>NC_040245.1:26855606-27158636 GCF_001444195.1 Xiphophorus couchianus | reverse complement strand
GATATTAGTTTCATTGTTCCAATTAGAAACTATCTTTTGTGGCGTGATCTTTGTAATCCTGTGAAGTGGTCAGCCAGTAGGCACAGTAATGTCATTCTTTAGGTGCTTTGTGACAGCCAGACAGGGCAGTGGGCTGCCCTGGTGTACTTGGCAGGTTATTAATGGGAGGAGGGCCCCACTGAGGAGAGCTGAACATAGTCACCCTGAATAACCAACTAGAGAGCTTGCCAAGTAGGCCAGTTCTCACTGGGAGCGATGTGAGTGCTGGAACTCCAGTTCGGACCTTAACTTAATTGAACCACTGCGGTCGGGCATGAGTTAATGTCTCCAGCCAGTTCTTACGTTGATCCCCATTTTCTCATGTGACTGTCTCTGTGATAGCTCTTACCATTGAGGCTAAGACA
Source organism: Xiphophorus couchianus (assembly GCF_001444195.1). Taxonomy (NCBI): domain Eukaryota; kingdom Metazoa; phylum Chordata; class Actinopteri; order Cyprinodontiformes; family Poeciliidae; genus Xiphophorus; species Xiphophorus couchianus. Next base: position 27,158,232 of record NC_040245.1, on the reverse strand, counting down.
GGTAGGAACAGCGTTGCAGTCGCCACATTGCTGGTGCACTCTGTGAAAGTAGCAATCAGTAGGCACAAAATGATAGCTATTCCCCAGGAAGGGATGTTCTGCAGAGGAGTCATTTGGTTCCCCATCCACTTTGAGAGCCCTGATACCTGAGAGCAGGAAAAACGTGACATAGGTCAAGCTAAGGTGCAACACAACATGACACAATACAATGCATTTCAACACAGGGTGACCAAATTCACTGCTGTTTGGGAGATGGGACTGAGTTTCATCTGCATTTTAAAAAAAAAAGTTGAACGAACCATAAAAACACAGTATGTCACATACAACACAGCATTTATTTTTAGATTTAAATGAAATTATTTCAGTAATTTGAAGGTTGTGCTGTTTTGATGTGACTAAAACTGAGTGGTTCAAGTTGTTTAGATGCTCACAATGTTGTAGACAATGTTCACAGTAAGACGATTCTAAGGTTATGGTTCATGTACTTCATAACCAAATAAGATTGGTAAGATGCAATCAGATACTGCGTTATGGGAAAGGTACGCGTCTAATCATCAGTTACTATGGAGAGAATGCCCCCCCCCCACCCCCATCAAAAAATACTGGTAAGCAACTAGATTTTTGGATGCTTATAAGTCAGCTCCATAAACCCACTGTCGATGAGCCCCAGCTAGGTGTGCTCTGTCCACAGATAAATTAGCTCCACTTGAACAAGTAGAGCTAATATTTGTGCTGTATTGGCAAAAATAACTTGGGAAAACAATTGCAGTCACTCTGTTCAATACTCTGGACCTTCACTTCTTCCCAATATATTTTATTGGATTTTCTCTTTTAGGACACAGCAAACTCACAAACAACAAACTTAACATTGTAAACATGTACTTATACAGACTTACATTCACTCACGCACTCACCATTCAAACCTGCATTTGTTTTGTTCCAAAATTACACACGACCCTTTAGATTAAGGCAGAGGAAAATAACAAGACAATATATAAATAGAAACTGTAGTCAAGACATCAATTTAAGACACCCATTAATAAGCTCCGCCTTCAGTCCCTATGATCCTCATATTTGGCTCCCAGAGGTTCTCACAGTCTCGCTGTTTCCCTTGGCGATGTATGTTAGTTTTTCCAGTCTGAGCAAATTTGCCATTTCTTTCTTCCATAGTCCCAGGGAGGGGGCGTCCATGCTCCTCCAGCCTAATGCAATAGATCTTCCGGTTTGAAGAAGTCCGTAGTCTATCAATTTAGTTTTCATCTGTGATTGTTTAAATTCCATTGAACATAAATTTTAACCTCTAATGGGACTTTCACCTTAAACAATTCAGATAGACACCTAATAACAACCTTCCAAAACTTCTGGATTTTAAGACATTCCCACAGACAAGAGTGGACCTTCACTTCTGATGTCTGTCAAGGCGTTTGGTGAGGTAATTGCAAAGGGTAAATAGCATAATCTAGCTTAACACAACAGTGTGTGACAATATAACATAGAAATGTAACTATTCTTGCTACTTACTTCACTCCCTTTGGCGAGGGCAAACCCACCCCCAAGGAGAAGTATAATGCCCCATGGCACCTTCTTTTGGGCAACTGTCCAGGTGAGGAGTCGGGGTGTTGAGGTAGAGGTCTGTTCTGTGGCTACAGATTGAATGAAAACACCCACAAGAGACAAAGCATTACAGAAATGGCCTCCTTTTAACTAGTTTTTTTCTAGAATGATGCCTTACTTATATCAAAACTTCGAGCCCCGCGTGAACAGAATCGCGGTGGTACAGAGGGTAGGACAAAGAGCAGGATGGCCACAAAGATGGCTACTGTGGCATCTGTCACATATCTGCGAGGTTAGAAGACCAGGGAGATTCTGCCATCAACTGCATTCATGTACACATTTGTGCAAATGTGCAAAATCAGAAATGAAAACCACAAGTACACACTCTGCTGTGGAGTTTAGCTCTGTAGCCCAGCCACGAACAAAACCCGGATCTCTGGAGAACCAAAGGACTACCAGCAAAACGAAGAGACTCAACACACTTATCTCTCCGAAACTCATGGTCCCCAGCTGACGGTGTTGCTCACGGATCACGTTATATGCAGCAATCTCCTTTTCTGTCTTGGCTGCCCCACAGCCCCATGTTTTCCTGAAACTAGAGGAATCGCATGGGAGTCAGAATTTTCACGTCGTCTCTACTGTCAAACGTGGCGCTAACGCAGGAAAGATGTTACATTTTCTGTCAGAGACTCACTTGAACCCCATGAAGACAAACTGCAGCCAGAGCCAGGCTAGTGTCAGCATGAGGATCATATTTGGGAACGCAAATCCGAACCAGGAGGCAAAGTTAATCACATCTTCATTTTCAGGAAACAACCTTTAAGACACATGGAAACAGAGTCAGCTGTGGTGTAAAAAAAAAAAAAAAAAAAAAAAGTCGAGCTTGTAAATCATAAGGATGCACTCACTGGTTCATTTGTCCCATAAGCACCAGATTGGGACCAGTTCCTGTCAGCGTGGCGGTGCCTCCGATGCTGGCAGCGTAACAAACACACAAGGTCATCCCTTTACCCATTCTTCGCCTCTCTATGGCCTCCTTGTGCCTGGCAACCTCGACTGAGTCATCTAAGAAAGTCACAACCACTGGGCCTTTAAACAAAGAGGGAGGAGTGAAAATAGTTTTGAGTGAAAATAGAGTTGAGTTCTGCCCAACTCTGATTTAAAAAAAAAAAAAATGAATTTGATGCTAAGCAATGTTAGACTACATTAATGTAGGTGTCTTCACAAGAAACAGTATGGTAAAGCAATACATCAGTAATTATGGAATGCTTTTTTTTTCTTGTCTTGAAACATTCAAAGGGGTCATGTTATGCACTTTCAGGCCAAATAGTGCAATTTTCTAGCACAATTAGTTACCATGCTGCCTTCGAAAATGTTGTGTATATAAAAGATGTTATTCTTTGTATCTTGACTCCTTTAAATAGGGCCTCTGTCTTTGAAAACTCCTGCTCTTCCTGCAATTCTGCCTTCAGGAAGTCATTGCAACATTGCTCCGCTAGTAACTTAGAGCAGCTTGTATAAAGAGCTCAGCAGATGCGCAGTTCCACTTGGTGTTTGCCAATTGCTGCTGGCTAGTCTGTAGGAGCCGAGTGGGGGCAGTTACAGAAGCTTGGAAGCTGCAGCTCCGAAGAGGAACAATCAAGGCAACGCTCCGGGTATGTTTTTGACGAGGGAATAACTTCGTATGATGATGTAAACTAAAAAAAAAAAAAGTCGATTTTACACAATACCGCCCTATTTAACAATCACTCACCTTTTCCCTCTGCCTCTTTTTCTGTCTGCGCTGGTGGCTTGCAGTCAGTGTCTGATGTCTGGACATGCTCGTCTGAACTGATGATCTGTGGCACTTCTCTGTCACTGTTGTTGAGCTGATCCAACACTGCTTGGACAATTGGCACCATCATAGCCGTGGTAGCCGTGTTGCTGATCCACATCGACAAGAACGCAGTGACACCCATGAATCCCAGCATCAACCTTGCAGAAAGAAGAAGAAAAAGAAATTAAAAAAAAACAAACAGTAAGAGTGTCCTGTGATGCACTAGCAGCTCGTCTAGACACTGGGTGGTGAATTTAGCCTCGAAATTAATACAAAAAATGAAAAATCAAAGTTGTTTGGAACTGAAGTCATAAACTCAGGAGGCGTTTTATCGCCATAGGTGACAAAGTGGCACAGAGTTTTACGATGCAGTAAAAACCTTCAACACAGCGTCCTTATCTTCAGTATAGCTCTTCTGACAGCCGATTAGATAAACTAAGAACATGTAGGCCTGAAAGATTAAGACGGCAGATGCGAGTCTGTCGGCAAGCTACTCACAGCGCCGGACGCACACCGACGATTAGCAGCACCCTTAAAGCGATGCGTTTGTGCAAGTTCCAGTGCTCCACCGCCACGGCGACCAGCAGGCCTCCCACAAACAGCAAGTTGGTGTCCTTCAAGTACTGCATGCCCACCTGGGAACGGCAGATCACATGGGAGTTGATTCAAATTTCTGGCAAATTAATCCTTTTTTTCAAAAACAGATTTCTGGCGGTTGCTTGACTTACATCTTTAGACTGCATTATGCCAAACAAAGGGAAAAGGACAGCTGGGAGAAGTGATGTCACAGGCAGTGGAAGTACCTCAGTGCACCAGTACACCGCCATTAAGATGATCACATACGCACATTCTGCCTCCTGTTTAGAAAACCCCATAAAGACATGTAAACCCCCCCCCCAAAAAACAGGTATATTTTTACAATTTATAATTTTTTTACAATACAACGGCTAATTTGGTTTAAAACTCCTCAGACAAAAGTCACCAATAAAAAGCTACAAACATTTGTAGTAAAAGTCAAAGTCATGTCAACTTAAACTGGATGTTATGATGGTTCAAAGGGTGAAGATCAGAGTGTTCTATTGTTTCTGGTCACACACAGGTCAAGTTTATTTTGTGCAGAACATTTCTGCAACAAGGCAAGTCAAAGTGCTTTACATGATAGAAAAATTTTAAAAAATCACAGCTGACGAAGCAAAAATGAAAGAGTAATGAAAAGTTGCCACCCAGACCAGAGTGAATCTATTTTCCAGTTTTAAATTAATGGGAGGCAACTCTAACCAAACTTGACGTAAGGAAAATCAGTGTTTCAGCAGTTTAGCAGTTTTTTGGAAGTTTGCTCCAGATTAGAGGAGCATAAAAGCCGAATCCTGCTTCTTCATGTTTGGTTTACTTTTTTGTTTTGCAAAACTGTTTCCCCGTACATCTGTACAATAAATATCCTTTATTGTCCCCTAGGGAATGCCAGGTGTAACAGCAGCATTGAGGAACGTAAGGTCACACAAAAATAAAAATTCATTAAATGTATAAATATATAGAAACAAAGTGAAGTATAATGTGCTGTTAAACTGTTCAAATACCAGCAGGGATGTAAGCACATACTGAGTTTGTTGGGAGCTGTGATGGTTACAGAGTCTAACAGCTACTGGGAGGAAGGATCTCCTGTTATGCTCTTTTGTGCACTTAGGATGCAGCAGACTGTCAGTGAAGGAGCTCTATGTGGTTTCAGTGATAACTTGTCAGTGTCAAATTATCTCTTTCTTTAATATCAGGTAACTTGTTTTTTTGTGGGGGGGGTTTGTAAAATTACTACAAAAAATATTTGTGTCACCTGCAAACATTACAAACATTCATATAATTAAAACCCTAAAAATGTCAAACACCAAAAACGCATATAAAGGACTAAAAGTTTTAGACTCAAGACATTGACTTTTGGGAGAAAGTCCAAAATTCAATGTCCATAAATGGACATTTGCCTTCTCACAACTTCGCAGTTTTGTTCCCAACTTAAACATATAACTGAACACATTTAAGTAACCCTTCAATAATTTGTTTTTTTTATTATTATTATTTCAAGCGGCACGTATGAATTAGTGTAATATTATTTTACGTGTTAATCAGACAATTTAAACAACTAAAACACTGCAAATGTTTTTGCACTGTTGCTTTCAGAAGCGTTCGGCGCGTGTTAGCTGGTCCAAAACTAATTTGTGTTCTTGCCTGTGGCCGCTGCGCGTTACTACAGTCCATCCCTGCTTGTCACAACATGCATGTAGACCGTGTGTGTGTCCCTGTCACATGTGGACAGAACCCCCTTTGACTTTGCGTGTTCCCACGGCTGCACTTGACAGCTGATGCTGACAAAAAAATACGAAGTTAAAACAACAGGACCGTGGGGTGCACCGCGGAGCCTCCGGGAGCCTCGTGCACAGCGCTCGTGCGTAGCAACAGGTGCAACCCCCCCCCCAAAAAACGAAGAGAGAACTTGTCCATTGCATCTCTGCTACATTTCTTATTCATTCAATTGCTAAAAAAAAAAAAAAAAAAAAAAAAAGAAGAAAAGCAAAACAACTTTCTGTCCTGACATTTTCTTTTTTTTCTTTGAAACAGTTTTATTAGTCAATGCACCATCTACTGACACATCAAATGAGTATACATACCGATGTCCCGATCACCAAAGGCAGAGGAAGGAGAGCGCACGGAGTTAAAAAGAGGATTAGGTCGCTCTTAACAGACCCGAGGAACGTGAAGAAACCCATCCTGGAGGGAAACTGAGAAACTGGGAGCCTGAGCACCATGGGTCGAGAATTTGACGCACGGTGGAAGAGAGGAGAGAGGGGGAGGGAGAGGGGAGGAGAGTCCCTCAGCGAATAAAGGAGAGAAAGAGGGAGCCGAATCACAATGAGGAGTGAGAGTTTGAGTGAGAGAGATTTAAAAAAAAAAAAAAAAAAGGTTTTCCTACACAACAGCAGAGTGAACAGTTTTACAACATAATTAGCGCACTCTTTTGCACACTGTGTAATAAGCCCCTTTCAAAATAGATCACCTGCAGAGGAAGTACTGATTCAGTTGAATCAGAAGAAGAAGGGGGGAAATAAAATAAGGAAAATGCATTTCTGCACGGTTGTTATCTGAATGTTATCAGTTTATTCATTTTGATAAGACTCTACCAACCCTTAGATAAGCACACAGGCAGTGTCAAGTGGTGAGTAAACAATTTTAAGGTAATTGTGAGTGTTAAAAAAAACACACACACACACACACACTCACATCTATACGGAAGGGGATTAGGGTCACCGAAAAAACAAGAAGAATTCTGAGTTTAAAGTCAGAAAGTCAGAATTCTAAGTTTAAGGTCAGAAAGTCAGAATTCTGAGATTAAAGTCAGAATTCTGAGATTAAAGTCAGAATTCTGAGATTAAAGTCAGAATTCTGAGATTAAAGTCAGAAAGTCAGAATTCTGAGTTTAAGGTCAGAAAGTCAGAATTCTGAGATTAAAGTCAGAATTCTGAGATTAAAGTCAGAAAGTCAGAATTCTGAGTTTAAGGTCAGAAAGTCAGAATTCTGAGATTAAAGTCAGAATTCTGAGATTAAAGTCAGAATTCTGACTTTAATCTCAGAATTCTTTTTTTTTCGGTGGCCTTAATCTTCTTCCGTACATCTATGACACATTGGTAAAAGAAAAAAAGGAGGAAAATGGTTGAAATTTTGTAATATAGGTGTTACTTAATACATTTTGTGGTGTAGATCAGTGGTCCCCAACCTTTTTATTACCGCGGACCGGTCAAGACTTGGCAATTTTACTGCGGCCCGGAGGGGGAGGAACCATCAGATAATGCTTCTGCATGTTGGCGTTCTAGCTAAAGCCCTTTTTTTGCCCCCGTTTTCCCCTTACGACAATCTTACAACGTCCTGCAGTGTGTGGTGGTGTGTTATGTGGTGGTGTGTTGAATATGCCTGAACTAAAATCGGGCATATTCGAAGGCTGCGGCTGTCTAGGCCCGATTATCGCAGCCCGTGGGGTTTTCCATGACTGGGGAGAGTCAACGCAGTCTGTTGAATGTGACAGGTAGCCAATCAGAAAGCGCGGTGACGGGGCGTAGGGGGTTAGCACGCGCCAAGTTTGGAGGCCTTAGTCCTCGACGCGGACGTCGCGGGTTCGACTCCCGGTCCCGGCGACCTTTGCCGCAAGTCCTCCCCCCTCTCCTCGCCCTCCTTCCGGTCTGCCTACTGTCGCAAAAAGATAAATAAATAAATACGAGCCACTGGCGCCGCAAAAACTCTTCGGAGAAAAAGAGAAAAAGAAAGAGCGGTGACGTAAGAACGGAGGGAATCCCAAACAGTTGACATGGCAACTGAGAGTCCGGTGGACATCGGAGGTGATATGTGGAAATGTGTATTACTATATGTAAAGGTCATTTTTTATACATGTTTATTATATGTGGTTATGTTTATTCAGTTAAACTGTTAACTACGAAGAAACATAACTCACCTCCAAATCACAGTGCAGCAAATAAAGCGGCGGCTCCCGCCGTCTTTTATCAAACGCCTTTTCTTTTTTTTATCGCTTATAGTCCACAAACTATCACTGCTGCTTCTACATCGTCATCCGTGTTTGATTATTCTAAATTCACGTTTGGTATTTTGGGGGTTTTACTCGATTTTTACTCGGAATCGGGATGTTCGTGAGTGGAATCGGTTCGTGTGTAGCGTGTTGCTCCTGCCGTGTGGCCGGACACACGGCAGGAGCCGATCGAACCTGTTGGACTTTTATCGGCTCTGTGGTCACAGAGGTTTGGGAAATCGGCCCACAACCTAAAACTCACAAGCTTCACTCCTCTCCTCTCGTCTCCACCGCTGCCCTAACGCTCTCCGACTCTGGTCGCTATGGTAACGTTTACATATCCCTTCAAAATAAGATACAGATTTAAAGTAAAACGAACATTTTACTTTCGTGAACATTTTAACTCACGATAACGACTAAAGGGAGCCCTGGGCTTGTTTCTCTGCAACAAGACCTGGGAGTGATGAGAGACAATGACACCGGAAGTGTTGCTGATGCACAGGGAGCTCATGGTCTCTACGTGGCGAATCAGTTTGAAGCTTCATTCCCTCATTAACATCCGGTCACCATATCATGCAGAGCTTGGAATGTGGGAATCACCTGCCGGGATAAATCCATTCTCCTGTCTCTTCTCTTTTCCCTTTTGCAAAGAAACTTTCCAAAGAATCTGATCTGTTTCTTACTCATTTTGCTGCTTGTGGGCTCAATGTTGGCGCGCAAGACGTAATCGAGAGAATCCGGCTAAAGAATTTTCAAAATAAAAGATCCTCCAGACTCAAATAATACATAAAACGGAAATATTTAATTATTTCTTGCGGGGCCCGGTACCAAATGGTCCGCGGCCCGGGGCCTGGGGACCACTGGTGTAGATAATCCACAATAAATAAGTGAGTCTACTTTAGCTGCATGTTATTTTCCACAGCAAAGACAAAAAAACCCCGGATGTTTTGAAACATTTCAAGTGTACTTGAAAGCTGCAAAATTAGCAAGGGTATAATAAAATATGTGCTAAAATCCAAATATTAACAAAATATGTAGTGAAGATATCATTGTGTGCACTTTAACAATCAGCTTGTTACCTTGTTGAGAACAACTGCCTTTCTGGGAGATCATGGCGTTCACTTTTGTTTTGAATTTCTGAGCAAATAGAGCAAAAGTTGTGGTATTTAACACCAGGTTATCAACCCAAGTGTGCTGGGTTGTCACTGCATATAAAGGTTCTCCTCCTTGTACTTGTCAGTGGGATCCAAATAAAAAAAAGCGAGTAAATGAAAAGAAGTACTCAATTAGGATTTTTATTTTTCAGGTAAAAACAAGAAAAGGTTTAGAAATGAATAGAAAATGCAATTTGGATTTAAACGTATGTCAGCGATGATCATCGTGAATTATCTTTGAGATGTTTCCTGCATGGGAAGTGACCTTGATCATAAACACTCCAAAATAATAACGAACTTTTGATCTACCCAGTATTGGGTCTTCTATGATCGCAGAAAGCAAGAGATGACTAACACACAGCCGTGGCAGATCCAAACTACTGCCTTTACCTTCTTGAGAAATGAGCACACCTTGACCTTAATGACCTCAAAGTTTAAGAGTCAAAAAAGAAACACTTTACCTTCCTTTTATTTTTAAATAAACTTTTTTTTTACTTCAGTCTTTTTTTAAAAATAAGTGTTGTGATCTTCACGTACACAAAAAGGTAGATATTTTATTTTTGCATTAACTGTGTTTGTTATTTATTCTGTATTTTATTGCTAATGCAATTCGATTTTAAGTCTAATCATTTAACCAGTATTTTCTTCTTCTTTTTTCTTTTTTTTACAAACTAAGCAACAGTCAAATAAAAAGAAAAATAATAAGTAAGGAATTTTGCTAAGCTGAACATCTTGTCTAACTATTAGATAAGTAATCTGGGACTATAATCAACACAATGACATATTTTATTGCTGCAGTATCATCTTGTTTCTGGATCACTGTCAGGAATTTGTAATGTATTAGATTCAGTGCACTACATCAAAAAGTCACTCCATGACTTCACATGGGCGGCCATCTCTGTCACGTTACAGTATTATATCATTCATCCATCAATAGCCGTGAACTCATGTGATCATCGTCGTCATCATCATCACATTAACTGAGAAAATGGGAGGATTCTTAGGATGAGTCAGGAAAAAAGTTATTTTTCTGAAAAGATCAATTTACTTTCATTTTGCCCAACTTGTTTTGTCACAGAGCATTTAACTTGAGCATGAAAACAATCAACAAAACGACACACCACGACAGACGTCATTTCACATTTGTTCATCTAATTTAAAAAAGGCTGAAAGTCAGAAACAAACACGTGTTCCACACTGAGCTGCTTGCGCTTTAAAGCCGTCCAGGAGATTTGAGTCCCGTTGTTGCCTCCACGTCTTTACACCGCAATGCTAGTTTTCTAAAATTTGATTTTTTTTTTTTTTTTAGAAAACCACATATTAAATTTAACAATATGTTCTTAAGTGATAAGATACAAATGTTACAAAGACGGCATAAATATGGGCATATTGCCTACGTTTACAGCGGCTCTATCTGACATTGGCTCTAAGGAGATGTACAATAAAACCTCAATAAAAGACGACGTTGCTAGTTATTCTTTTCCTACAAGCACCAACGCAAACAAGGATTCTTGTTACTCCGGATCTTATTTAAAGGCGACACACGCAAGTCATTTTTTGCTCAAAATGAAACACTTTTGTTATTATGATAGTTAAATATCTTTTTTATCATTTACGCAGCTTTCAAATTCAGTATTTGTGGAAGCCTAAGGAAATCAGTGGGAAATTGATTCAAGAGACACTTAGGCAGAATTTGACAGGCTCCAGGGACGCTTGCATGTACTTTTAACATGACTTTTTTTTTGTTTGTTTGTTTATTTGTTTTGTTTTACTTCACCAGCAGCAGAGCAAAAAAAAAAAGGAAAGAGGAACATGATATACCGAGCCAAAGAATGTCATGTTCTCTGGCTGTATCTTTGCCTGTAAAACTGCCGACAGTAATTATTTTTGCATTGGCGGTATGCTTGGACGAGGGAAGCTTTTAATTTGTGCGCCTGTAATTCAGGGTTTCAAACCCCTTGCGGTTGTGCATAAACGCCACGTCCAGGCCGTATGAAATGCGAAGCAGCAGCCGGCCGTTTCATTTTGAACGGTCTGCTGTCTGACAGTGGGTAGAATTTGCTTTATTTCTACCTTTTGCTTGGATTCTTGGTTTTAAAAAAGAAACAAAACACCATTACACACTCAACTTGCCACAAGCGCACATTACATCTAAACACAACTGATATAATTGGACTGAGACACAGTTTCAGGTGAACTTTCCCCTCCCCTCTGTAAAAATAGATTTTCCATGAGTCAGTAGCAACCAGAATATCATACTGACTTCTAAGCTGCTTTACATCTGTTTTTTTGTTGTTGTTGTTTTTTTTTTTGCTTAAAATATTAAAATTTGTATTATCCACCCCTTTATATCAGGGGTGTCAAACTCATTTTCATTTTGGGCCGTATCAAAAATCTGAATGTTCTTAAAAGGGCCAGTTGTGCCAGAATGTATTGATAAAACCTATTAAATTGCTAAAATATCATAAATAGCTGTTTTAGCATTTAATAATATTGAGCATCTTTTCACACTGGTCAGTCCATCCAGGATTTTACGTTTGTATTTGTGGGGTTTTTTGCATTCAAAATCACAGATTTGTGCAAAAAATCACAGATTTGTGCAAAAAATCACAGATTTGTGCTAATTTAGAAACATTTCGAAGGAATTTCTACAATATTTGCGTTAATGTATGATGTTAAACGTGACTTTTTATAAGAAAATGGGAGGATGAGTCGTCGCCAATACAATACGAGAGTAAGGCGTTCTCTATAAAAAAAATCTGACTTTTTATAAATTGTCGCGTTGGTCACAGACTATGACTTAACATCAAGTGAGGGTGAGACTTAAACCCAGTGTTTTTGACCAAATTTGAGGAAAAAAATGTCAGTAAAATCAGGAAAAAGAAGTGGGGATCTGTTGATTTTTGTGTGAATTTTTTGCAAGAACTTTACAGATTTGTGAAAAACTGGAGGGAGTTATTGATGTAATCTGGAGTCTAGACGGCCGCATAAAACGCTACAGCGGTCCAAATTTGGCCCCTGGGCCTTGAGTTTGACTCATGTGCATTATATTCTTTGCAGACATTTTCTTTTTTTTAAGGTTTTGTTGGCTCTAGTGGGCTTCATTTGAAAGTAGTTTGACAGGAAACAGGGTAACCAGAGAGGGGGAAGACATGCGGCAAATGTCACCAGGCTGGGAATGGAACCTGCAACCACCGCCACGAGGACTAAGGCCTCAGTACGTGGGTCGCGCTTTGCCCCTGCGCCACCACAGCACCCCAGTTCTTTGCAGACATACAGTGAGAGTGTACAACTACTGTCAAAATGGTTCTGTAGGAAAATAAAACTGCAGTAACCTCGCTTTAAAATTTAACGCCCTCCAAATTTTACTTTGCTAAAACACATTTTGAATTCTTTTCAGCATTTAGCTGCTACGTTTTAACAATTGTCATCAATTATATTGAATCTGATGAATCTGAAGAAAGGTTCAGCTGTCTTGGTTGAGCCACGCTGACAAATGCTCTTTGGTGTGCTGTAGCTAAAACCACAGTTTGCAGAGGTTAGGAAGGACTGAAATAATAAAGACTTTTTTTTTTTTTTAAGTCTTACTATTGTGCTCTATTCTCATACATTTTTATTTAGTTTGATTTTATAGCATTTTAAATGTGTGTACCATTTTAATGATTGTTCTGCATACTGTTCAATGCTGTGCCTCTTCACTGGATCTCCCTTGAAAAAGAGATTTTATCTCACAGAACCTTCTGATATAAAAGTTGTTAAAATGTTACCAACATGTGGGATGCTGATAGACTTCTACCAAGTTCATTCATGTTTGGTAGGATTAGTGTGCACTCTGATGAGACTTGTCTATCAAATTTAATGGGTTTTTTTTATTGTTTTTTTTAAATAATAGCCTTTAACCCCTGAACTGTCATGAGAACGCTGGTGTCGCCATGGACCCATTGATTTACATGTAAGTATTTTGATGGTAAAATGCACAATCTTCATTCAGCCCACATTTCTGCTTTATTTTTTTTCCAATACACAAATGTGGTCTGCCTTTGCAGAACTGAACTTGGTAAAAAGGCTTTTCAATTTTCCTACTGAAATCATTTGCAGAATGATTTGAAATGATCTTGCATACCTTTGGGAAACTGAACTAAGAGATCCCATCACTTGGCTTCAGTCTCTGCCCTGGTGAGTAATTATGTGATTCCTCTTGGTTGTGTGTTTTGTTGTTGATTTGTTGTATGTTTCATGCCGCTGTCTTGGCCAGGTCGCTCTTGGAAAAGGGTTTTTTAATCTCAATGAGTTACTTTTTTCCTGGTTAAACAAATGATACATACATGCATTCGTTGTTCTGATGTAATGTTTTAATCTTAAATATCACATTTTCATTTTCATTAGCTGGCAGTGGACGGTCATCATGGTCAACAAAAATAAAGTTTGAAAACATTAGTCAATGTGAACTTCCAAAATATTCAAAGACTAAATGACTGTATGGTGATCTAGTTAGTGTTTACACACCCACCCTGCACAGGTTGCCAGTCTGTCAACGTGGCTGAAGATCAAAATAATATCCAAAATCGATTGTTAAAGTAGTGCAGCCAATTTCTATAATCCAATTCGTTTACTTCCATTAAAAAAAGTATTTAAGATCTTTAGTACATCTTTACCAGGGTTGGAAGTAAATTTAGAGGACACTAAAATGGAAGTATATATGTGAGAGTTATTATTTTTGCAGTAAATATTAAACTGATATGAACATTTTGTGAAGACAGGAAGCTTCACTTTGAAACGTGAACTAAAGTTTGCGTGTGAGATTACACTGCCACCTTGTGGACAAAACTCACACAACACTCCAGTCAGGCGTCTCTTACCATATAATGTTTAAGAAAACTTGACAAACATGTTTAAAGTGCAAAGGTTTGTCTGTGCTTATTTATTTATTTTATTTATTTATTTATTTATTTATTTTTAATCCAGGGCACCATGATTACAAGAAGGTTTTATATCCTGTTTAGATTTAATTCAGACCAGAGATATTTATCAGAACCAGGACTTCAAGAGATTATTCTACGTAAAAGAAAACAAATTGAATAGAAATCACAATAATCTTTTATTTGGAAAACAAAGATGACATTTAAGCACATTTAATTAGAGAATACTTAAGATTAAGCCAGTGACTGCTTTAAGAATAAACACAAATAACAAATAAAGTACACTAATTAAAGTGTATATAAAGTTTGCATTCATTCATTGTTTGTTTCTTTCTTCCTGTTTGTTAATTTTGACACTTTTTTATTTTACAGAAAGTGCTAAATGGAAGTACAAGTCTAAAATTATAGTCAGAATGACCGCAAAACCTTATAACTTAACTGCACAGAAAAAACATTACATCATTACATTGTTGACTTTAAATAGCTCCAGGAATAAAGACCAGGTGATGTTCGGCATTCTTAACCTGCGGATGGAGTTGAAATTATTTTTGGTTTCTTTTTCCCCACTCTATTCAATATTTTTTTTAAATAATTAAAAAACATCCTATTCAAAATAGACTTTAAAGTGTCCACAGTCCTGATGAACACAATTTATGTTATTAATAAAATGTAATGACGTAGGTTTGTTATCTAATAATTTATCCCTACAACAGATTTAGGATCTTGTTGAATACAGGCAGGTTTTACCTGCAGCGCCCTCCAGTGTTTAACATAAGAACTACAGCAGTTTGGCTGAGCCTCAAAAGCATGTATATAGTCAAAACCTGGAGAATTTAAATCAGGTGAGTGCAAAAGGACCTATGAGGGTAATAAATTACTGCTAATCTGTTACTCTCTAATTGCAGGTAAAAAAAAATAAAAAATAAAATAAAGGAAATCCACCGGTGCCATAATGTATTCATTTTCTGCACAACTACATAAACACAATAAACAAATTATTTGGACTGGCAGTAACCTAATATCCACACTTGTGTTTTGATAAGATAAATATTGGTTTAATCAGTTCAATAATTATGTGTGAGTGTCGGTTAAATATATTCCTTTTTTTTTTTTTTAATTGTAAAACAATTTGTGTTACGCCTGACTGTATGAAGAGGGTTCCGTTAATAAAGATTGTTTGAATAATTCACTGCGCATTTACCTCGTGATACAGCCTGTTTTCCCTTTTTACTACATCAAATTAATTAATCTGCAATTGTGTTTTATGACTATTGTTATCTGGATTTCTGTATTTGTTTATATATGTGTATATGTATTTATTTGTTTATTACTAACAAAATACATTTTGTATATAACATATACAAACTATATATTATTTTGATATCGACAAATATGGCGTCGACATCAAAAATCTTCCCAACTTGGAAAAAGTGCCAGCACGGACTGCTTCCACATGAAGAAGAAGGACGGGGGGGATAAAACTGGATTATACACAAAGAAACAAACCAACAACAAAAACATAGTATTAAACTAAATTAGATAGGCATGAATAGCTGCTTTTATTTCCTCGGAGCCAGCTGGATGGGGGTCAGTGAGGAGGCCGCTGTCCTGCCTGCTGAAGGGCAGCAGCTGGAGTCACATGAGACGCGGCTGATGCTGTGTCACGTGAGGCGCCGTTTCTCAAACATGGCTCCGACTAGCTCACAACACAACGCTGTCGGCTGACTGCCTCTCGCCCGTCCGTGCGTCTGTTTGCTTGTCCGTACTCACGTCTGGGGGGGGAAAAAACGCTGGAAAATGAATCAAACGCAGCTGCCCTCACAGCATGTCTCGGGTTCATAGCGTGACAGAGAGCCGTCATGCGTGAAGCGGGGACGCACCGTTAGCTCGACACCAACTAGCTGTCAACTGCTACAAGTGGCGAGAGGTGAGCTAAGCGTTGAGAAGTTGGCGCTTTTGCTGGTGTCTGTAATTACAGTGGCGTTAACATTTAAAGTGCTTCGTCTGTGTTGTTCGCAGCTGACTTAATAATGTTATCTTGTAGCTCATTTTGACGTAACGTTAGCCTCTTTGTCTAGCTACGTGTTAGCTAGCTTTACTTCCCTAAAATTCTTCTCAAGACTCATCTAACCTTTCAGCTCGCTGTAGGGGCTTTATTTTAACGTTTACTCTACAATCATTGAGAAATGTATCAAGTTTGCACTATTGGTAATTTTTGGTGGGTATTGCCTAGTGGTCAACGCATAAATGTTACTTGAGGTATGCAGTGGTGTTGTGTTAGATGCAGTGAGTAGAACTTTCATTGTGCTAAAAGTACCTTCAGGTATTTCCAGACAAGGCAGTTGCCTTGGAGGCAGTTATTTAAACTCATCTAATTTAGTTTAAGTAGATGGGTTGCTAATGAGAAGCTACTGCAGTCATGCAAGACAAGACCTTGGACTTTCAGTTTTATTCGTCTCTTTTATTGGCATCAGATCGCGTTTTAAAGTTGCTTAAATCTAAGAAATGGAAAGTATCTTACCCCACATTTGCAAAGCTTGACCATTTCTCTCCACGGCCAAGTACAAAGACCTTAATACAGATGCATGTCAATAGGCTAAAATACCACCAATATCACCTATTTTATTCTAAAAGTAAATGCACATTATCTAGATTTATTAAACAGACTGATTAACTTCAAATTTATTTCAGTTACATTTGATGTGGTGGCTTAAGCTGAAATTAGAATGTTAAAATGAATAAAAAAAAATATTTTCAAAACAGAAATGCTAGCCTGCTCAAAAGTATGTAATGAACTCAATTTTTGGTTGGGGATCCTTTTTTGGATAAATGATTACATCAGTGCAGCATGGCATGGAAACCATCAGCCTTTGTCTCTGCTGAGGTAGTAACGAAAACCCAGGTTGCTTTAATAGTGACTTTCAGGTCATTTATTTTATTGAGTCTGGTGTCTTGTCATCTTCCTCTTGACATTTGATATCACATTGATTCTCGGTAGCTTTACATTAGGAAAGCTTTCTGTTCGGTCAAACACAATGATACAGTTCTCATTCAAAGAAAGCACTTCTTCCTTAGGCAGTCTGGACAGGTGCCAAGTCCTGCTAAAAAATAAGTCCCTGCAATTTTTCTCAGCAGATAGAAGTATTAACTACTCTAAATTATGCTGGTATCTATCTGTGTTAACAATGTATACAACACCAGGTGGGGGTTGATCTCCAAGTCAAATACAAAAGTTAGCTTAATCTAAAAAGAAGAAATTGGACCACTGATCAATAGTCTACCAATTTGTCCTTAACCCTAATAAGACTTTCTTTGCAAGTGGGTTAACACAGGAAGTACAAAATTATGTAGCCTAATCCCTAGATATGTCATATAACTATATCTTTTTATAAAATTTTTGTCCCACACTTTTTTCTTCTACTCGACTACCCATTAATATTCTTGGATGCTCTTTGGATGCTGGATACTGCTTTTCCAAGAAAGACCTGATTAAAGAGCTCACATTCTAGAGTATCTGTATGTTGTCAAAGTTAATTCTAAGGTACTTTGACTGATCTTTAAAGTAATCACTGGTACCTGTTTCATATATTTACCGTATTTCTCTTTTGTCTGCCATTTCTGCAGGGGTAAAAGGAGACCGGCTCGGCTCTAAAAGCTTTCTCCATGGAGCTCTGAATACTGTAACTAGTGGGAGAAACTGTGGTGACGTCACTGGTGAAAGTGCAACTGCTAACCAGCAATTAAGGACTCACCATGGAGGGGCTGATGCAGGCAGTGGAGCGAGACTTGGGAGTTGACCGGCGGCAGCAGGGGCAGGGGCCCCGTCCTGGAGAGCTCGTAGCCTTGGTTCCTACGCGCTGGGTGATGGGCCTCAGGGAGAAGAGGGTCTTGCGCTGTGCTCGCTTTGAAAGCAGCAGCGCGGCAGAAATCTCCACACATCTCTGGTCTTCACAGACAAAGCTGCCGCCTGGCTGGACACGAGTGTGCATTCAGGGTCTGAGGAAAAGTAAGCTGAGCTACAGATTGGCCAGGGATCCGTGCCATCGTGAAATGGAACTGCTTTCGCAGAACTCGTATGTTAAAACCATGCAGAGTGTGTCACAGCATAATGTCAGGTACAGTAAAAACTCATCTCTGCTTCAGTGTTCGAACTAAGCTAAATTAATGAAAGGTTTGTGATCCAAAGATAATTTTCTATAAAATATATTAGTACTTTTTAAAGTGCCTTTAGTAGCCTACTTAATTTAACCAGTAAAGAAGTACAGTAATTTTGTATTTTAAATGCATTTCTAAATATTAAATATATCACATGTTAATAAAAATATCACATGTTAGGTATCTAAATTAGAAATACTTTGCAAATTGGAAGTTTTCATTTATGATTGTGTTGAATTTCATGTTATTAGCCCCTTTCTAGCTTGCAAAGAAACCACACATTTACAGCTATAAATATGTAACCATTATTGTTTATTCATATATACTTGGTTTATAAGATGCACCACTAATGAAGCTATGATATGGTCATTAAACATTTGTGAAAGCTTCTGACCTGCAATAATGTCTTTTAGCATACTTGTTAACTCAGGTTTCATATATTTTGTTAATCGTGTTCTTTAAATGTTTTCCTACAGTCAAGGGCATGATTACTTAAAGACAGTTTTAATGATATATGCAATGATATTTTTTCTGTGGAAATGTACAAAAGTTGTAAATTAAATATCTTCATGGAGTAATACGCAGTTACAAGACAAGGTTTTTATTGACTTTCTGGCCTTTTCTCTATTTTTTCTTTTCCTCCAGAAATCTCTGGCGAGAAGCTCATTACAAACTTGTGCAAGCATATACTGGCCCCAGTGAGCAAATGCATATTACCGCTGTAGATGCAGTACGCCATGCACTGGAGAAGCTCTTCAATTTGACATTTATCTCACCAGACAAAGGTTCACCTTCCCTCTCTCCAGCCAGAGAGAAGGAAAAAGACATCTTTTTGCCACCCAGCTCATCCTGCTTTTCAAAGTCCCAGTCAGACAATCTTTGCCCTAATGTCCTCCCTGCAGAATGTTTGCTGGAGACGGCAGAAATGATGTATGTGATTCTACCATACACTCAATATTCACTTCACGACATTGTGTCCTTCAGCCCAGCAAAGCTTGCCAACAGTCATGCCAAAGTCTTGTTTATCATCTACCAGGTTCTAGTAGCTATGCGGGCATGCCATACAGCAGGCCTTTCTTGTGGAGAGCTGTCTCTTCAGGACATAGCAGTCGATGAGCAACTCTGCAGCCATCTCAAACTCAATCTTTCTCATTATGAGGACCTGGGATCACAAGAGGCAGACAGGGATGATGGTGTAAGCCAAGAACCAAAAAATGCCCTGCCAACAGAAATTAGGTGTTTGAGCCAAGAGAACAATAGACTGTGTAAGGACTGCTTTGATGAGCTGAAGGCACTGGTTCTGGATTGGGTTCATGGACGAGTCAGTAACTTCTATTACTTGATGGAGTTGAACAGGTTGGCTGGACGGCGGGAAGGGGATCCTAACTATCACCCAGTGCTGCCTTGGGTTGTGGATTTTACAGTCCCTTTTGGAAAATTTCGGGACCTCAGGAGGTCAAAATTCAGGCTCAACAAGGGGGACAAGCAGCTGGACTTCACATATGAGATGACCAAAGAGGCATTGGCAGCTGCAACGGGTAATGGAATTGGGGTAGGTGGAGATCTCAGTGTCTGTGTTGGAGGTGCTGCACAGTCCGAGCACCTGCATGTGCCTCATCACATATCTGATGTGCTGTCAGACATTACCTACTATGTCTACAAAGCCAGACAGACTCCCAAGTCAGTGCTTTGTAGCCATGTTAGGTCACAGTGGGAGCCCAATGAATACCCAGCGACTATGGAGCGCATGCAGAGCTGGACTCCTGATGAATGCATTCCAGAATTTTACACAGATCCTTCCATTTTCAGCTCAATCCACCCAGACATGCCCGATCTGGATGTGCCTTCTTGGTGCAAGTCATGTGAAGAGTTTATTGAGGTACATCGGGACCTTCTGGAGAGCAGAGATGTCTCCCAGCATTTGCATCACTGGATAGATCTTACGTTTGGTTATAAGCTGTCAGGTAAAGAAGCTATCAAGGCCAAGAATGTGTGCCTGCACCTTGTGGACAACCACACAAATCTGACTACCTATGGTGTAGTTCAGCTATTTGACCAGCCCCACCCACCACGCTTATCTGCTTCCCAATATGCCCCAACAGAACCTCCTATTCTTGGCCTTGCTGCTCTTAATGTGCCTTCCTTACACATCCCTTCTGTTGACGCCGTTGTTGACACTTTGGATGGAATGATACCAGAATCCAAAGGGTGCGAGTCCTCTGGTTGGATCACGGTAGATAAGGATGATGATCTTGAACAAGGTACAGAAGCTATAGACTCATTAGCTTCCACTGGCTCATCCACCTCTATATCTTGCCCTGTCAATCTGCCAACTATCAGTGCAGGTGGAGGTAAAATTAGCGGCGAGCGCACAGCACATGCATCTCAGTCTCCAAGTCCACTGACACATGATTTCTCAAGTGGCATACCTCCTGCTTTAAGAAGTGCAGTGTTACAAAAAGGTGGCCCAATGAACAAAAAACATGGAGAAAACGTTGTTACTACCAACACAGAAGAAGTTAAAATCATTCTACCTGAAGGTTTCATCCCTTTGCAACCATTAGAAGAACTGGAGAAGTTAAATAACTTCTTGGTAAAAAGTATTCATGCTGAAATTTTGCATCCTTCAAAATCTTCTTGCCCAAGAAGAGAGGGTTTGAAAACTGAACCTGGACCTTCTATCACCAACCTCTTCCAAAGAGATGTGCAGGCACTCGGTGTTTTCACGGCAGAGATATTCTATGCCGCCAAACTTAGAGGCCTGAAAGCAGACACTCCACTCAGACAGCGTTTCCAGGCTGTCATCAAGCTGTGCTCTGCAAACCTCCGCGATGTGCCTCTGTCTTTGCACCATGCTCTTGAGTCCTTGTTGCTCTTAGAAAAGAATGCTAAAGTAGCAGACAGAGAAGAACCAGTTTGCCCAGAGCCTCTTCTTTTCAATTATGACCCTATCTACGATGGCCTCCCTCCTCCAAGCCCTCATCAGTTGTTGAATTCCATCATTAGTCCCTTTCCCTTCCCTTCCTATTTTGCTGCACTTCACGATTTTATCTTCTCCTACCATGGCAAGATGGGTACTATGTGTAGCCTTCAGGGAAGAGACATTGTCTTCCACCTGTGGCAGCAGCTTGAAGCACTGTTGCGGACTAACATCACTGCTGAAGGTCTTGAGATTCTCTTGCCCTTCATTTTAGCCCTCATGCTAGAGGAATCCACTGCGGTCTATGCTGCTTGGTACCTTTTTGAGCCCATCTCTACAGTCCTAGGTCCCAGAAATGCAAACAAGTACTTACTAAAGCCGCTGATCAACGTTTATGAAAACCCCCACTGTCTCAAAGGACGTTTTTATCTCTACACTGACTGTTTTGTCCTTCAACTGATTATGAGGCTTGGTCTCCAGGCCTTCCTCTCAAGCCTACTCCCACATGTGCTGCAAGTTCTAACTGGCTTCGAAAGCTCGGGCACTGGTGGAGAAGGTTTTAAAGGACTGAGAACTGGCATCTGTAACCTCGGAGAGGAGGAGGAAGAGGATTTCCAGGATGGCAAAGCGCGGCCATCATCTGCGTCTGTCGGTGGCAACATGGGCAGTAACAGTGGGGTGAGTGGAGGAGTTGGGCTGGTCGGAGACACCGGACTAGTTGACTACTCCTCTGGCATCAGTCTCAATGACCAAGTGTTTCTTTCAGAAGCTGAGGACTTTCAGAATGAATTTTATGTCAACAGTGGAGACAGTGTTGGTGGTGGGAAGCAGCAAAACCAGAACTCTGCAAGCAAGGATCAAGATCAGGAATCTTTAAGTGTGGGGAAATTAAGTGACAAAAGCAGCACAAGTGAGCTCTCTCTGGGTGATGATTCCATGCGAGACAGAGCCAGTCTGAAATCTGCAGACAGCAGCCAGGATCTGAAACATGCTAGTGAGGGAGAGGAAGTCGGAGAGTTAGAGGAAGAAGAGCTAGCCAGCGATGGGAAGGAGGAGATGGGTCACGCAGCTTCCCTCAATCTTGACCTCACAGATTCAGGTTCCACTCTCACAACTCTTCAAGGAGAGATTAACGGGATGAGACTTGATGAGACTGACAAAGGAATTGTAGATGATCAGGAGGAAGAGGAAGACGACAGAGATCCATCAGAGGAGACCGAGGAGAAAGAGCAAAAGATTCTTTTAGGTGAGCAAGCTGTTCTTAGCTTCTATTTTTTTAATTGCTATGTAACTTTTAATGTTTTAATCGTGTTGCTATTCACAGATACAGTCTGCAAAACGGTTCGATGGCTATCAGCAAAACTCGGACCAACAGTGACGTCTCGATATGTTGCCAGAAATTTGCTGAGACTGCTTACAAACTGTTACATTGGTGTGTGAATTCATCATATCAATCGTATTTGCTGCCTTATTTCAATATCAACATTGTTTTACATCAACTACTATTTCTTTATAGGACCTGAAAACCACCAGTTTGTTTCCCCTCCATCTGTGGAAAGCCTGCTGGAGAGTGTGGGAATGGGCAGTGTGTATGAGAAAAAGCCAGTTGTTGGTGATCAAACAGCAGGCCCTGTTTTAGACTGTCTCATTTACGTAGCTCAACTCTATGGAGAACCTGTTCTCACGTACCAGTACTTGCCTTACATTGGATATCTGGTAAGACTTAAAAAAAACAATATATAGTGTATTCCACCTTGGAATCTTTGCTTTTTTTGTTTATTCCATTAGTTTATTTAATAGAATATTTGTCCCATGTATAGTATAAAGTAGATGTTATGCCAGTTACTGCTAGTTTGCAACCCCTGACCTTGGCTTGGATTTTGAGAAATAAAACAAGCACAATAGCTAAAAAAAACAGTGCTAAGAGATAAATCAATATTCTTGATTAATGGCTTTTTCTGTTTATGACGAGTAAAGTTTTTGAAAATCTTTATTATTTTATTTTTCATTTTTCACCAACCCACTCCTTGGGCTTCCATAATTCCGTGATGTTACCCAGGGCCTTTTGTCCTCTTGTTTTACAAACAATTTTTACAACTTATTTATTTGGAGTTTGAATTCAGGTCAACTCCTAGAAGGGATGATTAAATTAAAAGCAGGTTTGTCATTTATAATTTATTTGTAAAAAAAGAAAACCAGTTTTGGTATGAAAAAAAAAACATCTGAGGTTTTATTTTTAGGAAATATTGCCCAGGCTTAAGCTAAAGTTATTCTAAAAAGGAGCCGAAAAGGCTTATGCTTCTCAAATGTTTTCCAGGTGTCTCCACCATCTTCGCAGCGTCTTAACACGCGTAAGGAAGCAAGTCTGCTCGGCGCCGTAGCACTTACCCAGAAGATCATTGTCTTTCTCTCGGATACCACGCTAATGGACATGCTTATGAAAATCAATCAGGATGTGCTCCTTCCACTTCTAGATCTGATTACTACGCCGCGAATGGGGTAAAGCACAACACACATACATTGTGGATCAAGAAGTTTTCAGACTACAGTTACAGACATTAAACAGCAAAAATATCCCAAATACAGTTTAGCTTTGTCTTTTGCTCCTAAAAAAATTTCATTCTGTTCAAGTTTAAGGACTCTATTTTTTGTGGTTGGATTGAACAGTATAGGATCAGAAACCATGAGATGTAGATATCAGTCATCCTCTGATCAATTCTTTCACTTCCGTATTGTGCAGGTTCCCCAACGGGGTACAAACCCGCATTGCTGTCTGCCTCAAGACTCTGAGCCTAATGGCTCTCATCTGTCTGCGCATTGGGAGGGAGATGGTGCAACAGCACATGGCTGACACTTTGCGTCGCTTCTTTGCTGTTTTTTCTCTGATGCATTCTCTCCAGCCCCAGGTACAGCTGCACTGCAACCATTCATGACAACAATTTTATGGAAGTTAAATGTCAGACTCCAGAAGCCCTTAAATAAGTCGAACAAGTTAAATGTCAGACTCCAGAAGCCCTTAAATAAGTCGAATTATATCTCAACTCCCTTTGTAAGTGTATGTTGCAAAAGTTTTCATACTCCATGAACATTCAGGCTTTTGGTCAGAACTTGATGTCATCACATCATGGTAGTGTCAGAAGAACATAGTACATGTTTGTGGAAATAAAATTTTACAATTGGAAATCTGGTCTCCTATTGTATTCACCGCTCTTCCTGTCAATACCCTAAAACGAAATTCTGTGGAACCAATTGCTTCAAATGTTGACTAAAGAAGATAAGTGATAAAAACTTAATCTGGTATTAACACTGTGGAGAAATTTATAGATTGGTTATAAAATCATATTAAAAGCTATGAACTTGTTATGAAGGGCTAATCAATCTGTCTAGTTCTAGCCCAATCAGAAAACTAGCAAGACATTGATGTCTATATTTAACTAACTAGTCAGACAAAGGCAGTGATAATCAGAGAAGCAGCCAACTATAGTAGCTCTTGAGATATATGCAGCTCACATTGGAAAAGACTGGTTTTAATACAGGTAGACGCTAAGAAAACTTGTTGGAAGCTGTAGAGGACTAGAAACCAAGATGGAGATCGAACATAAATGCACCAGATTCTTTTTGTGTGGGAAACGAATTGAAAACCACAAATCATTTTGCTTCTCCACAATCATTTTGTTTTGGTCCACCACATAAAATCATAGTAATTTTGTGGTTGTAATGAGATAAAATGTGAAAATGGGTCTGAATACTTTTGCAACAACCAACAAATGTCTAGTTTTCAATAAGTATGCACTTAATATAAAAGTTTAACCAGAAAGAAAAAGAGAATTTCAGACATGCTTTTACTCTTTTTTCTTTCTTTTTTAAATGAAAATAAAACTAAATTGACTCCTAGTAGAGTGACACCATTGTCTCTTTACCTCTGCAGCTAAATCATGCCCCGCGGAGAGTTGTGGGAGAAGTAACACTGGTGGATGTTTGTACACCCGAGGGGTCAAATGTAACATACGAGATGGGAGTCTTGGAGGAGCTGCAGACCGTATTTAACTCTGAGATGGCCTATGCCTCCTACATCCCCTTCTACTGTCTCATAGGTAACGCTTTCCTCATCATTTGACAAAACGCATTCCTCAGTTGAAAATGGAATAGAAAAAAGGGTATTTGTTAAAGTTGTATGTTAAATATAGAGATGAAAGGGTATTGATACTAATTTCTAGTTTTTGTGGAGGTCTTGACTTGCCGATTTTGACATTGAGAAAATTTAATATACAGGAGAAAAAAATTGCTGCTAGTTCTTTAGTAGAGGTAGACGTTTTGTCTTTCAACAGAACATTAAGGATTTAAAACATTCTTCCTATATATGCATAATCAAAAATGTGATTAAGTACTCACACCCAATCTCATTTTGATTAGATGATGATGATAAAAAAAGTGAGAGGTTGGAGTTCTCTCTAATTTATTTTAGGGATAGGGGAAAAAGTACTGAATAATGGGTATTTTACCTTCTGTACACCAAGTAAAGCTAAAACTGTCCAAATGATTAGTGGGTCTTTAAAGCAGCATATAATGTAAGATCATCTTTTTTAAAACTTCATATCCTCTTACAGTGTTATTCCTTCATCAAAAATATACCTGGAGGGTTGTTTTGATTCTTTCATGTATGTTTGAGAAATCCTTTAATCTCTCGTGGCAACCATTAGGGGCTTCCATGAAGCTCTGCCTATTTCCACAAAGCTCCTCCTTGGAGCTTCCACATCACAGAAACTCCCCCTCTCAGCTACTCAGACTAGCAGCAGCAGCAATTAGCAAACTCCTGGTGGAACTGCAAGTCCGCTGAGCTCATCATACGAACTACTTCTCAGTCCAACACTCATAAGAACCGTTGTGAACTGCATAACGAGAAGCACTGCTGTGATGATGCACTGAAGAGGGAGTGTCGGAAAGAGTAAAATTGTAGTCAAATTACGAAGTCGTCATGTTTGATATATACTGCATTTTATAACAACTGAAGTGAACATTGTTACTTGATTGTAAAAATGATGCTATGTGCCTGGACAATACATAATATTTGTTCTTTAAATGTATAGGTTCTCCAGTGGTGCAACTCGTTGTTCTCTATCCTGTCAACAGGTGACTTTGCCATTCGGAAACTGGTCCCAAATCATGAACTCGTCTGGCAACTGGCCCAGTCCTATCATCAGAGTTTGAGCCAGGGGACCTCGGAGACCAGCCTCAGCTCGTCCCCCAGGCTGGAGCCAACCTCTTCCTCTGGCCTTGGCAGACAAGTTGGCTGTAACCCATTCCCCGCCCCTGCACACAGCTCCACCGTGCAGGGAGACTCCCTCCCCGAGTCAGGCACGTTTGGAAGCCACCTGGTGGGGAACCGCATCCAAGTGTCCCACGACAATGAATTCGACGGCAACGCCAACCACAGTCTGGCCAGCTCTTGGGGACGCACCGGCCACACGACTCCCATCATCACCACCGCCGCCACGTTTTCCGCTCCTTCAACAGGTGTGTCCTCCTCTTCCGCCTGGATAACGGGCCTCTCCCCGGAGGACAGCGCCCTAAAGCAAGAGCTCCCCCGTAGCACCCGCTCTCTACAGGGCAACTGGTTGGCCTACTGGCAGTATGAGATCGGTATTAACCAGCAAGATTCCCATTTCCACTTTCACCAAATCAGACTGCAGAGCTTCTTAGGCCATTCAGGGACCGTGAAATGTCTGTCGCCGCTGTTGGGAGAGGATTTCTTCCTGTCCGGGAGCAAAGACAAAACCGTGAAGCTTTGGCCCCTTTATAACTATGGCGATGGGACTCAGGAGGTGGATCCCAGGCAGACGTACAGCGAGCATCGGAAGTCTGTGTTCTACGTGGGTCAGCTGGAGACATCACAGGAAGTCGTTAGCTGCGATGGCACTGTCCATGTGTGGGACCAGTATACAGGTGCAGAAACTTTATGCGATTCATTTCGGCTCGTGATTAAATTGTTCTTGGGACTTTGCACTTTTTTGCTTGCCTGTTTTATTTCAGTGTATTTACTTTTTCTTTTTTTTTTGTATTCTCTCCCTTAGGCAAGCCAATCCGTTTGTATGAAGCCGTGGACGGGAAGAATCCAATTACAGCCGTCACCACAATGCCAGCTCCACACTGCAGCGTTGTGTTTGGCAGTGCGGATTCTGTTCTCCGCTTCATTGATCCTCGAAAGCCTGGATTGCAGGTAGCAATTTCACTTGGAGAGCTCGTTCTCTCGAGACCCGAGTCGCTCACCGCCCAGCGGCTATTAATCATCGCCGCGCCTTTCGAAAGAGCGGGCTTTTTTTGCGCTTCTTCACGACTGAGTTATTCGAGTGCCAAAAGTGACAAATCTTCTCCTGTGTCTCTGCAGCATGAATTTCGGTTGGCGTACAACAACATCAGCGCGGGGCTCATCCGCTACCTGGCAGTCAGCCCCTCAGGACGCACGGTAGCGGCGGGATTCTCCTCAGGATTCATTGTTCTGCTCGACGCCCGCACAGGCCTCATACTGAAGGGCTGGCCAGCTCATGAAGGAGATATTCTCCAAATGAAGGTAAACCTTCCTGTGTAGATTTGCATTGCTGACAATATGGTTTTATCTGGATTATTCTTGGTATTGCTAGCAATTTCAAGGTACATGAGTAAAACAAAAAGACTCCAGATAATAGAATTCATAAAAATTCTCACATACTGATAAATATTGAAATATAAATAGTTAGTAAAGTGCAGTGTGACATTTTGCCTAAAACACCTTCTTTATTATTAAATTTGTTTTTTATTATTATTATTATTATTATAATAGTATGAATGTGTATCCTTAAAAAGCCTATAAAAATGCATAAATAAAAAATTAAGGCCATAAAATGTATTAAATTTAGTCTTAAATTTTTATTATTTTTCTTGTGTATTCTTGTACATGATTTTTTTTCCGAGCAGGATTTTTTAAATTTTATTTTACCAATTAAGACAATTGAGTGCAAACTCATTTTCAACAGATCTGAAAAAAAACCCATTAAAACATAATGCAGCACAATATCATACAGTAGAAAGCAAATGCACACATACTAATACAGGAGAAAACAAAAGAATATTATAAACCAAAGATAGGGGAAAATATATACAACCATACTCATAATGATTAAACGTACTATATACACATAAGTCAACAGTTTTTAAAAGCATGTCCATTGGTCACATATAATGTTTTTTACTGAGTTGGTAACACTTTTCTGCAAAATTTGGACATCTTCACTGATTTCTGTGACTCGTGGTGGTTGAAGCTGCTGCTATCAAGCTGCTAATAATATACCCTTGGTAGCTAGCTAGCTTGTTTTGCGTCTGTCGTGGTGGGTAAGTGTAAATGTATCGCCAGTTGGCTGCACAACGTTCATTTTTGCCACAGACTTTCTTCTCTTGTCAAACCATAAGAGGCTAGGCATATTCTGTGGAGAAAGAAAAAACTACTTTTAGGCTTGGCACTATGGAGGTTCAGGCTGTAGAGAACCATATGAAGTGTGAGAAGGCTGCACAAATGTCTCCACCCCAGACATTTCATAATTCTTGCTTGTTTGTAATTTAGCAGAATCCCCCAATCTTCCCCTATGATTATTATTTTTTTATCTTAAATTTCATTCAAGGTAGCATTAAAAAGTCTTATATTTGATTTGATTTGATGAAACCAGCAGATATAGTGATAAAGGTTGCTCAACCGTATGCATCCTGTACGCATCGTCCATATTGTCGGAATGGCAGTGTTGGCCTCTCATGCACAGATCGCATATTAAACCAAAACAAGTTTTTAAATCTTATCTAATTATTTACTTGTAGACAGGCATAATGTATTTTTGTTCTCCCCTTATTTAATATTTCAATAATTTCATCAAATACGGTGGTTTTCTGATATTAGTGTATGAAAATGTAACAGTTATTTATTGTGATTCTACCTCTATTTTGTACGATTTCACTCATGGTAAGAAGAAAGTACACCCCCGTCAATTCTAACGTATTAACTCATAAATAATTTCTATTCTTTACCAGTTTCCAAAATCATTTCATAATGATTGGCTCTAAAAAATAAACCATAGTGCAAATTGCTCTAAAATACCTGTATAGGTTATTGATATACTCCTTATAAGCTCAACCTAAAAGGTTAGGCTTTTGTTACTACTATTAGAACATATATCAGACCAAGTTTCTTTTATTTTCATCGTCTTAGTGTAGTGTGTCAGAGATGATGAAAGTTGTACCCAGCAGATATGCTGTCAACAGACCGCAAACTTTATTTAACCCCAAATTGGGTCAAGGATTGTATTTCTAGTTTTAAAGGTACAAGTTTAGGCAAATATGGACATAGGTTACTCATTAGAAAGAACACACCGATGGCTCACAAGCACATTGAAATTACTCAGATGTTTATGTTTTTCGCAGGGAAGTTTTTGACTGACCTAGCTAAATGAAGTCTTTATTTTCAAATTCCTTTCAACGAAACCACTTAACTTAGTGAGCTTTGAGCTGTAAACGTCTGTGGAGCAGCTTATTTACCGTTGCGGGCCAATTATTTCACTTGCTTTCTCGTCTTTTGTTTTTCAGGCAGCAGAGGGCAACCTGGTGATCAGCTCCTCCACCGACTACACCCTGAGCGTGTGGAAGGATCTGGAAAACAAGCCGCTGCGCCAGTACAAGTCGCAGTCCGACCACATCCACGCCTTCGACCTGTACGGCTCGCAGATCGTCACCGGGACGGTGGCCAGCAAGATCGGGGTGTACTCCATGGCCGACATCTCCCTGAGCCCCGTGAGCAGCACGAAGCTGAGCACGGAGAACTTCCGCGGCACCCTGACCAGCCTGGCTGTGCTGCCCACCAAGAGGCTGCTGCTGCTTGGCTCCGACAATGGCGCCATCAGGCTGTTAGCTTAAAACCGTAGCCTGTAGCTGCACTAAACACTCTTTCCACTGGTATTTACTGTGTCTTTTTAATAGAGGAGCGGCGGTCTGAGGCAGAGCTCCCCCCCCTTTGAACTCATAGGGAGATGAAATATTTGGATTGGGTTTAAAATGCTTTCTTTAGCATCTGCAGAATCATGCTAATCTGCCTACTAGCACAGAATTTATTGAGCCGACGGTGCGCCACGCCGTCGAGATTCATCATGCACACCGAAATCTATTCCCTCTCTCTGTGGATGTGTACTATTTAATAGTAGACCCTTGTCTTGACTAGGTAATTTGTTTTTGTTTGGTTTTTTGTTGTTGTTTTTTTACCCAGGTCAGCTATTGAAAAAATAAAAAAATAAATTGGAACAGATGCTCAGGAAGGTCTCACGGAGAGTTTACACTTTTCCGAAGAAAACCAAAAATTCATCGTCCTCACCTACTGTTTTCCTCAACGTTAACGAGTCAATTCAAATGCACTGATTAAAACTATGCAGTATTTGTAGAGCAAGTGATTTCTGTTTTTGCAACTCCCATGTTTGTTTGTTTTTTCTTTTAAAGACCTGTTTTCATAGCTCTTTGGGTGTGCGTGTAGGGGTGTGTGAGTGTACATCCTGAATAATAAACGTACACTTGCCCCTGTGATGACCGTGTTGGCGTGCCTGATCAGAGAGGAGGGCAGCGGTGGGGGACAAAATGTTAGATACACAGCCTTGAAATCTACTGCACAATTGAGGCCTGAATTTTAACATTTTTAGAGTCTCACTCTGATTTTTTTTTTTCTTTTTTAAGCTCAATGTTTTTATTCAGCAAATGGATTACTTGAAATTTCTTCAGGATTATGAAGACCATGTTTTAACCCCTGTAGCGACATTATGTGGTACGCGGGTGTGTGTGTGTGTGTGTGTGTAGATGCTGATTTTGCTCGGCATACCAGTTCGTTAAAAACTCACCACATTTTTTTCTTTTTTTCTTCTTAGTTTTCAACTTTCAAAACCTGATATACAGTGCCTTGCAAAAGTATTTGCTCCTCTTGAGCTTTTCCAAAATTGTCACGTCCAACCAGATACTTCTATGCGTTTTTTAGGAGTTTAATGTGATTGATCAACCCAAAGTAATTCATAGGTGTTTAATATAGGTTTGATATATATATATATATATATATATATCACTTTATGACTTTTGGTTTATGTCTTCCCATTTCCTAAGAGTTGTTAAAAATGAATTATTTTCCTCCTCCAATTATAACCTGCTTTATGTTGATCTGTCTTATAAAATCCTAAGACAGTACAATACAGTGTCTGGTTGTAACCTCACAATATGTAAAACTCAAGAGGTATAAATAGATTTCTAAGGCACTGTAGGAACAGTCAATGCCAAGAGAAACAACTTTGTTTTTTATTGTCATCCTTTTTATATAACTTTAAAGAAATATGGAATAAAGGTGTCTGATAAATATATATATATATATATATATATATATACATCCATATAAATGTTTGTGTCCAAAAATGTAGTTTAACTTTCCAGTTTTGAAAGCGAAGTAGCATAAATCTATAAAAGCTCTGCACTTTGTATAACTCTAGAGCTTTTATGTTGCAACACGGTTTTTTTTTAATTACTTGCCTAAAGATCAAATTGTTCTGATAACATATGCTATAACTTTTGGAGCAGAATTTAAAGCAAAAATAACAAGAGTTGGTGACATTAATTTATTAACTTGTTTAATAAAAACTTGCCTCCATCTTTTCATTGTGTTTCAGGGTTTTTTTGTGCGACTCATCACGATTCCCAGTCTATCTCATCTAACCACTTCAGGACAGATTGTACAGTTGTTCGCAGATGGCAGGCATATTATCTGCAATACATTTTACTTGATGCTATAATTTTTTATGTAATAATTTCTGTACTGCTCTTTGGATAATCGCAAACTTAATATGGGAGTTGTTGTTTTTTTGGCACAGAAGCGAGATTTTGGTGCCACTCATGTTTTAACTGCTATGTCATAATCCGGGCCCTTCTGGGAAATGCGCGAGCGTTGTTCCTCGTCACGGAATAAGTCGCCATTTTTTCCCGGCACGTTTTGTTTGTATCCGCGCGCGCATTGGGATTAGCCACTCTTTTGTAACAGGTTTGTCATGTTTCCTGTCGGGAGATTAAGTTTGGTCACATCACCGGCCCACTAACATGCGAAATAACTGCGTATTTCAAGCGTGTGGTTATTTAACCCAGGACTAATCTCTGTGGCTGCATTTACCAACAAATAGTGGCTGAACAAGCACCGCCTCCCCGATCAATGCAGGCTGATATTTAACTGTTTGCTGAGCAGCTGCCAATCTTTTACTCTCAGGGAATTCAGCTATTCACCGTAAAGTAGGTTCTCCTTTTTTTTTTTTTTTAGACAAGCCATTGTCATTTAAAAAAAAAAGGTAAACGTATTTTAAATTTCATCTTCAATTTAAGATGTTTTTGTTTATTTCCCCTTTGTCAGATTGAGAATGTTCAAGGCGTACAATGCTTGTCTTTAAATATGCTTCAGACAAATGACTCTGACTTAACATTTAATCACTTCTCTGTGCTTTTTTAGCTAGATTAGGTTTGAAGGTTGCAGTTTAAGGTTGATTTGGTACAAGTTTTAACTTCTGCTGTAGTTTATTGCTTTGGAGAAATGGTGTCTGTGTTCCTTAAAATGAATGAAAATTAAGGGTTTAAGCTTGTAGGAACAACTACAACCATGATAAAGCTATATAGAAACTAGTGATGTTTTATGTTTAGCTGAAATTAGGAAGAGAGACTAATCTGTAGTGATAATTTATTGTCTCACACTACTTCAGAAACGAAGAAATGTAAGCCTCTGAGGAAAAATGACCTTGTATTATATTTTTTCTCTTGCAGTTACTTTTCTTGGATATGGACCTCTGCCTGACACTCCTGTTAATTTGTCTCTGCAGTCTAGGAACTACTGTAAACAACCTATCTAAAAATGTCTAAAAAAATCTGTATTGATTACGGAAAACTTTGAAAGACCATTGTCCTCTGCTATCTTGTCCTTGACAGAATGCTGAAGTGGCAGAAGATCAGTCAATCCCCCTAATTCCTCTAAACCCCAGTCAACCCATAGAAGTAAGACCACAGTAATTTGTTTAACACACTGCAAAAACACAAATTTTTACCAAGTCGTTTCGGTCTAGGGTCCAGTTCAAATATTTCAGTACACTTGAAAAAAGGCAAAAACTAACTTAAAAGTAACTTTTTCTGCAAGAATTGAGAAATTTGTGTTTAACACACTGCAAAAACACAAAATCATACCAAGTACTTTTTGGTCTAGTTTCTCAGTCAAATATTTTAGTACATTTGAAACGAGGCAAAACTAAATTAAGGGTATTTTTTTTAGCAAGACAAATAATATTTTAAGTTAATAATTCTTGAAATAAAAAAAAAAAAACAGTTTTAGTTCCACTGGCTGACTTTGTCACCTAAAACAGGAAATAGTTTTAAGTCAAAAAAAAAGCCAAACTACTTTGAGTAATTCATTGAGTTTATTGAACTGTTTGAGAACTAAAATCAGCTGGATTGACTTTAAATGTATAGATTTATTTTGTGAAGTGCTTCGAGACGAAATTTGTTGTGATTTGGCGCTTTATAGTTGAACGGCAATGAATTTAACTGACTTAAAACAAGTGTGTTTATCTTGCTGAAAAGTTCCATCTGAGTTAGTTTTGTCCTATTTCAAGTGTACTAAGATATCTGCACTAAAAACCAGACCAAAAATGCTTTGTTACATTTTGTGTTCTTGTACTGCACGCTCAGTGAGGATCCCGGGTTTTGTCGCTTTTGCTTATAGGAAGGTGAAAGCCAGGGGACACCGGAGCCGACAACTCTAAAAGAAACAACTGTTACTGCGACGTCCGACCTGCCGTCGGCAAACAAGACGTCGCCAGATGAAGAAAAGGGAGACAGTTGTCAGGCTATCAGCCGAAGACCTGACACCAAACAAACTATCACTGCTGCAATTCAGAGACTGGGGGTGCAGCTCTTACAAAACCTGGAGACGACACCAGAGCAGCCAAATGTCATCATTTCTCCTCTAAGTATATCTCTGGCCCTCTCGCAACTGGCCTTAGGTACGACAGGAACTGCTCACCGCCTCTGCTGAATTAGCCTACTTTGTTGTGACGTAGTTGAGATTGCCGTTTGGAATTGTGTTTTGTCTAAAGGTGCGAAAAACGAGACGGAAGAGCTGCTGATGTATCACCTGCATGAGAACACCGTGCCGTGTTACCACGAGTCTCTGCGACACGTCTTAACGCAGCTGAGAAACGGCGACGTGCAAATTGCCACGCGCATGTTTCTGCGTCAAGGTTAGCCCCTTTTTCTTCTGATTTCTGTCTTAATATCTGATTTTGAGCCCCCCCTCCAAAAAAAGAAAAACTGAACATCTTTTTTTCTTTTTTAGGGTTTAAGGGAAAGCAAGAGTTTGTGAACGAGTCGCTGCGGTTTTACGACTCGGAGCCAGCAATAGTGGAAAGCCTTCAGCAGATAAATGAGTGGGTAGAGAACGCAACAGAGGGGAAAATGATGGACTTCCTGTCTTCTTTGCCACCCAATCTGCTTCTCATGCTCATCAATGCCGTTTACTTTAAAGGTGATTGGCCAACATGCCGACTTCGAACCAACTGACGTATTAATATGTATGAACATGATTGAAAAGCTCATTTACTTAAACGATAAAGTGAAACTCTTGCACTTATTAACACGGTGTTCATTTTTGGTGAGTTTTGTGAAAATTCAGCTTTTAGAAAACCTAATAATCCATGAAATGAACTTTTTGATGAAATTCTGATGCTTTTATATGTGTCTGTATGCCTTTAAGAGTGTAATCAAGTACATTTTCCTTCTCTGAGCTACCAAAAAATGTTATCGTTTCTTCGTAAAGTATTTTTTGGTTTGAAAGATGCCGCTGACTAAAAATGGAAATCTTATTTCCCTGTGTGTCTGACAGGAGAATGGAAAGCTCGATTTGACCCGAACTTCACCTCCAAAGGCGTCTTTTACCTTGATGATTTGCACCTGGTGGATGTTGATATGATGGACGATGCCAAACATCAGCTGAGTTTATTAATGGACAGTGAGCTGGGGGCTCAGGTAAAGTGCACCTTCTGAAGTTTAATTGTCTCTGTTTCTCTGGGAATTTGTTTTTAAAATTTGATGCAAAAGAATGCTAAAGTTCAACATCTTTTTTTTCTTGTATCTTCATATGTTTTGGTATTAAATGTTCATTAAAAAAACAACAACTATTGTTGCATTATCTGTGCAACAATAGGTATTAGGTAAGGCATTTGGACCAAAGCATTTTGGGATTCATTGTTTTAATACCTCTCTGTTTGCTCTATCTATTCATTAGACCTCCAAAACATGTCAGCTACACATTATTAAGGGGATTCGATTTACAATTATTTATCTAAAATTAAAGGAATAAGTAAACCTGCTACATTAATAAGATATTTGAATTATTTTTCTGTAATTTATTGAGTAGGCAGTATGCTCTCATACACATCTATTCACGTAAGTTGATTAATAGGCACGCATAGTAAAATTGAAAATATTGCTGAAAACACGAGTATCCAACTGTTACTACACGCCAATGGACAACTGCAAATCTGCTTTACAGTTCTGGGTTTCTTCATTTAAAAAAAAAATAATAATAATTTAAAATCAACCAAAAACAGTGTTGATGTGAAATGACCCAAAAATAAGTCCAACTCACTTTAGAATCTAACTCTTAAAGGGGCAGTGTTTGGTAAAATCAACTTTTTTGAGTTTCATGTTATTCCCTCATCAAAAACATACCTGGAGTGTTGCTTTGATTCTTTCATGCATGTTTGAGAAATCCTTTAATCTCCAATGGCAACCATTCAGCTGTGCAAGACACCAGCAACTCCTCTGAGACGCAGTTGACAAGCCTCCAAGCTTCCACCGCACAGAGCAGCTCTCCCTCATGACTCTTCCTCTCAACTCCTTCAGACTAGCCAGCAGCAATTAGCAAACACCCGGGTTGAACTGCACATGTGCTCATTGCATGAGCTACTTCTCTGCGGTAAAAACGTCATTCAAGGGTTAATAGAGCAATTAAGTTGTGATGACTTCATGAAGGCAGAGGCAGGGGTTTTTAAAGCAACGGAGGCCCAATTTGAAGGCGTTTATTTACAAAGTAAAATGTCTTTTATGTCATATTGGATATATATATAGCATTTTTATAAATAACTGAAGTTGACATAGTTAATTAATTATGCTATAAAATGACACAAATACTCTTTAAGAAACTACTACATCCTTTCTCTTTGTGTGCAGGTGGCAAGGTTCCCATTCACAAAGGACATGAGTTTGCTGGTTATCATGCCTGAGTCGGGGAAAGTGAACGTGTCTTTACTTTCCTCGAACCTAAATATCTCCAACTTGTATGAACGTCTACCCAAAGAGAGGGCTGTCCAAGTTAAAGTTCCCAAATTCAAGCTGGAATATTCTCAGGAGTTGCAGGAAGTTCTTACCAAACTAGGTAAGAGGTAATCTTCTCACATCTGCAGGCTCTGGTAAAACAAAGGACCCTAAAAGCCACCTCTCTAATCGCTGGTTTTATCCCAGGTCTTGGGGAAATGTTCCTGAATCCCAATTTGGGTGGGATCGCAGACGGCCCCCTGCTGGTGTCCAGTGTAATGCACAAGTCTGGCATGGAGATAAACGAGGACGGCGCGAGGGCTGCCGCAGCCACAACAACCATCATCTCCAGGGCATCCAATCCTATTTTTCACCTCAGTCAGCCTTTCTTCTTTGTGCTAATGGATGATGTAACCCACATACCAATCTTCATGGGTGTCATCAATAACCCCAATCCCGGAGCCCCTGTCCTGCAGAGGGGGGATGTTGGAAGTAAAGATAAAGTAGGATTCCCAACTGACAAGAATCACATGGGCTCATTTGAATTTAATCCTAAATAGAGACTAAAGTCATTTGCTCCCCCCCCCCAGGAAAACTCAAACCAGTTAGATAATTGCACAGCCTCAGTCTGCAGTATAACTTTTCTGAAACAAAGTATCTTGCCCAAACTCACACACCCAGACATGCAGGTCAACTGCTACCCTGTTGCGCAATTCAAACACGCCAGTCACATCCTGAAAAAAGCTAGAACCTCCAATGATGCCAAAAAAAAGTCAAGCTTTCTTTCGGCATCAACAACAAGGAATACAGGGACCAAAATTCAATTCAAAAACTCCTCTCCACGCTCCTGAACACGGCTCAGGACACCTGCCCTTACGCAGACATTTATGTGCCGCTCCTAAACTTTTCAGACCTTCTAAACTTTGCGCAGAAACAAAACCTTAATATGGTTAACTAAAGCATTGATTCTGTCTGCCAAAACTTTAACCACCATGTCATCCTTAAAGTCCAGGACTCTTGCTTCCATACGGTGGAGGATCGGATAACCCTAACCCTAGGGCCAATCCTAAGAAATTTGAAAAATGTAAATAAATACACGATGGAGTGTCATATTAGATGATGCTGAGGTTTTCCTTTTTTGCCACTTGGACTCTTTATGATGTCAACATGTCTGTACTGCAAAAAACACAAAATCCTACCAATATCTTACTAATCTTACTAATATTTTTAGTCCAAATATTTCAGTACAGTTGAAATCAGATTAAAACTAACTTACAAGTAACTTTTCACCAAGACATCGGCGTTTGTGTTGAGTCGGTAATTCCTTAATATTGATGATAAACTACTTGCTCCAGTGGCAGATTATTTCAGTTTTACCAAGACATTTTCCCTTGTTATAAGTGAAATAATCTGCCGGTGGAACTAGCACCTTTTCATCAATATTAAGGAATTTTTGAGTTAAAACAAACTCCTGGATCTTGCTGAAATGTTACTTTCTTATCTTATTTCACGTGTACTAAGATATTTGCACTAGAAACTAGAAAAAAAAAACACTTTGTAAGATTTTGTGTTTTTGCAGTGTAGCACAATTTCGACGCTACAGCTTGATTCTGTATGTTCCTGGATTTAAAAAAAGAAAAATGTATATTGCAGGTAAATAAATGTATCAATCTGAATCCCTTCATGGCTATGAGTTATGATTTTACATAAAATAATAGGTTGTGTATCTAAATAAATCACAATATTATCATATATTTTAGTAACGTGGTACAAAATATATGAATATTGTGGAAATGACTGTTTCCTGTCATTTACACAAATCTTTGTACATAATTATATATTTCATGCATTCATTTAGATGGTTTTTGTGTACAGTTGCTGAAAAACAATGCAGGAATGATTTATATGTCAAAAGACTGATGAAGAGGTACTTTAATTCAATGGTGTGGGTTTAGTGTAACGCATTTACTGTAGAGTTTATTCTGTCAGTACTTCATTGGGCCAGTGTGTACTGGAGTCGAGTCACGCTGGGAAATTAAATCAGCATTTCCATTAAGTTTGTGGGCAGAAAGAAGCACGGCGTTCTCTAAAAGTTGCTGATAAACAGCTGAGTTGACTTTGGACTTGCTAAAACACACATCGACAGCTTTCCAAATAAAATGTAAGATTTACCTTTATCTGAAAATGGGACTTTGTCCACTGAGCAGCCCACGCCTTGTGAATCTCCCCAAACTCTTGAGTGGGGTGTGATTGGTAATCATCTCAAGGGTGCTGAGATTGTTTTTTTAAACGCTATTTCCTTCCAATTAATTTTTTAATATTAACCAATTGTTTGAGCCATTTGCTTCTTTAGCAATGACATTTTGTGTCTTGTCACTGTCAAAGTTGTCAACTGCTGTTTGTTGTCAAACCAGCAGGATTCCAGGATTCTCAATACCAGGGCCTTATTTCTGTATGTAAATATTTTTAATTGGTGTTATTAAATATTATCGTCATGAAAACAATTTTTTAAAAACTAATTAGCCTCAAAATGAACAGTTAAGTATTAAAACACATAATAAAAAAAAAAAAAAACGTTTTTCAAGGAATGATGGGATTCGTTTTATTTCATGATATTGAAGTGCACCGCGTATCTAACACGAAATTAGTAAACTGAACATCGTAAGATGGCGCAGTCTGCAAATTTACCGCTTTTTGTCAAAAACAATTGTCCTGAAACTACTACAGCGCATTTTGAGAGGTTTGTCACAACTTTAGTGCGCGTTACTAATCCCCACGTCAAAGAGTGACTAATTATGCCATATAGTACGACTCTATATGACCTATAATTTATCACGAGTAACAGTGTTTCACCTCCCTTTTTCTATTTATTTAAAAAAAAAAAAGCACAAACATCTTTTTGACTATGTTATATTTAAAGTAGCCTGTTTCCGTACCTCCTTGAACGCACCACATGAAAAATATTTACGTCACAGTCTGGTTGGCGCGGCCGGTCTCAGGTCAGTTTCGCAGAGACTCCTAGCTGTGTTTAAACTCTCTGAATGATTCCAAGCTTACCTTAGATCAGTGACCGGAAGCGGAAACTGACAACACACTCAACTCTTCGCGCGCGTCCTTGTCAAAGCTTTTGGCGCCTCAGACGCAGTTTGGCTTCATTTGTTAGTGATTCGTTGACCTGTTTGTCCGCTAGTCGTCAAATTAAGTCGTATTTTCTTACTAAACTGACTCCTTACAGTCATGGCGAGTCTTTCAACGGGCGCGATAGAGGTAAGGTTGATTTATAAAAACGAACTATATTGATAACAAGGTGTTCTAGAGTCTGTTTTGGTTCTTCATTTCTGAATTATGTCCAAATTGTCTTTGTTGTAGACAACATCAAGCTGACATTAATTTGTTTGAACAATATGCTTCTATATGTACGTCTTAAAAAGTCACGTTGGGGTTTGCTAATCTTTCAACAGAACAGAAAATACAACAAACTCAACCCAAATTACAGTCGAATATAGATTGAAATAAGTTTGTAAGTTAATTTGAGAGAAAAACGTGTGGCTATGCGATGAGATATTTCTGAAAATGTATTTTTTTTTCTCCCCCCTTAATGATCTTAAAGGCTTTAGCAAATGGCAGCGGTTGGAGCGAAGCAGTGCTTCAGTTGCTGGTGAGTAAAAATAAAAAGTTTTTATGCAACAGCCGCACCGCTAATTACAGACGAAATGGCATGTAAATGACTTTAATGCAGCCATTTGATTGATTTAACTGAACCATATTTATCATTCGGTAAACAACACATTTTGAACGGAAAGATGAGTTATCAACATTATCAAAAAAAAAGGTTGCACGACAAAAGTAGATCTCTTTGCATGCAGGAGTATCAAGAATAACTTTCAAACAATGAAAAAGCTTTGAGCGTTTTTAAAAAAATAAAATGGAGATATGGGTTAACTTGTGTATCTAATTTTGCCTTTAGACTGATGAATCTCAGTCTCAGGCCTGAAAGAGTCTAAAATGCATCCAGCTATTTCCCTACAAATCCTGTAATTTAGTTAAATGTTAAATTTGTGCTTTTTTCCCCACCCATTCATTGTTTCTTGCTGAATCCACCATTTCTGTTGTCTCTATCCTGCCAAGGTTTATTTTAGTAGGGAATATTAGTGGTTCCCCAAAGCCTTTTTAAAAAAATTTTTGCTCATCTTGTTTTTTCATCTTGTTCCACTTGAGAAGTCTAATTTTGCTAAACCATCATTTTCCATCTATATAGTCAACCGTTTTTACATGAACTTTTAGAACATTCGCAAGATCGATGGCGGGAGTGGGCCCTCTCGCTTCAGGGTGATGATGAGCGACGGACGACACACACTGTCATGTAAGTTATTTTGTCTCCAATTTACTTTTTGCTCCACTGTTTTGAATGCGATTCGTTTCCATTTGTGGGATGAAAGGATATAGGTATGTAAACTGTAAGCTCCTTTAGCTACATCTCCAAACAAAACTGCATCTGAATGTTTTGCGATGGGGCCCATGCTTTCAAATAATTAATCAGAA
Organism: Xiphophorus couchianus; assembly: GCF_001444195.1. Classification (NCBI taxonomy): domain Eukaryota; kingdom Metazoa; phylum Chordata; class Actinopteri; order Cyprinodontiformes; family Poeciliidae; genus Xiphophorus; species Xiphophorus couchianus. Next base: position 27,117,233 of record NC_040245.1, on the reverse strand, counting down.
ACTCTGATTTGATCAGGATTTGCCAAAAACATGACACTTAATTACTCTGTTGGTTCCTCATAGTTTCCCTTTCTAGATAGCTAATATAGAGGCAGCTGGATGTGAAATCGTTGACCCTCTAGGAAGTAGGTTAGGGGTATAAGCCCAGCCTTCTTGTTAGTTGATATTGTTTTTAGTTTTTTTTTTAGTTTTTAAGGTTATGTTTGTTTTGCCAAAAAAAAAAAAGGGATTCACATTTAAATCTCATCTGAAATGTGAAAGTGATTCTTGCATGTATTGGTTGTCCTAAATATTCGCAGTAGGATTTACAGTTCATGCTGTCCTCTCTTGTTGCGTCTCTCTGCACTCCGGCAGCCTTCATGCTCTCCACTCAGCTAAACTACATGGCCGAGGAAAACCTTCTGGTCCCAAACTGCGTGTGCGTCCTGAAGCGGCAGGTCACAAATGTGCTCAAAGATGGACGGTATGAAGATTTTGCTATAGATTTTGTTGGCAATGTTGCTTTTTTCTTTCTTTCTTTCTTACTCCCCCCTCCCCCACCCCAACTATTGTGATGTGTTATCTGTCTTTACAGACGAGTGGTAATCATTTTAGAAATTGACGTCATCAAACCTGCTGACGCCTCTGATAAAATAGGAGACCCAATTCCTTACTCTGATGGTGAGCATTCTCTCATCATTTAAGCTGTCATGATGCAGTGAATATGCATGGAAATAATCACAGACATCACTGCTTTCCTGTTCCTTTACAAATATGTAAACAAAAATAATGCTTGGGCTGTATTTAATTTTTTTTTTCTCCTTTCCTTTGCTTTATTGCACTTTAAAAAAGTTTCTGTACATCGTTTACATGTTTAGTACTAAAATATTTAGATTATGCTTCATTTCTGTAACAGACTGAGCGCTTGAAATCAAATTCCAATCGTTTTTGTGCACATAACTTTGGACAATAAAGTTAATTCTGATGGTTTCAATGTAAATTTCCCCGTCAGGCCAGAGCAAAGGCCCGCAGCCAGCTCCAGTCCCTGAGAGCAGACCGCCTCTACAGCCACAAAACAGAAATGAAGGTGAGTGGATGCTTCCATTTACCTGCACGACATAAATAACATTTAGGAAAATGTAATTTTTAAAAAATTCACAACAGAAATGAAATTACTATCAGAAATGGCCACCAGGTGGCAGCAGCTATCCGTCGCAGAGAGGCGACCTAAAGATTCGCATGACAGAAATAATTTTGACAGCCCTTGTAGAAATATTTGCCATTTTAATTTGTGGAAATATTTTTGTTTTGCCGTGAAATTCAGCCTGTCCATCTGGTTTCCTGTCTGCGAGTTTATCCATCTGCCCCTGTGTGTGCAGTCATTATAATTTATACACCTCTGTTTGAGTGGCAGTGCTGAAAAGTGTGGGTTAGATCAGAACATTAACTTGTCTGTGAAAGACAACAAGGTGGTCACGTCAGGCATGTTTTCCAGCAATTTTAACCTGCAGACATGTGAAATCCAGCCGTCGCCGTGTTCCCCCACGTGTGTCATGGGAGGTATTCATCCCTCAAATCTGCCTTGTGGGGAATTAAGATTGTGCCAGCCGTCCTGGTCATCATCAGCACAGTCGTTGTTCATTTCTCAGTGTGCTTGCTTGATCTGGGGAGGAGTGGGGGGACTTAATTACCAGAAGTGCAGTGGTTTGCAAAGTGGGAGGACTTAAGTGGACACTTTGAACTCTAATCCTCCACGTGAGACGCACACAAATCAAATGTGCTGCGCTCGGGAAGAGCTGCTCCTGTTTGTTGCAGTGCTTCACGCTCGGCCCCCGATTCTGTGGGAACGCGAGTCATGCTTCTCGCCTAAAATGCCGGATCACATATCTGGGGCCAGCTGATTTAATAACATCCTCATCTGTTGTTCTTGGCGGGAGTCAAGTCGGCAAAACTTTGAAGCGACTTTTCGTTAAGATTCCCTCTCCCCCGTGAAGTGGGATAATCACGCCGATCAAGTGGTTGCAATCCAAAGAAATGAGATTTTTAGGATTTGTGATGAATAATGTATTTGTCTCTTTCTTTCGACTCCTCCACGTCTCTGTTCGTTATTTATTCCTTTTTTTTTCCCTCTTTGTTTCTCTAGGTGTAGACACAAATTTGAAGAGAAACTTTGCAAAGAAGATTCCTTCTGCTTTGCCTGATACTCCAGGAGGAAGCTCCAAAATTGTCCCCATCGCCAGCCTCAACCCCTACCAGTCCAAGTCAGCATGCATGCTTTGTTGGTCGTTTGAATTGTAACAGTTTTAAGATGCATTCATTGAAAATATAATCATTTTATGTAGTTATTCTTGAACTCTTTTCTCTTACTGTTACTGATCTATAAAAACCCTATTTAAAATGAACAGTGAGGCAAGTTAAGCCTGGAGGCCCGCCAGGCTTGACATTTTTCCTGACACCTCAGGTGGACATATTTCTTTCTTTTCTAGCCTTTCTGTCATTAGTGGTTGTAGAGTAGAGTGGTCATTTTAAACAAAAACTAAACTATTAATTTTAAGTTTTCTTTAGCATCTTGCATTAGTAGTTTATACACCTAGCATTGCAAAACCTCAGTCTCGAATACTGAAAAAATGAAAATAAAAGAACACTTTGCTGCCTTCTTTTCCAGCTACTTTCCCGTTTTTAAATGTTGTTTTACATCTTTGTGCTTTTTCTAAGTTTATTTTAAGCACCTCACTGGTATTGAAATTGGCGACCTGGCTAAGACGTAAACACAACAAGAAAAGCCTAAGATTTTTTTTAAATGGAAGTCCTGGAAACCTGTTTTCAAAAGCTGCAAAGAACAGATTGTGAATTAATGACTAAATGTGTTCATTCTTACATGTCTGTATACATATCCTCAGAAAAGGGACATTTTTCCTTTACAAAGCCTTAGTGAGCATTAAATTTCTCTTAAAGGTGGACAATCCGGGGTCGTGTGACCAACAAGAGCTCCGTTCGTACGTGGAGCAACGCTCGAGGCGAAGGAAAACTCTTCTCTATGGAGATCGTAGATGAAAGTGTACGTTTTTATCCGTCATTAAGCACGCACTGATCCGATATTGTAAAAGATTCTAGCTAACGTATCCGTGACCATGTGTCCAGTCCATAATGACAGATCTAGTCAGTCTAATTCTATCCCTTGTGCTCTGAGTGATGCCATGTTTTATTATTCGTTGTACATTAATTGCACTTCCTGAACCTTTTGAAAGATTGTTTGTTGCAATTAATTTTTTTTTACATGTTTGACCAAGGTAGTCGACGTATTGTTTTTTGTCAGTTTCAGTTTATTTATTTTACATTGGGTGTCATACTCCTAATATGTTTGATTGACCAAATATTTGTTGTTTTTACATGTATTTAGTGTGTCGTACCGGTGCAGAGTTATCCAATGAATTTGTTACTCAGTACATTTATGTTTGCTTGTTTAAAGAAATCAACTTTAATTCAGCAGTTTTTTTTGTATTGTATCCGTATCGGCTGATACCAAACCTGAGATATTGTATCGGAAGAAAAAAAAGTGAATCAGTGCATCACTAATTATTTCTCTGCATAAATAAACTCCCACTATCTCTGTCCAAAGTTTGTCTATGTTTTAAAAAGAAGATTTCGTGTTTTTAACTCCAGGGGGAGATCCGTGTGACCTGCTTCAACCAAGAAGTCGACAAGTTCTTCTCTCTCATCGAGGTCGGCAAGGTGAGATTCTTCCTCCGGACCCGGGGTTTCCCAAACTACCTGCCGGAAAACTTTTCTTCCTCCTCCGCCGTTGGACAGCTCTGGCAGCGCGGTGCTCTGTCAGCAGCTGCTGGCACTCTGCGCGGTAAAACCACAGAGACTATGAATGAGTCATCTGGCAGCGCCGTACCCATACAATAAGCAGCTTATGATCATCTGCCAGGCTCTGTTGATGCCTCCCCACCCCGCCTGCTGTCTGAAGTCCTATCTCGTTTGCACCATTCAAGTCAGGTGAAACGCTGCCCCAGATCTCTGATTAACACGCCGGCCTCATCCGCCAGGTCTACTACGTCTCCAAGGGCTCTCTGAAGATCGCAAACAAGCAGTACACGTCGGTGAAGAACGACTACGAAATGACTCTCAACGGAGAGTCCACCGTCATTCCCTGTGAGGACAGCTGCGACGTTCCCATGATGCAGTGCGACTTTGTCTCCATCGGCGACTTGGAGAACAGAGAGAAAGACGCTATCGTTGGTAAGGACACGCAACTGTGTAAGTTGCGTAATCACACAAACGGAAACTTTAAGAAAATGTAAAACTTTAATTGGAGCGTCTGCCTGTCCTTAAAAAGTCTTAAATTGATCTAAAATTAAGGCTCCGATGTCCTTAATGCCAACTCATTTAATCTATTAGAGCAGTTGACCTTACATACGTCAATCCCAGGTTTTAAATGTTGCATATGTATGGGCAAAAAACGTTTCTCCAAGTAGTCCACTTTTTTTTTTTTAATTCAAGTTTTTTCATCGCATATATTTAGTCTTTTTAAGAAAGTCATAGTTTCTATTTTTTTGTTTTGTCATATGAATCTGGTTGTAGCTGTGACTTAAGCATCATGAAGCAAATAGTCCTATATAAATAAATAAATTCGTCTTCCAGACTTTTGGCATTTCCTGCAATAAGAATCTTCCCTGGTATATTAAAGCAGTTAAAGTCAAAACGTTGAAAATGTGTAATTTTCCAATCCTTTGTCATTCAAAAGTCTATATTTAAGTAGACTCCTAAGAACAAAAACATTTGTTGCTATGGATATGAAACAACACTCAATGTAACAGCTGATTCCTCTTTATTTCACTGCCAAATCCTAATCTGCCTGAGGTAATCCAAGAATTACCTCAGGCAGCTTTAGAAATTAGATATACTTTATAATTCCTTTGTGTTTCTCAGAGGACATTCAGCGTATATTTCCATGCATATGTAACAGGGCTGTACACGGCGGTTCAGAGTGTTGGTGGTAACGTAAATCTAGCGTGTCCCGCTATGCTTAATGCTTTTTTTTTTTCTTTCTTTTTTCTTTTGCATTACAGATGTAATTGGAGTGTGCAAGAGCGTGGATGAGCTGACCCGCCTGACGACCAAGGCCAACCGCGAAGTGTCCAAGAGGGCGCTGAGTTTGATGGACATGTCCGGGAAGTTGGTGACCGTCACCCTGTGGGGAGAGGAAGTGAGTAAAAGCACGCAGGGCTGGGGAGTTTTTGTTGAAGTGTTTCTAAGTGGAAGGGTTTCTTCAAGGAATCCCACGTAATGTCGCAAAAAGTATCAAATTAGGTGGAAAAAAAAAAAGATTTGGGCTGAAACTATTAATCGGATTAATTGTGATCAAACGATTAATCGTTATCTGGCGTACACAGACTTAATAAAAAAGGCAATTTTGCTGAAAGAACAACATACTCAGAGCAGTAATTAAGCCAAAACTGTACAAGAAATATGTACATTTTGCATTTAAAATAAATAAAAAACTTTGGAATACCCTAAACTCGAGTGGCAGGTTTAGCTCCACATGGTTCAAATTCTGTATATTGAAAAAAAAAAAAAAAGCTCCTAAGCACTCTTTGGTGTCTAATTACTAATCGGTTAATTCAGAAAGTAACAAATCACTACACTGTACTGATGAGTCGAGCAGAAAGCGCTGAGCTCTGATTAAGTATTTTTAGCTGCATCTTTTTCTACGAATGATCGGGCATTCACTAAGCTTTTTTTTTAATTTCAATTGCATCTTTTGTGTTTCTAATGTATAAAAAAAGACTTAAGTGGTTAAATGCAAAATCTGTCAAATGTGCCAATTTCTTTATCCACTTAATAGGTAGAAAATGTGAATACCGTTAGTTGCATCCTTGCATATTAGAAAAGTTGCTCTTTGCTTGAGTTGTGAAACCTGAAAATAATTCTAAGCTTGGAGAACAAAGTTATTGACTAAAATGTGTCCTTGTGGTAACGTAAGTGAACTCCCAGCATTGATATTTTTAAAAAATTTTATTTTCCCTTCTGCTATCAAAATTACTTCCTCCTGTTGAGAGGCAGCGTCTTCCCTTTAGTTTCCTTTTTAAATGTGTTCCACTTCCAAAGGGATTTGATGAAACAAAACGTGCAGCTTAAGAACAGTTCCAGCGTCAAACAACTTTAGAGATATTTTCCATATGTATGAAGTATACAGTCACTCCCTGTTCCAATCTTTCTTTTCTTTCCTTTTTTTTTTTTTTTAACTCTCCCATCTTCTGGTTCTTTCAGTCATTTAAAGTATGAAGGAGAAAAATTTGGGGGAACTACTTACTTGTTTACTTTGTGCTCCATTCTATTTGTATCTGTGCGACAATGTGCTTTTACTGCGGATGATGTGGAGAAACAGAGAGTTGAGTGGTGTATGAGGCCCATTTTCAGACATTTTCTTTTCGTTTTGCAGGCGGAGAAGTTCGACGGCTCCGGACAGCCGATCGTAGCCATAAAGGCCGCCAAGCTCTCGGACTTCGGAGGCCGCTCGCTTTCCGCGTCCTTCAGCAGCACCATGATGATCAACCCAGACATCCCAGAGGCATACAAGCTCAGAGGCTGGTAAGTCGAGCCCAGCTGGGAAAACGTATTCCTGCTCTTGCACATGGGATGCCTCGCATACATCCAGAGTTGAGTAAAGTGAACATTTTAACGCCGGCAGCGTCTCTGCTGATTCACATTGTGCTGAAATTGTAACGGCAGTTTGCAAGTGGGCATGCTCAGACACTCGTTATTGAGATTAGCTTTCCCTCCCATCAGCCACCTGGTCAGGGCGCTTTAGTGAAGCACTCCATATCAACGGAAATCATACTTAATGCGTGAAAATGTGCTTTTTCTTATTTTTTTTTAAACCTTTTTATTACTTTAGCAAAATGTGTTGAAACCCAGAATTATCTTTGTATGTTTTTGTTCCTCTATCACTTATGTAATGCAGAAATGATCCAGAAATATTTGCCGTTTGAGCTCACATAGTTTCTGAATAAAAGTTGAAATTCACTTGTAGAAGTAGGTAAGCCTGTCGCATTAAGCAGTTATTTGATTAATAGCATGATAAATCAGAATGAGCTTGATAACTCCATTCTAGTCAGGTTTGTTTGTGTTGCACATTTTAGTGGCAAGACGGTTCAAAGTTCTTTACACCATAAAACAAATTAAGTAATTATGAAACAATAAACATTACATTATGATAAATGACATCCGGTGCTATCAAAGGCAGCTCTGAGCAGGTGAGTTTTTAGTCTTGATTTGAGTGTTTCAGCAGTTTTGCAGTTTTCTGGAAGTTTCCAGAATAGAGGAGTATAAAAGCTGAATGCTGCTTCTGAAGTTTATTATGTTGAAGGGCAATTTTGTTTAGACTCCATCAACCACTTTATTTATGGTTATGGGCGTGTGTGTTTTTAAAAAAATTTTTTTTATTTATTTTATATTTTTGGTTCTTTTATTTTGGATATTTAAAATATGTTCCAGCGTCAAAGTGTTCTTTACAAAATTAAAGTTTATTGGTCTTTTGAGAGAGTAAACTTGCATTATTATGACATTGTCAATATATTACTTAAAAATGGTCTCAAAACAACAATATTATTTATTGAGATAATTGAACTTGCATAGATAAAGGATATTAAAACAACTTTTATTTTCTTGCTATGGAAGAAAGATATATATATATTTTTTACTTGTCAATAATACTTTTTCCTCAATGTGATTTTTCTAAACTTCTCTTGGCAGAATGTGTCAAATATTACGCAATGTGACCCCTAGTTCCCAGGCAAGAAAGTCAATTAACAAATGTGACTTTTTATTTTAATAGGGAAATATTAGCCGGCGGTTATTTATCATCATTTATCACATTTGTCACTTCAGCCTCAATCTGCGGTTTTCTGTTGTAGGAGGATTTCATTTGGCTGACAAGATTGAAAATATCTAATTAAGATCCCTCTAGGGCGCTACTTTTCCCATTTACCTGCACATCATTAACTTCCCCGTTGCAAAGACTTTTTTATACCGTTTTGTCTCCTCTTGGGGTTTAATGACAGACGTTTGTTGTCCACTCCGTCTCTTCTTGGGCGGCCAGAGATAATGATCCTCAAAATCCTGGTGTTGGTTTAATTCCCCGCTGAAGAAGCGCTGGTCCGTGGGGGTCTGCTCTGAGCAGCGGGCTCCCGCAGGTTTCGAGGCAGTCATTAATGAACAGTTTCAAAGTCACAGATGGAAGGAGGCGAGACCCGATTCATTACTCTCAGTTCAAGTCAATTCTTGTGAGAGCAACAGTCAAGACGACATCATAATTTAGAATAGCTGAGCGCCGTAACGCAGCTGTGGACACACTGGTGAATATGTAGTCATTAGGACTATATTTGGACTTCAGCATAAAGATTGTTTGAGGTTTTATGTTTCATTATAGGACTGTTAGCTGTAGAATACAAACACTGCCTTGCGTAAATGTTTATGACCCTTGGACTTTTTTCATATTTAAAGCCTTTTACTTGCAGATCAACACAAAAGTATCCATATTTGTATAGTGGAAAGAACATTATGCATGATTTTCCATTTAAGAAAATACGTCTGGAAAAAGAACAGCAAGCGTTTTTATTTGGCACCCTTCAGCAGACGTTGCACTATACTTTTTTTTTTTTTTTTGGGCCATGTGAGTCAAAAAGACATCTATATTTACTTTTCAATTTTTAAAAATGCTAATAATAACACATTCAAGGTGGCTCCACATACCCTTCCGAAGAACTGACCGGCTTCACTGTTGCTTGTAGAGTAAAGCATCCTCTCAACATGATGATGCCACCACCATGTTTCTCCGTGGGGGAAAAAACAGGAAATGGAATATGCTTACCAGAGTTAGCCTTGCTGAGACCTGGAAAATACTTGAATCTTTGAAATTCTAGTATCTGAAGACTTTTAAGCCAAAATCAGCCGTAAATAATTCCTAATAAAATACATTGAAGTTTATTGGATTTTTAATCTGACAAAATGGGCTTGCACTTGCACTGTCCATGTTTCTCCCACTGGTTTTTGATGATAAATATCTTTTGAATGTTATAATAATGACAGACCCTCCAGGCTAGCAGCAATCGCGGAACTGTGTTTGCTGAGCTCATCATGCAAACTGCTTAGTCCAACTCTCCTAAAAAAAAAATTAAAAAAAATAAAGAGGCTTTAAGCAGAATAATGGAGGAGTACTGTTGTGATGAGGTGCTGGAGGCAGAGCTTCTTAAAGAGACAGAGGCCCAGTTTCAAGGTGTCAAATGGCAAAGTCAAGTTATGTTTGACATACACAGTGTTTTTGTAACAACTCAAGGTAACATACAGTAGGAACTTGATAGTACAATTTTGTGCCTGGAAAATGCATAATGCCACCACTTTAAGAAACAACGGCTTTCCCTCTGTAGCGATAGACCCAAAGCTGCTGAGACTGCAGCAGGCCGTCTTCCTGCTGCAGAGGCATTTTAATTTGACTATTTTGGCGCAGTCCTGTGGGACTTCTTCAAATGAATAGTGTATCCTTGGTGGGCCGTTGTCTCGTACTCTTTGCAGAGTGTTAGCTGTTTCAGCTCTGCTCTCGCTCAAGTGCTCATTTGACAAGTTGGGCTGCGGGCCTTTTAATGGCTCCCCGACTCATCTCGCAGGGCATCAAACGGCATTCGTTTCTTTGTCAAACCGATGCCGTCCTGTGCACTAATAATCTTGATCTTTGATTAATGCTGCTGTAATGTGACTGTGCCTGCTGCTTCCTGTTTGATGGCTGAACGAAGGCTGCCAGCGCCGTGAAATCTACACCCACATCCGCCTGTGCGGATGCTCTTGTCCATTAGGTGGCAACAGCACATTTAGGGAGGGTCACACTGCCTCTAGTCTTACCGCCTGCCAGGGGAGTCTTTTCTTTATCCAGTCCTTTATCGGGTTTATTCCCAGGCCTTGATGCAGCCACCCTCAGACGCTTCCCATTATCTCATTTTAGTCCAGCTGACATTTTCCGTCTTTCTTATCAGGGCTCGAGTATTTCCACTTGCCACAGACAAGTCATAAAGTTGGGGCAGTAATTACAGGAGTCTGGGAGCAAACAAACAAGCTTTGCCAGTAGTCCAGTAAATGTGATGCCTCATTTTTCCCCTGGATTTTACAGTGTTATTACGAAGGTGTGGGTCAACTTTAATTAATACAGAGTGATTTAAACCGTCATTTGGTAGTGCTAATTTATTCTCAAACTAAAGTGCTACATGCAGCTTTTTGCTGGGCAATAAAATGTTTATTTTAAAAAGGAATTGACTCATATTTGTTTTTGCATCTTTTGTGTTTCAAATGTATATAAAAGGCCTAAGCGGTTAAATAAAAAATCTGCAGAATGTGGCAATTTTTTATCAGATTGATTGCAAAAATAGTTGGTTGCAGCCCCACAAAAAAGTACAATATGAACAAATTCTGCTAAATTGCTACATGATTATTATTTTCTCTCCCTTTTAGAGGCATTCCTCTTCTGAGATGTCCAGAAATGTCTCTTTTCATCGCGTCAAGGCAGCTTAGCGATTTGCTAGTGCAATTAAAGCAAATCTTTACAGGTACACAAGCGGGGAAATCAACCGCCACTGGAAAGAATCGCTCACATTCGTCAGAGGTGGCAAACAGTCTGAATATTTAATTTGGAATATTTTCAATTAGTCATGCCTGCAGGAGAGGAGACGTTCTGGTCGTATTTGCAATCCAACCTCCGTTTTGCACAAGACTCCGCCTCGCGCCAGACTACTAAGCTCCATTGACCTCTGACTTTTTTTAACCTGAATTATCTCTCTGCGTTTTACCTCCATCCATCTCAGTTCTTCTAGTGCATTTTATTCTCCTAACCCCTCCTCTTGTCTTTTCTCCAGTTTCTTAGAAAATTGCATGAAAATGGGTTTCTGATAACAGCAATGACCCTGTCCGACTCGTCTAGCTGCGCTGTTGATGAATTTCAAAAGCTTCTGAACCTTCTCTGCTCTCAGAGGAGCCATCTATGCTTTGACAAAGGCAAACAAGGTTCCCCGCTTGGAAAACGGTTCGTTTCTTATTAAGTGGACACCCTGCAGTCTTCTTAAGACATGTAAACAACGGCGTATTATTGTGCCTCATTCTTTGGTTCGAATGTTGAATTGAATTCTAACGCTGTTCATAATTGGATCTGTTATGCCATGCCTTTTTTTTTTTTCTTTTGTTTTTTTTCCTCGAATGTTATGCTGAATTGTGTGCATTACTTCTTCTGATTAGCTCCTTACCTGCCGTTCACTGCAGTCACCACCAGAAGTTGGAGAACCGGGTCGAGCCGAAATGATTAGCTTGATGGTCGGCGTTTAAACTTACAGTATGACCAGCAAAGGGAAGATCAAATGTAAATGTAGTCTAAAGAAGTGATTAGGTGGTTTATGAGAAAAATAAAATAAAGTACAGATGCTCATTAGACTGCTAACGAGCGCAACACAAGCCCCGCCCTGTTCCACTCCCATCAGTCATGCGTCCTGGATGATTTGGACCTGTCTCACCCAGACAAACAAAATGGAGCTGGAAGATTCTAAGCAAAAGCTAAAAAAAAAAAAAAACGACAGAAGTTTACACTGAAAATTCTGCTCTGAAAAGCAAAGCAGTGAAATCTTACTTTTTTACTTTGGGCCAAGGGCCCAAGTTAACTTTATAATTAAAGTTAACTTGGACTGGATCTGGGTCAGACTCCATGTCTGTGTGGTCGCGTCGTTTTTTTTTTTGTTTTTTTTTTTTGGGTACGATCTAAACTATAAGGTGGTTTGAACTTTTGAGAATGCAGAAAAAAAGGGATTAAAACACGAGACCACTCAATTTCTTTCACTTCTGATACCGACCCGATACAGAAGTGGAAAAAATTGCTTGTTTTATTTATTTAAAAAATTATTTTTGACACAGACATAAATGTACTGAGTTACAAATGTATTTGATAACTCTGCAGCAGCACAGCACACTTCAATACCCAATACTTCCACAGTCTTGGTCAAACATGTAAAAACAACAAAACTTTAATTTGTTCAGTCAGTGCAGTTAGGAGTAAAACAGCCAATGTAAAATAAATTATAAAGCATGATGTCACTCAGAGTGCAAGACAGAACTATACTGAATAGATCTGCGGTCATTGATTGTCATCGACATTTAGAATTTTTTTTCAGTATCTGTATTGATATAGATATTATCGTATGGATGCATCTCCAGTTACAACATCAAAGTCATACATGAAGTTAATCATGGGGTCCAACAGAATCTTGTGGCACAAAATCTGATTGCAATAAAGAACCACCGTGTTACTCAAGGTGACGTCCCTCACAAAACACTAATCAGTTACTATTGTTATGGAGTGTACCGTCCCATCAGGAGTCTGAGATGTTGATTTGAGTGTTTTGAGTTTAATAAGGTAACTTTATTAGGGTTGTGTTCAAGAACCGAATGGCACCAGCACAGTTTGGATTCTCCCGAAATTGTTCATATTTTTTACTTTCAATTCCTAGCTTGGATTCCTGGTCTGCCAACACCATTCAACAAATATGAATCTTTTTTTCTCCTCCTTCTTTTTGTCTGTCTTTTTCACCACTAAATCTAACCAAAGACTGACTTTGATTCATGCAGGTTTGACAAGGAAGGACACGCCATGGAGGGTCAGTCCCTGACGGAAGTGAGAGGTGCCGGCAGAAGTCTCTTGGAGAACTGGAAGTCCTTGGCTGACGTGAAGTCGGAGCATCTGGGACACGGTGACAAGGTGCACACACACACACACACGCATATACACACACACACACAACTTTGTCTTGAGATATAAATGCAGTAAATCTGAAAGGCATTTTTTGTCCTCTACTTTTTAATAAATTTTCAAAAAATTCAAACCACTTTCCCCACATTGTTATCCTGGGGCATTTATGTGTAGAATATTGAGGACAGAGATTAATTTAGTACAATTTGGATTAAGGCTTGAATATTAAATTGTGGAAAAATTGAAGCACTCTACTTTCCAAATACAATGTACGTTAACACTGGTGGTGTTCAACAAATATTGGCGTTCTGTAATAACTTTTGGGATGTTTATGGAGACCCTAAACAGTCTGTTATGAATCCTTAACAACAATTATTCAACATTTTTCTTTTTTTTTTTTTTAATAAACTTTAAATATCCAGTTCTGTAGCTTTTTCTACTATTTTCACCTCAGGAGGGATTTTAGCTAACCCTTAGTATAATGATTTGTTTTTAAATCAATAATGTATAACATCGCTGCACCACCATGCACGTATATATTTCTAATCAAATCCAAATGACATTCATCTCCTGCTGCTCATCAATCCCTCTGCTCTGTAGAGGTCCACTTACCGTTCTAGTGTATGCACCTCCTGAAAGTCACATTTATCTCTGGCATCGATCGCGAAGATTACATGGGCATCATTCCTTGCACCTGTAATGAAACGACTGCCCCCACAATAGCGAGGCAAATGCATTTTCTTTAATTTCCACCTTTTTATTTGCAGCTGAAGGAAACTGTGCAAACAGAAGTGGGGAAATATCCTCAAGGAGAAAACGGTGACGTGCGGGCAACACGTTAACTTGAGTAATTTGGCATAATTTTCAATGCACAGCACTATAGTAATTATCGCAGTATGAAGAAAAATGTTTTATTAAGACGGGGGGGAAGGAATAGATTTATCCAATTATGATGACTGTGAAGCTGTGGGACCTTGTTGATTTATGTTCAGGAATTTTTTAAAGTGCAAAAGCTAGTGGATTTACATGGACATATTCCAAGCTTTTCTAACCTTTGTGGCATACAGCTAATGAAAACCTAAAATTCAGTCTTTCAATAATAATGATAATAATAAAAGGGGTTTAACAAACAAGTTTTATGATTTACTTAATTATTGGGATGGCTGCTGTTTTAATATTTGTTCAACAAACAAATATTGACACAATCTACAACGAATGTAAATCCCCACATGGAAAATAGAAGGAAAAGTAAAAAAAAAAAAAAAAAAAAGTTCCTCAGTTTTGCTGGCCTTTATTTCCTGTAATTCAACAGTATTTAATTGCCAAATGAAGTATTGAGTATTTTACAGTTCATGTGTCAGCCTGGAGTCGCCTAATGTTTAACTCATAATAATAACCACACATAAGCGAACAAACTGAAGTTAAACTGCAACCAAGCTAACATTAGCCAAATGTTGGCACCCGCGTGCGGCAGACGTTTTGTGGAAATTCATAGAAGACGCACGACAAAGTGAACTTATCAGCGCAGTGAGCCTTCAGGGTAAGATACCTACTGTTTTGTCCAAGTTCAAATCCACGTCTACTGCCGTCTCCCTCAACAGTTCAGTTCTTTTGTCAAAAGGGTTTTAGCGTACTTGGTATAAGTCCATAGATCCTTCCTGGGTTTGCGTCCACAAAGCCCCTTCATCTAACTTGCAGCGTCCGCCACAATACATTAGTGCTTAAAGCCATTCAGGTGGTGGGTGGGACCAAACAAGAACAGGATGGAGCGGCATTTATCTTTTACTTTTTGACTGATAGATTACAAGCAGAAAAGGCAGAAATGTTGTACATTTTCTACGTCTGACCGACTGCACCGCTGTCATTTTCATCTAGTTTTGTCAACGACAAATGACGTTTAGTCGTTAGAAGCCATGTTTGGTTTTTTTTGTTGTTTTAATCGTCATGGAAAAAAGTGGCCGTCAATAAAATAATTCTATCGTTAACAAAAACCACTCAGCTGGAGATGACGCTTAGAGAGCCACTATACACAAAGATTGGATACAGCTGTTGTATTCCTTGTGTTAGGCCACTGCTAAACCAGAGGTGAAACCAGAATCATGCCTTCAAGAAAAGGACAAGAGAGGTAGGGAGTCCAATTTATGAGGTCCTGTGTGAAGTTTCCCATTAGATTTAATAATTTTTGACGTTCTTATTTAAAATGTAGCAAAAATATAAATATTTCACCGTTCCAATGCTCGCCTGCGTCGGGGGAATTCTGAAAGTTTTTCTCCCTTTCAAATCTTGAGCTGCTCGTTTCTTGTTGGCGTGTCATGTAGCAGAGTGTGGTCGTGCCAAAGCACCGCTGACTCTGCCACATCGTATAGGCGATGGCAGGGGGGGGTCAGGCTTCTCAAGACCCCACCGAACAAATTCCTGTCACTTTTTGTTTGCGTCGCAAAGCCTTTGTGCCACAACTCGAAGCCTGCACGTTGACGCCGTGACCCTTCTGAGAGCAAGCGGGCACAACTCGCCTCGTCTGTTTTGACGCTGCATTTTTAACAAAATGTTAAAGAGGCAAAAAAAACATTTTATTTTCCCTCCTCACAGATCAATCTCACGCTAATTGGAGACGTTTACATCAATAGACCCATTAAAAATAAAAATAAAAAGCAGTGGAACGTAACGACTTCCGAAGTTTTTGTTTAGCAAAATGGTCATTAAGAGTTATTTCTTTTGTTTTTTTTTCTTATAGATCAAAAATGGCGTATTGATATCATTTACCCATTTTAGACAACTTCTTTGTTTTGCAAATCGCAGCGGACGTTTTTCAGTCCAACAGAAAGACGGCACGTCCACAAACTGAGCTCCGGCGGGGACCGTTATCCTTTTATCGTGCCCTGCAGTGGCCTAGATTTTCTTCCGCTGGGGATGTTCGGCGTGGATTTGGGGGGAGTTTGAGCCGCTCTGATCAGACAGATGTTGGGGTGCGACAAAGATCTGTTGTGAAGAAAAACGCAGGTGATGCAAACTCATTCGCTCTTATTGAGACGATTTGTCTTCCAGTTGGAACACACCCTGGTGTTTTAGTGTTCATCCGTTTGTTTTATTGATTTGATCTGCTTTGGTAAGCTTATACAACCTCTTGCTGTTTGCTTCCCATCCACAAATTCATCAGTTTCTTGCAGTTTAGCTGAGGCAAACTGAATGTTTTTTACATCCACACAATGTGAGTAGATGCTGGATTCCTGGGTTAACTTTTTAGTTAAAGAGAAAGTTTGTCATTTTTAGCAGAATCTTGAAATGTTCAAGCTAACCACTGCCACTGCTATGTTAACTGGGTGTTAACATAGTTAACATATTTTCCTGGAGGTGTACAGAGCTGTTTTTGTCCCAAACAGTTTGAATTATGCCTAAATGTAGAAATCGTGTTCCTACATTCTATTTGGGAGACTTTAATGTTTCTTTTTTTACTATATTTGGCTTAGTTTGGATGTTTTTCTACAACAAAAAAAAAAAAAAAAAAGCGTCCTTCATGCTCAGATATTCTTCATAGCAAAGACACATGAAGAATATCTGAGCTCTTATATTTATGTCACAGTCTTAAATTACACAAACTGGACATTTTAACAGGCACTCTCATACCTTTTGTATCCACGCTACGTTATTCCTGAGAATACTTTTGTAAAGCGGTTTAACCGGCAACGTTGTGGTCAGCATTGCAAAACTGCATCTCCGTTTTATTTTAAGGGATTTGCTCATCTAATGCAGTGGATTTGTTTCCCTCTCCTTGTTTAGGCTGACTACTACTCCTGCATAGCCACCATCGTGTTTCTGCGTAAGGAGAACTGCCTTTATCAGGCCTGCCCAAGCCAGGACTGCAACAAAAAAGTGGTGGACCAGCAGAATGGCATGTTCCGCTGCGAGAAGTGCGATAAAGAGTTTCCCAACTTCAAGTACCGCCTCATTCTGTCCGTAAGTGACTTAAAACCTGGCGCCCACTCTGCACCAATATGCATTTTCTTTCTATTACCTTTTTTTCTTCAGCTGAGGTAGTTTTTTTTTTTTTTTTTTTTTTTTTACGCTTTAAATTCTTTTTCTTATTTCTCAATACTTTGTCCTTCTACATCCTTAAACCGGCGCTTCTCTCCCTTTGGTCCCTCTCTCCGTCTCACAACGTTGCCTCCAACTGCTCTCCGCAATTAAAGTTAGAAATGTTGAAGCTACATCTGTAAAACACGGTAATGAGGACCAGATTTAATTTGACTTGAGGCTTTTTACAGCTTTGTGTTTGACCGCTGCAGGCCTCCGTATACTCTATTATCCTACTGCATTTTCACTGATGAACACAAATATAATTTTTCCCAGCTCGGTTAGAAAATAACCCTTTTTTTTTTTTTAATATGAAGATAACTACAAAAGCCTAGTCAGCAGCAGGATTACAAAAGGTAGACATCTTAAATGGATGTTTTTTTTAAATTTTATTTTTTATTTCGTAGCTCTCACCAGTTAACATATTGTTCTTCACAAGCAGTAGGAGACACTGAATCTGCTTCCACGCTGATTCTGTGGTTTTTTGCCAGGATAACCAGCAGGATATACACACTATCTTCTAGCTGCAATATCGGGCAAAACATCACACTTTAAACACTTCACCGTTTTCGTTTTTACATTTTTAAAAAAAATTTTTTATTCACTGTTGCCTTTTTTTTCTTTCCGCCGTGTTATTTGTCAGGCCAACATTGCGGACCACGCCGACAACCAGTGGGTGACTTGCTTCCAGGACAGCGCTGAGGCCATCCTGGGCCAGAACGCTGCTTACTTGGGCCAGCTGAAGGACTCGGTGAGTCTCTTCTCTCCAAAAAATTCATTTAGCTCCCTCAAATAAGCGAAACTGTCGGTTGAAGAAGTAAACCTTCGAGTTTTGCCGTTTCCAAACACGCATGCAGATACTTTTAAAGATGCCGTGTCTGTGCTCTTCCATGTATACTTTATAAGAGATCCCAGCAATTATTTCTAAGTACTGATTGTTTTTCTTTGCGTTGATTCAGGGGAGACGAGAATTAAAAAAATACATTTGCTCGTATTTCAGAACGAATCAGCGTTCGACGAGATCTTCCAGCAAGCGAACTTCAATACTTTTATCTTTCGCAACAGAGTGAAGCTGGAAACGTATAACGTAAGTAAAACGGTTCCAACCGTTCTGAGGAAATCCAGGTGTACGTTAAAACTAATTTCAGTGTATTTTATGTAATAAAACACAAGATATGCCTGATGATGAATGGATTTTTAAAATATGTTCTCTGAAGTATGTAAAAGTATGTTACTGCATTTAGCGCTCCAGCTCAATCTTTGTTTGTAGAACCAACTTTGAATGCAATTACAGCGTCAAGTCTTTTGTTTTGTACTCCTAATAGTTTCGCAGACCTTAAGAATTGGTGTCAAATTTTTTTCGTTGCGAAAGGTCTCGAGCTGAGATTAGATGGAAACCATCTGTGAAAATTTATTTTAGCAGAATTTAGGTCTTTACTTTGACTAGGCCATTTTTACACGATTATGCAATGATGGTAAATCTTCAATTCAGTCTCAAGTCTCTTTCAACCTCCAATAGCACAGTTCCCGCTGATGCTAGTTTAAAATTTGGGGATGAAAATTACAAATATAAGGCCTTCAAAGGTCTTAAAAAGAGCCTAATATTCATCTAAGGTCTTAAATTAATTTCATCTGACTTTTTAAACTTTTGAAGAGTTGGCTTTAAACTAGCTCTTCTACCATTTTAAATCTAGCCTAAAAAGATCGACTTCCATTGACGTTTTTTTTGTTTTTTTTTTTGGTGTAATATGAGAAAGTTGAAAAAGCTTTAGGTCTATAAATACAAAGCTAATGAATGACAGGTAAAGCATAAATAAATAATGATACCTCAAATTCTTCAAACATTTCTTTCTAAGCGTTAAAAATAAAAGTGGAGTGCGGCAAATTCATTTGGACAATTCCCCTAATCATTAACAAATCTGCCCGGCTTTGTTGGTCGTTGCTGTCATCACCACCTCGAAAACAAAAAAGCAGGTTTTTCTGTAGCTTTGTGAGGGATTCCTGCACAGCTTAGCAGCGGCCGCCGTTTCCTTTGGGCAACACAGACGGACGCTTGTGGATCTTTTTTTTTTTTTTCCCTCCTTCTCCTTTTTGGGGAGGAAAACGTATAAAAGAATTTGATTGGGCTGGGACTCTGAGCAGGAAGTCTGGAGGCGAGCCAGAGACGGCATCCGCCTTTGACACACAGAAGAGACCACTGTGTGTCCGTCACGGTCAGCGCGGCGTCCTAACTGCCAATGGCGCAGCTTACAAGCATGTATTGGCCCATGTAGCCACAGCATGGGTTACTTCAGCAGAGACACCTGCAGCCTCACTGTTCACCTTTTTAACTAGACAGTCATGGAAGCATATTATTACTACGCTTTATGCAGACATCATCAAACAAAATGGCAAATATTTAAATGAGTAGGCTTATATATCATCACCTTCCTAAAATAATGGCCATAATGATTTTTTTTGATGAGTGATCCTTTTTTTTTCCCTTTTTTTTTTTTTGCCTAAATTATCTTTTGACATAATTTCTTTATTGTGGTGATTGCGACTTACTGTTCAACAAAACCTCAAAATTAACCTTCTAAGAGAAGTTCTTTTTAGATCCCCAAAAATTATTATTAGTATTAAAATGTCATTTATGATGGGAAAATTGCTAACATCAAAGTCACTCAAAACTTAGTGGAAGGAAAAAGTAGCCTTGACAGGATTGTGATGCTATCCTGTTGTATTATTTTGTTTAAGCCAGAAGTGTCTGTGTGGGTTAAGGAGCAAAAAGGCTGGACTGTTACTTAGTGGTAAGGTCGTCTTTCCAGACGATGAAAAAATATGCATTTACCGTACTTCCTGGACTGTAAGACACTCCAGAGTAAAACCCAATCAAAAAAATCAGTCAAAAGAAGGGGGGAGGGGAGGAACACATGCAATTTGCTCTGGATTATGTCACAGGGCTATCCAAACTTTGAAAAATAAAACACACAAAAAAAAGTAGTCCAGAAAATATGGTAATAAGGAAGAAAGTTAAAGACCGCCATTAAAACAACCTCCGCATCGCCACCGATGGATCAGCGATCCAGATATTCATGCAATAAAAAAAAAAAAAAAAACAAGCAATGGCTGCATATACTGTGACCAAAAAAAGGAAAAACATTCATAGTCCAATTTAAAGTGAAACTGTGCTTCCGTTTATAATGTTCACAGGCCCATTCGTCCGTAAACCCAACAGTTTGTTTCATTGTCACTTGCGTTTCAGTGCGTTTTGATGGTGAGGGAAACACTTTCAGTTTTTGAGCTGAAATTGATTCTCATAAAATCATAAAATTAGAACTTGTGTAAAAATAAATAAATTGTAAAGTAATCCTTTTTTCAAAATTATTGTTCCCCTTTACGGCCCTCATGTAGAGCCACCAGAACCATCAAAATCCCTTCTTCTAGCAACATTCTGCTGTTGCACTCGGCTCTTGACTTGAATCAACCAATTAAAGCGTTTTATGACACAACGGTGTAAATGTGCACATTGTTGTTGTGGCTTTTCGTGGTCGTGATACTTATTATTGTTATTACTCAAACTTTGGGACCGTTAATGATGTCTTGTTGTGGCCTAATGGCCACGTCTAGACGGATTAAATTGTTAGTCTTGTCTCCTGGACTTTGTTTCAGTTTTATGTATATGTTTAAAAAAAAAAAAAAAGAGAGAGATCATGTTGGTACATTTTGTTATACTGATGTGCAAACATAATGCAGTATTGTCCTTTCAAAACATTCTCCCAAGTCATGTTGACAACATGAATATGTTATCTAAATCCACCCACTCACACCGTTGTGCTGCCGTTTTCGCTGCCGGCACACGAAGCAGCTGTACGGAGTAAAACAATGATCACAATTCAGCCAATTTAGAGCACAGATGATTAGTTTTACTTGAGCTACATTTGATGGATTTATGAATTGTACCAGATTGGAAATAGAAATCATAATAATTAAGATCTTCTGTGGATGCAAAGACCATTGTGATGGATGAGATATTTGGTTTTGATCTCGAAAAGCTGTGGATTTTTGTTTGTTTGCTTATGGTGGGTGGAGATGCGGAAATTTTATGCTTTGGTTGAATACCTCACATTTGCTTTGGGCTTATTACATAAAATATTTTTACTTCAGCATCAGTTTACCTTTCGGGACTTTAAGGGAAGCAGTTGCCACTTCTCTCCCCCCCACCCGCCCTTTGGATAATCTCAGGAAACGGTTGAGTTTATCTTTACCTTCAGGTTTTTGTGAAAGCAAAAGCAAGAATAAAAAGTTCTCCATTATGTTTGTTGAATACATCCGCATATCTCTTTCTAAACGGAACGCACAAAGGTATGTGATGTTTTTTTTTAAAGAGAGCGAGCTGATGTCCAAAGGAAGATGAGTTCGTTGTACTTTATCCCCTTCAGCGGCCGAGGATTAATGGAGAAAAAATTGAGTGTAACCTCAGTTTAAATGCAGGGATGAATGGCCCCGAGAGAAATGACCTCTCCATGTCTAGACAGCTGTGAAAGCTAAATACCATCGCAGTTCACACGGCTCCTCCAAATGTCTTGTTGGGGATGAAAGATGTTTGCATCCGTTTTTTTCTTTCTGTGATAAATGCCATTTTACAAATCGTTTTTTTCCCCCCCTTCAGTTAAGCAGTCTGGTGCTCAGTTGGATGCATGTTTTTGAGTGGATTTACAGCTGCATGAAAACGCACCTTTCGTTGTTGCAGTAAAACGTCTCTTGCATATGCCAAAGCTGCTTGTTGTAGCTCATCGCCTGAGTTATCACCGCAAATTCAGTTGGACTTTTACCAACTGGAGGTCAGATGCCGAAAAGTTTCAGGGACATCAGTAGCTGCGTTTCCATTATAAACGTGCGCAAAACTTTGTCAATATTGCCCTAACGTCTAAAAAAGTCAAATAAAATACAACTTTGCAATCGTGTTAAGAAACACAAGTAAAACAAAAATCACACCTGAATAAGTTTCGTTCACGCGGCAGGTCACTAAATAACACCCTGTGCAATCATCCTCCTAACACTTCCTGTTGACTCGTTTGTCGTTTCCGCCAGTAGTAAAATCCGGTTGTCGATCAGGTGACTGGTGAGATGCAAAAAAAATTGTTGCTGTGGCAGTTTAGTGAAATACTTATTTCAATACAACCAAAAAAAACCCCACCTCATTCTACTGCAAAAACTTTCTACCGAAAAATGTGTGATTTTTCAAAATTGCCATGTTCCCATTAAGCAAATTCAATTTTGAAACACCAATTTGTGCAATTTCCCTGTCAATGAAAACACAGTTACCAAATGACACTTTGAGATCTTTTTTTGTTTGTAAATGGGCAATTTTTACTTTTTTTTTTTCTTTTTTCTTCATTGTAATACAAAACGGATGTTGATCAAATTTTCTTATTTGATAGGACGAGTCGAGGATTAAAGCGACAGTGATGGAGGTGAAGCCTGTCGACCACAGAGACTACAGCAAGAGGTTGATCATGAACATACGGAGTATGGGAGCCAAGTAGAAACACCACCAATGCAGATTATCGGATATGCTTTTTTTTTTTTTTTTTTCACTTTCCACTGTTAAACCTTATGTATTTTTGGTTTATTATGCTTTTCATTAAATAAAAAGGTAAAGTAACTAGTTATGGGGTACTATAAGCTCTGATGGACTGTTTTTCTTTTAACATGGAATCTATTTGTCCAATTTTTCCTTTTTTTAAAAATGTTTTTTAAAGCAGAGACCAGGTCAGCAAGCCACGAGTGAGAAAAGTGTGCTTCAAGTCAGCCAGCTGTTTGTGCATAAATTGTGGGGGAAGTGTGTGGCTGTGTTTAAGCGTAGACCAGCACAGTCGCTAGCACTCTTTTTCACCCTCTGACGCACTTGCAGAAATGCCTGGGCTGGACCTGCACACCCCTGATAAGAACATTTACGCTCCTACATTTCTTTTTCTTTTTTCATTTTTGTTTTCCTTTTTGTTGGCACCGTTCCTCACATTCTTGCGATCCACAAGCACACCGACGGTGCCGACTCTATGAAGGGGAAAAAAAAAAGTTACGATTTAAGTCATGGAAATTTCTGTGTTTGTTTTGTAGTTTCTTTCTTTTTGTGACAAGTGTAAAAAATAAAGATATTTGTAATCAAGCTGCCTCATGGGGGAGATAATTCAGTTGTGAAACTATTAAATGTGGGGAAAGCTGGTTTGCTTATAAAGGCAAAGAACAGACTAGAGTTGTAAGAAAAAAGAAATGGGTTCAGCTGCCATCTCTTCAGGTTTTGCTCAGATTTGCAACAGAAACCCTACAAACTTGGCTTTCATGTTGTATTAAAAATGTAAAATGTAAATCCACAAATTAAAACAAAATCCTATCTCCCACTTTATGGTGTATCACACCTACATTATTTTTTATTATAATTTGTAAGTGCTCTAAAACGTTGTTCACGTCATGAGTGACATCACAGCCATTCTTAAAGCAGAACATCAGTAATGCTGCACCTTCCCATTTTTCTTGTGATAGCATCTTGTCTCTGCTGCGTGCTGCATCTGGAGCCTGCAGTGTTCGGGGATAGATTGGGCCTGTCTCAATGGGAAGAAACGGCAAGTTTTAACTTTAGTAAAAGTATATTTGGATTTAGCTTTTACTAGCGATCACTTCACTATCCAGGGTGTTGTTTTTTTTCCTCCACCTACTTTGGTTTTCCAAGCTGGTTAATTTGGCACTAAATGTTGGACATGTTTTTAGAACAGTTCAGATATAGCACCAAGTTTCTGTAGTCATGGCTCCATTGGGGACCGCCATTGCAACATTTGTATCACTTTCAGCTGGTGTGATTCACTGTCAAACCAAACCCTATGAAAAATCTGTTCCCCTCCATGCCTGTGGGGGCGCTGCACCAAGAACCACCGAAGAAGACACTAAGCGTAACTTTCTTAATGTTAACAGTGACGTTAGATTTTAGAGGTTGTTTAGCATACAATACTAAATTTTAATCCTGTAGACTCAAAATTAAAATTTATAATTGATAACCTTCTCATTGTGGCCATACATTACCTACAATATGTAAATTTTTGAAAATTACCCCTAAAGAGAGAATAGTTTTCTTCAACTTTGAAAACTGTGACAAAGAATGCTATAACAGTATGTCATGTCTGATTTTATTAAAAATGATAATTAAGAACCCTCACAATATTACCTGCTGTTTAGTTTAACATGCTTTATGCATATTTTTTAATTCTAATATTACACACCTGTTGTGCAACATGGCTTTGATGTTGTTCTGTATTCCCTTTCTTTTACTTTTTCAGAATAATTTTCTCAAAATACGGTTGTAGGATTTCTCTCTTGACTGGCAAAAGACCATGAGCCGTTTTTTAGATTGATACAAAGAATAACAGAATTGGTCTTCAGTATTGCAATTTGCTGACCTATATTGAATAAATTTTCCATCATGTCTTCCTTGTCCTTGTTCAACCTCGTCCTGTGTTTTCTTACCTGTGCTGTTGCTACTTTTTCTCATCGTAGGCCCGTCTGTCGGTCTAGGTTGAAATAATTTACTGAAACGTTATCTGCCTTGCTCATCTTTCTGATTCGCTGCCAGTCAAATTCGTCAAAGCTGCTTTGCTCCTCAAGCCAACGCGACGGAGCAAAAATGGAAACGATTCTGGCAAGAAAACAACGGAAGCAACCGTCCAGCAATTCTGCTGAGGAGAAAACCTGCTGCAAAAAACCCCCCTGAGAACTGAAATCAAAAGGTATGAAGCAGCATTGTGCAAAACAAATGTAGAAATGATTGAATAGTGAATAAAAGTGATTTAAAAAAATAAATTCTAAACCCCTCCAGGGGATCTTTTTGTGGGCTTTAGTGTCCCTTATGTGACAGTAGACTGACAGGAAACGGGGAAGACATGCGGCCGCGTCGAGGACTCAAGGCCTCCAAATACGGGTCGCGCTAACCGCTACGCCACCACGGCACGCCCAAAAGTTCTTTCTTTCTTTACATATTTTGTAGTATCGTCTGTGTGTTTCAAAAGGCGGTCCCTCACCAAAACATAATGCTGTTTGGGGCGCCCTCTCTCCGGTTCTGAAGGTCCAGAAACTGCTGTCTTATCTACTACTGTGGATCAACCTGGGTTCAGATTCACCAAACATACAACGGCTGAAATTGGTGATGATCTACAGAACTCTGCAGGAAATGAAGTTCTGCAGCTTCCTGCGGCAGAAACATCAGAAAGTTAATGGTTTGCATTGAAATGAAATCTAAACCGGACATTTAATTGTGATCTTTTGACTTACCTTTGCATAAATTAATCAAAAATAAAGAAAAACATTTAAGAAAACTCTATTGTACAATTTTAAATAAGCAATTTATGGATAAACTGACACATTTTAAAAAAAATACTTCAAGTTATTCATTGTAATTTGGCACTTTTCACGCTCCATAAGAGTCAGGACATACTGGAGCAGCAGATCATATTCCACTTTTTAAAGTTGGGCGGGTTGTACAGGTTGTTTGGACGGAAAACTGTGAGACCTAGCAACCAATGCTAATGTGCCATGTTTGTTTATGAGCTTAAGTATTAGTGAGAAAAACAGAAGGGGAGAAGTAATAGTGACATTAAGGGTTAGGCATACCTATGAGATCTTATGTTTAATTGGGAGGGGGAAATAATGATTAAACGCAAAGGATATGGAGGAAAAGTATTGATGAATTGTGAAATTTGAGTCTGAAAGGGAGTGATTGAGGAAAATAAAAGTAGAATTTAATGGATGTGAGTAGCGTTGTCATACAGTCGGACACAGTAGGTGGCGCTATGCACCTTGAGGTTGTTTGCGAGCGGCCATAGTAGAAAAGAAGAAGCAACCAATGGCGTTTGGATGTCGGCTGAGAAGGACCTCGGTATTCACCAGCTGTACGGCTGTTCTCCGCGTACTTGAGATTTTCCTTTGATAAAAAAAAAAAAAGTAATTATTTGATTTTTTAAAATTCTTATTCTCCTTTACTATTAACAAAATTGTGGCGGGAAAAAGGTATTTAGTTAAAAAAAAAAAAAAAAAATCTTTAGCCCGCCTCTGTGTGCTCTTTGAGGATGGACACACATCCTAAACCTAAATGCTATTGGTCAATTTACTTCAGACCGCTTGGCGTCCTGAAAGCTAAATGTAGCGGTGAAGCTACGTAAAAATGAATGAGCCACTTTTAACCCTGCCGGAGTCTTCAGAGGTATGACAGGACGCCGCCTGAGCTTTTACAAGATGTTAAGTTCTTTAATAAATTTTTTTATGTGGTTTCTGGAACTGATGAGCAGGACATTCCCATCGCTTCTCCACCGTGGACCGATTGTGACAGCTGCCGCCCTTTTCCTGAGCTAAACAGTTAAATCTGATGGAAACGTTTGTTTCTACTAGAGCAGAAATGAAGCAAAGATTGTTATTTGTTTGCCAAAACGTTGTAGCTTCACCTCCTACTCCCGCTCCTCTTGATGTCTCAGAGACAACACCTGATACTGGGAATCCTCCTTCTCCTGTGGATCAGGTGGGTAGGGCTCGCTTTCTTGTCTTTAGTGCAATTTTTATTATTATTTTTTTAAAAGCAGACTACTCAGGCATATACTGTAAGTGTGTGAGTGTTTTGCATTGCCTGCGTTGGGCCTTGTGTGGATCAGATCCACTTCTGTTGTGGGCCATGGACATGGCTTTCTTGTGGCATATTTGTGTAGGTTAGGTTGGCGCTGGTTAATGTGCCACGCATGGTGGGTGTTGGGGATGTGGTTGTGCTGGTGTTGGTCAGGTACAGTGAAAATTTTGTTTCAGTTGTTGATTTTTGTGTTTTTATGATGTAGAGGACTTTGAACTGCCTTGTTGCTGAAATGTGTTATACAAATAAAATTCAATTTCATTTTGTGCGTAGCGTCTGGTAATATCCTACAGGCGCCCCTGCTGATACTCATCAACTCTGGAACCCAGTTTTTAAAAAGATTATCGCCTTAACTCGAGTATCAGGGTCTAGTAGGCTATCGCTGCATTTGTTTTGGCTAGTTATTTGTCAGAAACCTTATTCTAAGTTGTTTGATTTTCTTCCTGAAGAAGTTATGGAAGGCATTTTTTGTGTAAACAGAGCAACAGACAAGAAATGGACGGACCATGGCCTCTCAGCGGTGGTTTGTTTGGCTGCTGGCGTCCCTGAGACATCTGAGGAGAAAAAATGGCGTCTGGAACCAGAAATAGATCAACGATGGAGACTGAGGCGATCGCTACAGGCAAGCTGAGGATCGCTTCAAGCAGCCGGGGGATTCGGCCACCTCATCAAAGGTAGATTATGTCAAGGAACTGTTCCAATGGCGGATCCAGAAGACGTCTCAAAGTAAGAGCTGTTGCGGGTTGTTGACAAAGGCCAAAGCCTTTCGGTTTTTGCTGTGGTTTGGTTTGATTCTCTGCTGAAAGTCAATGAGTTGAGAAGGATTCTGTTGTGTTGAAAATCCTTCTGTCCTGAAGTTTCTTTTGCGTTGTTTGTGTGTCATTTAAGCATTAAATATTGGATTATGTCTAGCTGAAAAAATGGAGCACACACCACCAAACACCAAAAGTTGAAATTGTTTGACACAATGACTGTTCGTTTCCCTGCATCAGAGCATTAGAATAATCAGATGTTTGGATCTTTTTTTTTTTTTTTTTTTTGCTGTCCCTTTACCTCTTGCAAAAAGAATACTTTAATAGGTTGCAGAAACTAAAAATCACAGGCCTACGCTTTTGCCAGAACACTTACAGAACTTCCATACTGCCTCTGTGAAGCTGCGTGGCTGTACTTTATGGAGAGAACATGCTTGTTCTCCTTAAATCTACCAGGCAGAGCAAAGGTTGGTAAACTACATGCATCGATCGCCACGTTGGTGTGCTCATTTGTTTTGAGATGTTTATTGGTTTGACATTTTATGCCTCCGCGCTGGAAAATATCATATGTTTTTCATGTCTGCCATTAAGATGCATATAAATGAAGTTCTAGATACACTTGCCAATAAGATGGAGCACCTGAGGCAAGTAGCATTTAGCTGTCGGCTGGATAACTCCCTGCAGATTTGCTGATCTCCATGTTGAGCAACAGTTCCTCGCTTTGTATCATCAGATGCTGCATATTCATGCAGTCATGAATGTTGTGCTATTTGTTGCCTTTGAAAAAAAAAAAAAAGTAGGACATGATGCACAGCATTTTGGAAATGATAGACTGGATTTTAATGCACTTAAGGATGCAAATGTCTGGCAAGAACTATATGGATATAGGGAAAATGTTAATGAGGTCAAAACTTTGAAATAAGTAGTCTTGCTGGGAGTAATTCCTTTGAACCTTTTGATCATAATGTGTGACACAGTGTAATTTGAAAACATCTTTTTGGTCTTTGTGTACGACATAGCAGGTTTACCAGAAAAACAATGGTGTGCAAGCAACAAACTCAGTTGCATGTATTTTTATTTTTTTCACATAATTGTTGAAAATGTCACCACGTCGTGACAATATGGTATGAGATGGTCTGCGAAAAGAATCCACCTCCTCTGCAGTGCTATCTAATAACGACCAATCAGAGGCAGGAGGCGGGTCTTAGCGCTGTCAGTCAGCTTCTCCCCATTAGCAGATCCTGTCATAAATGCCAAGGCTAGTTACCATGGCCACCAATAAAGGTGGATAAACATTTTTCTTGTATTGTTGAGTTGGCTCTCCGCCGTTGGCACATTTAGCAGCTTGTTCACGAGATTGATTGACAGGGATCTGTTCACAGATTATTTGTCTCATGTTATGCTGTCATGACATGATGACAGTTCTAACAAATATTTTCCATAGAAGTTACAAACCGCGGCTTGGAATTGAGGGATTGTGTTTATTGGCTTATTTATTGTTCATCTTTCAGTCTTACCAGCTCTTCATATGTTTTTGATCGACACATTTTGTGTGTTTTGTTTTTTTTAACTTCCCTTCATTGAAGCAGTGGAGTTTAGTGCCACGCCCTCTAGTTAAATATTAATTGTTGGTGTGTTGTTTTTTTTCATTGTGACTTACTGTAAAAAATTAATTGCCAATTTAGTTGGGACATGAATAAACATCTGAATCTGATTTGCTATTTAACTTGCCCAAGAAATAGTAATGGCAACTATGGCCTGTAAAACTAATGAGGCAGTTTGATACTGGCCTGTTGTTTCTATTTTCTTTCATTTTTAAGAGTTACATCTGCAAATTGTTAGGCAATGTTGTCAGCAACATGTTGGCCGTGGCCTCGCCTTGCTTGCTTGTTGTTTTTTTTTTTTGACCTGAGGTTGTGCTGACTGTGGGGAAGCCTGTGGCCCTGACACCAAGGAGATAAACGGGTTGGAGGAAGACCCCGGGGGTGCCACTGCTATGAATGTGAATAAGGAGCGTGTGCTTTCTCAACATCCAGGGGTTTTGTTTCTTCGCTGCGCCACCGGGCATTTGCTTTTTCGCTCACGAGAGAGGGCAGGCGGCTGGACTTTTCTCGAATCCCATCTTCTTGCTCGGCCGTATTTTAGTCGTACCTTTGACCGGACGCTGACAGCGTCAAGGCCTAAGGTTGGAAATTTATACCTGTAAGGACAGCTGGTTCCCCTTGGGGAGGCATTTTAAGAGGAGATTACCAATTTTCTTGGAAGACAAAAAAAAAGAAAAAAGAATGTGGTGCACACGACAGAATTGAAGCCCTGGGGTCGAGTCATAGAAACGGGAACATGTGGCCTTTATGTGTATAAAAACCCACAGGTGCCATCTAATCCCCGCTGGATCCCATCCATCCGGTTTACAGCAGGCCTCGGTTTTGATTGGTTTCTCGATGTGCTTTCCAACAGATACACTGGCGCGAGGGAGAACAGTCTTTAAAACGAGAGCAGAAAATTGGCGCTGGCGGGCCAAAACGTCTGGCAGGTGCAAAGCCGATGGCTACCATAATTGTGGCAATCGGCTGACACACCGACCCGTTGTTACTCGAGCCCCAGCAACGGGAACCGTGGAGGTGCAGATACAAATGTGACTCTGCCTGTTTTTCCCGCTTTTATTGAATTTGCTCAAAAGGCTTGTGCGCGTCTTCTCAAGCACGCCGTCCTGCGCGCAAAGTTACCGCTCTGTTTTGTCATTTTCTCGACTCGACTCGTCCGGTCGAGAAGTCCTTGAAACCGAAACTCACAATTGGATTGGAAGAACCCCACACTGAGGTTGCTATGGTGTTTCCGGGGTGATCTGATAAAAGGCGAGATGGCTCTGCGAATGTGTGTCCCCACCTAAAACCTGCACACCTTTTTTCTTTCTTTCTTTTTTTGTCTTTTAGGGAAAAAGATCCAGCACTTTGAGGGCTTTCTGAATGGGTCTTGCAAGAATAATTTTCACATCCTCATTACATTTAAAGAGCAAAGAAATATAAAAGGGGGGAAAGAAAGGAAAAACATCAAAGCTTCGCTGAAATTACTATTCCTCCATGGTTTCCAATATCAAAATAACTTTGAAGTTTCATGTTTCTCTTTTGTAAACCTCACAAAGGAACTGACAAGCCCGTGCTTTAAGATCTCCTGGTCTTCATTGGATATGTACAGGTGTGGTTGACCTTGTCTGGGTTCTCTGTAATTGAATGAACCGTAGCCTGGAATAAAGGCAGCTCATCAGCGAGAGGCGGTATAATCTCCGGGTTCATTGAGGTGTCAGGATAACAAAGGATCAGACAGTCCAAAGAGAGGCTTTAGCGATCTGGATGTTGGAGAACATGCAGCGACAGAACTGGAAATATCAACTTTGTCAGTCAGCAAACTGGAATTTGTTGTTACGTCTACAAAGGTACATGACTCCTGATGTTTTTTTGTTTTTTTTTGCCCCATTCCTTACTTGTACACCATTTTTCTGTTCTCTCCAGGCAGTACTCCACACAGAGACATGTTTAATATTCCCCTTGGAAAAGGATTTGGACAGGTTTATTAGTTATGTAACCGGGCACTTCTTCTGCTACTGCTACTTTTGCAACTCTCTGCGCTTTTTACTCCCTTTCTCTCGTCTTCCTTTGTTTTTAATGCTTTAGTTGTGAGGATAAGCTAGTTGAGCTCCCCGCAGGGTCGAGTTTGTGACTTCCGACGCGAACGTTTGTGCCGCCGGCACACCGGCTGCAGACAGACCGCACGAGTTTCTCCTTTGCTTTGTGGCTGTTCATCTCTCTCTGCTTTCTCTAGGTTTTAATTCCTCACTGAATAATTCCTCAGTGTAGAGAGATGAATGCTTTGCATTTCCATGTGTTTTTAAAAAAATTATTTTGATTTCTTCTTTTTTTTTTTTTGCATTATTATTCTCAATTTCCTAAAAGTGTTTATTCTGCTGGCGCTGAACAAAACAACCTCAAGTCCAGTGGAAGCAACTGCGCTCAGAGCTTGTGTATTTGAATTTGCAGCTGGAGAATAAGAATGGTAGCACTGTTGCCTTGCAACAAGACGGTCCTGGGTTCGATTCCCAGCCCGGGGTCTTTCTGCATGGAGTTTGTGTGAATAAATTTTAGCAAGTGTACCAATACTATTTCTGTGTATTGCTAGGCCTACCACCGTGACACATTTTGCTGGACCATAAACTGCCCCTGTAATTATTGCGATAAACGATAACATTGTTGTTTTTAAGACCATTTTCAAGTGAGATACTGATAATGCCATAATAATGTAATAAGAATATGCTTCACTTTTATAAAGAGCACTTTTCTCTCTAAATATCCAAAATAAAACACAACCAAAAATAATATAAAAACCACATAAAACCGTAACCATAAATAACATAAAATAAATTTCAAGCTCATTTTAATTTATCATGCGATTATTATACAGTTGATAAAAACATATATCGTTCTACGTTTTCATACTTAATATACGGACTAATTAACATTGATTTATTCCTGTGTTATTACCAACATCCGCTACAAATTTCACACCAATGGCAGCATCAAGAAATTCTTTCAACTAACGAAAAGGTAAACAGTCAGTTCTTTTCTTTTTTTTTTTTTAATCCTCGGCTACGCCAAAGTCAGTTTTGGAAAAATACGCTAACAACAACGAGAGACAAACTGCTCACTCCCAAGCTTCCGGATGTACAGATTATATCTCCAGGTCAAGCAGATCCCTGCAGGCCAGGCCGTCGCCTCAGGCTGTGCTCCGGCACAATACGTCTCTGTGCTCCAGCCTCCTCCGTCCTCAGGGTAAACGCAAAGCGGTAGCAGAGGCAGAGACATTTCTTTCCCGTATAAACACAAGGCTCCATTTACCCAACACCTTGTTCGAGCTACAAACCTACAAACCCCCTCTCAATGTCCTTTGAGATATCCTTTGTAGAGAGGGGGGGAACAACAACAACAAAAAAAAATATCCGGCTGCCTTATTTACTTACGTAAATGTCAGCTCAGCCGTCTCTTGTTTCTGCTCTGGAATGAGATGAAGAAAAGGGGGGAGGTGTCAGGGAGAGACACTAGGCTGTCTCAGGAACTGACAGAGTGCTGCACAGGCAGCTTTACAACTCTTCCTGCTGGAGATGATATTTTGACATTTCCCTTACAGACTCCTTGAAGACGCGACTCAAAAAAAAAAATCGGGAGAAGCCATTCAGACAGTCGTGTGAGTGCAAAAACGAAGCCGCCGAAGAGCGACAATTGATATGTAAAAAAACAAAAAAAGAAGCAGCAGTTTCTTTGAAATTACAGTCTGGTCTTTATCCAATCTAAAGGATTCCCTCTTAAATATTATGTACTGAGCTTATTTCTAAAGCTGTATCTGCAGCTAATCAAGTGAAATTACACTATTAATTACACTACATTATTAATCTACACTGCTTATTATGTTGAGTCACAGCTATAAACATTGGTTTTTTTTGGTGATTTTATGTTGCAACCCTACGCAAAGATCATATATGTGAAGTAAAAGGATGATAACATGTGGTGTTCAAGACTGTTTAGAATGAAAAGTTTAGATTACAGCAGTGTGCATTTGTACTTAAAGGAGCGGCATCATGTGTTTTCCAGCCACATTCTGTATTATAATCAAGTAACTGTTACCTTGAGTGGTAATAAAAATGCTGACAGTATCAAATATGATTTAAAAGAAGTTTAAATCATATTTAATAGAGGCGCGTTGTTGCGATGACTTCCTGAAGGCGGTGTTTCAGAAAGAGCAGGAGTTTTTAAAGAGACAGAGGCCCAATTTCCAGGCGTTAAATTACAAAGTTACATTTTCTTTAAGTCATATTTGATGCATGCAAATATGACTTATTTTTATATATGTTATACACAAATAATATATATTTGTTTGTATTTATACAAAGGTAACAGAAGGTTACATAGTTACTTGATGTGCTATAAAATGCATATTACTGCCCCTTTAAGGAATTATTGACTTAAAACAAGCTTCTGTATCTTGTAGCAAAGTCACTTTTTATCTTTGTCTTATATAAAGTGTACTAAAATATCTGCAGTAAAAACTAGATAAAAATAATTTTATAAGATTTTGTGTTCTTGCAATGTTTTAAATTTGCCTCAAAACAGATGAAAAAAAAGAAAAATAAATCAAAGGGTCTCTGCTTTAAGATACAAAAATGCTATGTTTGAAAACTCATAACTATCTAAGCTGCCGATGCTAAACAATCAGAGCTCTTCACTGAGAGGAATAAGATGGACGGACTTTGTTTTTGCCTTCCCCGCCAGTGATGCATCCAGGTTGACGGACAAAACAAAAACAGCCCTCTGTCACGTACTTTGCTCTGAGCCTAGGCGTGTCAGTTTCAGAGCTTCACGGAAACTCTTCAAGCAAAGCTGGACGTGAAGAAGTCAGCTCAGTGTCTCCTGGTTGTTCCTCTTCTATTCTCCCTCCAACCGACTCTCACATCATCATCCAGGAGAAGGAGGGGAGGCGTTGTGCCTCTGACACACTTCCCAGCTGTCAAGGTGCTTTGGCTACGACGCCGTGCCAGCTCCGCGGCTTTATTTCAGCTGATGCACCCCCGGAGCTTCGTCGCAACATCGTTATTTACAAGCCGCCTCGCCCCGCGTTTAGCTAATAAAGTCAACAAACTGAAAATAGAGCAGGGGGGTGGCGAGAGGACGCTTCATGACAATCGTTAATGGGGGCGGAGGGAAGGGGAGGGGGCGAAGATGGAGTGCAGCATCATTGTGAAGAACTATAATTAAACAAGAATCTCTGTTGCCAAGTGTGTGTTTTCTGTGACGCTGCAGGCGATGCATGTATGTCTGCAGCAGAGGAGATAACGCGACTGCGGTGGGGGATAGCTCCTAAAGCCAGCAGTAGCCTCAACTTACAGTCAATCTTTTTGACTGGGAGAAAAAAAAAGTCAGGATTCAGCTGAGGAGGGACCTCTGTGCTCTTTTAGAGGTTGTAGAATTCGGTTGTTGCACCAAGAATCAAAGCAATGGCTCTTTAGGGTGTTTTCACACCTGATAGTCCGGTAGAATTGGTTCTATTGGGGACCGAAATGACATCATTTGCTCCATTTTCAGCTGCTGTGGTTGGCTTTCACACTGCACTCTCAAATGAACCAAACCGTATAAAAAACTCTTTTCCTTCTCTCCTGCGGTGACTCTACACCAGTGGTCCCCAAACTACGGCCCGCGGGCCAGATGCGGCCCGCCTCCACATTTGGTCCGGCCCCCTGAACAATACCAGAGTATTTTCATATATGTGCATTTTTATTTGATAAGTTGGACTTTTGCAATAAAATGTTCCTCAGTAATGAACTTTATTTATTATTAACTATTAGTTAGTAACTATTTTATACATGCATATAATTGACCCTAACCCTTTTTTTTATGTGGAGAACCCAGTGTTATTTGGTTATTATTTATTTCATAAATAGTGTTATTTCCTGACTTTTGTTCTCTGAAGAATCCAGAAAAGGTTATTTGATTGTGCTTTCTGAAAAACAATACATTTTTATGTTTAGCACTCTTACAATCGTCACACTTTTTCTGTTACAAAATGACCCCGGCCCCCCATCAGAGAAGGGACAAGTTATGTGGCCCTCACAGGAGAAAGTTTGGGGACCCCTGCTCTACACCAAGAATCACTGAAGAAAGCGACGCAAAAACATCCGGAGACGTCAGGAATGCAGCTTCCTTCTTCACAAAATATAAACCAAAATCGAGAGCCGTCAGACTTTAGCAGTCGTTAGTCTTTGGCAAAAGTTCACTAACCATTTCTTCCACTAGCACAAGACTTGTGCATTTGTTTTGTTTCATTGACCCAGATTGCCCTGCACTATCGTCCACTTTCTGCTTTCGGAGCGGTCTCCGTTGCGCTATGCATTTGAACGGCGCCAGAGTTCACTCTAATTGTACCGAGGCAAGGTGTTTTTAGGCGGACCAGAGTTTGCTTTTTTGGTCGATTGCGAATTCACACCTCCCTAAACGAACCAGGTTTCCTGGACAGGCGAGCTAGAGTGTGATTACAGCGGACCAAACGGGGCTGGTGATCTAAGGGATTGCACCCTTAGATCATACTGTTGGATGGTTGGAGAATTAACTTTTTGTCAAGTTCACGAGATGATTGGTGTGAGTGTTACACTCAATTCCACAAAAGTACATTCGGAAAATGGCAGCTCTCGGTTTCTGCATAAAACAGTTCAACAAGGTGTGGCTATAATTTGACGAGTGAAAGTATACAATCAATTTAGTCCGCCTGCCATCATGTTTCAAGACCTACATTTATCAATAAAGTACAATCTCCAGTCCCAAGATGTCATTTAAATTCGGTGCCCGTCTATTCAGGAACTGTTTGCAGAAATACTTGGAGATTAGGAATATGTCACATTGAACATTTTCAGTGCATTTCTGATTTCAGCATATTTTAGTTCTATTTCAACATATTTTAGAACTACAACATGTTTTGGAACTATAGCATGCATTTGTAAATGCATGCTATAGTTCCATTTACAGTTTTTCCCCTTTAATTACCATCGTCACTTATTTCAGTTAACAAAAATGTTCTCGCAATTTCAGTTTTTGTCATTTTGTCACTTTTTAACTGTAGCATCCTCAGTGTGTAGTACATGAATTCGAGTCAATTGTTTTGTCAATGACATTCTTGGAAAATACATTTTGAGATCCGTCATGTTTATTTCCCTGGTTAAGAAAGAAATGCCGAACGTCATGTTTGAATCTCCAGGCATGTCCGGTGGAAGCTTTCCTAAAGGAAGATTAGGCGGAGGGACGGTGTGATACCAGGCCTGACATGCAGGCTTCAAAGCCGGAGAGGAAAGGTGTTCTGGTCAGCATCAAAATCTCCTCTTTTCATGCCTGTCGGTTCTTAAATCAACAACAACCTCTTAAGGCTCGAGTTTGTGCTGCCTTTAACAGACTGAGGCCACGCTGGCGTCTCACCCTGTGCTGTGTGCCCTGAGTTATCCTGATAAAGCACAAAGCCCCGGATCTGCTGCCACCAAGCTGCACTGCTACGATCCCTGAGGATTCTCAGAGACATTTCTTTTTCTTTTTATGAACTAAAAATGTTGAACAACAATTAAAGCAAAATCACAAAACCGACAAACAGCATTTCGCAAAGCATTACATGTAAAAGCAGAACTTAAAAGCAGTGTGCTTTTAGGGCTGTTGTAAACGAATATTTTAGAAATCGAGTAATCTACCGATTATTCTTACGATTAATCGAGTAATTGGATAAAAGAAAAGATAAAGTAAAACACTGGTAAATCTAACATCACAGCAGTCTTACTATCGCATATTAACATCAGTTCATTTTTCCACAGTTGAGCTTCCCTAACAATAACTTTTCTGTAGTTTCAGAAAATTAACTCGTAACAATAGCAGCTCACTTTCCAAGTTAACCTGAAGAAAAGTTATACAAAAATCTGAAATTATATTCAATTTAATAATAAAGAGGCAGGCTCACAAATACGCTTATAAAACATGTCTATACTCCAGCTTTTCGCTTATGTATTCATCTCCACTCAGTTTAATAGATGAACTCTCACCTTGCCCAGACATTTATAGCTTTTGTGTTCATGTTAGTGACGGGATTTGACACCTTTGTTCGCAACATAAACATCTACCAACTACGTACCGCCACAATGAGCTTCGCCACCCATTTGTTGAGACCTTGATGACATGAAATAAATTTTCCAGTTCGTCCGTAAAGCTACACTTACGTTAATTATCTAACGCGCAGCCGCCCGCAGTGTTCAGTCTATCCGCTCACCTGTATAAACACACCTGCAGCGTTCGTCCCCGCCGTTCGCTCTGAACCACAACCAGGCAGCAGCTCCGGGAGGAGAAAAGACTGCCGTACTCCAAGCATCGCGCCAGTCATTTTAAGGATTCTTATTGGTCCCCCGAAAAACGACAAAGACCCAGATATTATCATCAATCAATAAAATCCTCCCAGGCCGAACTTGAAAATTGGACTTTATGCTGCTAACACTTAGCTTCTGTCAACAACTCAGGCGGAAGTGAGTGAGCTCTGTGCAACGCAAGTAATAACCCGGACAGAACACGATGGTCTAAATAATAAACTAGACAATTCCTGAAGAAATTTAAGCGGGGCATGCCAAAATGTGCCGGTCGGTTTGGACCCAGCGTTCTGATGCTAAAAAACATGGACTTGCACCATCGAGTATGTTAAAGTAAGTTTATCAGCTGAAATTAGCCAAAATGCTAATGTTAGCATGAATGCTAATGTCAATAATACCAGCAAAATGGAAAAAGTCAGCAAAGATTTCGAAGGGGAAAAAGCTCAGTAACTTCATAAATATAATTTTTTTTGTTAATATTGTTCCAGCAAAGTTATGAAGATGTTTTTCATAGTCATCATACAAAAGACAATTACAGTAATTGAATCAGCGTGTAATAAGAGTTGGTTGGTTTGAAAGATAAGCTGTCTTTACCTGAAAACATTTTTCAAGAGATAAAATCCAGCGGTAGCTACAAATTTAATGTGTGTCTCCACACAGAGATCTGAATTTGTAATGACTCCTAGCTCCTTCGCTTGGATTCCTTCTCAGAGCTGCATTCTGACTGATCACGCTTTGCAAGTGGTTTCAGAACGGCGGTTAGCTCCAGATCCTCTGCTAAGCGTGTTCCTGGATGCCCTTCTGAGGGAAAATATTTCACTCAGACATGGAGACTACAGCATGGAGGAGAGAATCAGGGTGATTACATTTTTAAAAATTTCCTTTCGAGGCTTGTAACGTTATTCCTTCATCTAATTGAATGTAAGGGCGACTCGGAACGAGACAAGATAATTTCAGATTTTTTTAATGATCATTTAGTCGAAAAGCACACCTGCTGTGTAATAGTTAAGATTTTCCTAATGAATCGGACTTCCGGTTTTTCAGTGACCCTCACATCTGCTTTCTAACTCTAATTGCACTCCTTTCTTCCCTGATATCAAACAGAACCATCAACCGTCCCCATGTCTTGCTTCCAGCTGCACCTCAGTGAGTGGATTCAAAGCTTTGGACTCAGTCAAGAGTTTTTTTTTTTTTTAATTATGCCACTTTAATGAGCAACTAAAGCCTTTTGGTCAACAGAGGCAAAACCACAACATACAATTGTCCCAATCAGAAATATTCCTTCTTGACTAGATGTAGAGGGCACGTTTATTTCAGTACTCGGACTCATAAATGCATATTTGTTTTGAAGCAATACCTCACCTTTTCACTTAAGATATATAGCAAGTGAAAAAATAATGAATATAAAGAAAAATAGAACAGGCCGTGTGCGCTTGATAGGTTTTTGGCATTATGCCCAAGTTTTATGTCTTTCAGTGTCTGAAAATATGGTGCTGACTTTTAGCACTTCAGAAAAGAAATGTTTGGCTGTTTTAGCAGTGAAAAAAAAAACTGTCCAAGGTTTACCCCAGAAAACTTGCTAAGCCCGGTGCTTGGGGCGCTAGGGCAGTCATCTAGCAGGCCGCCATGTTTTTGACTTAAAAAATGTTTAAAGTTGACAGAAAATTTGAAAATATTACTTGATAGTAATGCATTTTTGGAAGACTGGGAGATTAATACCTAAACACAAACTGTAAAGTTTTTTTTAAAAAAAGGCAATAAGCTAGCTAGAACCTGGTAACTATCTATGTAACTGCGTGCTATGTAACTGTGTAATTGTCTATCTATGCCAGCTAACTGCAGGGTTTCCCCCAGTGTATTATAAGCCTGGCGGGCCACCAGGCCTTACTTGTGCCCCCACCAGGCTTAGCATTGTTAATTTATTTTACCTTCTTTTAATGAAGGCCCTTTTTTTAAACAAAAAAAGACTTTACAGTTTGTGTTTAGGTATTAATCTTCCAGTCTTCCCATAACGCATTTCTATCAAGTGATGTTTTCAAATTCCCTGTCAACTATAAAAATGTTTTACCTCAAAAACATAGCGGGGAGCTGAATGACTGCCCGACTGCCCCAAGCACCGGACTTAGCAAGTTTTGTGGGGGAAACCCTGACCTGTGTGACTAGCTATCTAGCTACCTAGCTAGATAACTGTGGAACTATCAAACCACCTAGCTAGATATCTGTGTGCTAGACTGCCGGACACCTATAAAGTTTTCTTGAGCCTTTAAATCATGGGTATTAAATTTCATTCCTGTGGGGGCCAGTATCCTGCAACGTGTAAACGCAGCACGACACCGACCCTTGAGGACTGGGGTTCGACACCTGTGCTCTAACTGGTCTCAGTTTGATATTTGTTTTCTAACCTCGGTCCTCAAGGCACACTGTCCTGCATGTTTTCAATGTCAACACATCTGATTGAGATAATTGCAGCTGAGCAAAAACCTGTTTATCGGCCATCAGTTCAAATCAGTAGAAACAACACTTGTGTCTTGAGGACCAGGGTTAGAAAAACACCATAACAGGAAAGTGCAAGCCTCAAAAGATCACTGTTAAAGAAAGTGGTTCTTTATAGAGTTCTCCATCCAAGGAAAGTTGAGTGGAAGAAAAAAAAATATGGTAGCAAAAGGTGCACCAGCAATTGGAATAGCTGTAACCTTGATACTTGTAGTTTCATTTAAATTTGATATTTTTTTAAAATCTAAATTATTTATTACCCTTTTCAAAAATTGGTGGAGAAAAAAACTTAATTTATTGCAGCAATCTCATTTGCTGGACAATTAGGCACCAAAGACATTATAAGATTTAACGTAAATAAAAGAAAACAAGAACAAAACAGATTAATGAAACTTTGTCATTACGAACTGCTTAATCAATTGCTTTATGTTGTACGAAAGTAAAGGAGTGGGAGTCAGGGTTGCTTCTTTCTTTGTGTATAAGCAACACAACAAGTTGAATATCTGACTCCCAACAGCGAGCTGAAATTAATTGAATCAGTTGATTAAAACATAATTAAATTATTTATCTGAAAATAAAAAAAGTGGAGCTGAAAGCCATAACTCAGATTGCCTGAAAGGAGGTTTGCACCGGAAACCATTAAACCACATCTTTTAATGGCTTGAGCCGGCGAATCCTGACAGCTGCGTGAACGGGACGTCAATGCGCCGCAGCCACAATTATTAAATGCGACGTGGGAATTTAATGCAATAATGTCGCCTGCTGAAATCATTAATGCCGCGCTGTGTGGACGTTTGGCAGCACAGAACACATTTTTCATGGTGTTTGAACAATCGGCAAACAAAAAGACATATAATCAATAGAGCCGCTGCCGTTGTGTGTATTTAAGCCACGACTGTTTTCAGAGAACAACGAAAAAAACCCCAACTATTTTTCAAAGCATATATTCCAAAACCTACAGGTGAGCTGAAGCACAGTGTTGGTTAGGCACGCTGGCTGCTGAGCTCGGATGTCATTATCACCTTCACAAACAGATTTTCTTTCAGTCCCATTATTCCAGGGTGAGACATGAGTACAAGAGGGAGTGAATGTTTTATTACCTAGGAGATAAAATGAATACTGTCTGCATGGCTGGGCACCTTGAGAAATAATTAGTAAAACATTCTTTTTCTTTCACCCCCCCTCCCACCCCACCCGTCTTACAACACTGCGTATAGAGAAAATGATAAAATAATCAGAAACCCTTTCAAAAGTGGAATCTAACAGCCCTCATGTATATTGTTTTATTTATATTGTTTGTCAAATACAAGGCGGCAGAATCGGTCCCATATGTATGTAATCTGTTTAAAACAGACACCGTCCGATGAAATGAAGCCGTTTCTTTGACTTTCACATCGAGGAGAAACGGGGGACTTTTGCGTAGAATAAATCTAATGCTCATCTCCCCTCTAGATTGCGCGTCTCTTCCTGTTTTGTCAGACCAATCGCCCGTCTTCCGTCACATAATCGCTGCCCGTCCGGCTTTCTATGCTCAAAGAAAATTGTTTAGTTTGCACCAAGTTTTGATTGTTTTTTTTTGTGATTAAAAAAAAAAAAAAAAATCTGGATGCCTTTCCACCTTTCCCGCTTAAAAGCGTAGTTAAAAAAAAAAAAAAAAAAAGGCTCCACACTATGTCGGATTTCAAGGTGGAATTGCATCACGCCGTTCAAAATGAAAGGCGTCCAAAAGTCCTCGAAGATCTCCGCTAAGGGAAACGCTTTGAATTTTATATTACAAATCAGCAATTGCATCTTTGAGGTGTGTGGGGGGAGGAGGGCAAGTGTTGTCACAGAACTGAGCAGCCTTTTGGGGCGAATTTCGCTCCTGACGGGATAAATGGGACCCCCTGTATGCTGCTGAAATTGGCCTTACAAATATTGACATACCTGTCAGCCTCTCTAATCCATAAAGATGGCTTCCTGAGCTGGTAGGGACAAGATTTTTCTTTCGCCTAACAACATGTCAGCTTCTTCAGAGAAAAGGTAACAGAATGCAGGTAGTGATGGGAGAAATTTAAAATATTTTTTTAGCCCATTTATTGCA
The DNA here is from genome assembly GCF_001444195.1 of Xiphophorus couchianus. NCBI lineage: Eukaryota > Metazoa > Chordata > Actinopteri > Cyprinodontiformes > Poeciliidae > Xiphophorus > Xiphophorus couchianus. The sequence goes on along the minus strand of NC_040245.1, from coordinate 27,075,503 downwards.
ACACAGAGCCTGTGATGATGTCGGCGGGGAGTAAATTGTTCCAGCTATAAACAAGTCAGATGCTATGTTGTTACAAGAAGTGTGTGTATATGTAATTGATGCATGTTTAGCGCTACATGGAAAAAAAAGCTACCTGACCGACAGTCAGAGGTGAGATTATTTTATTTATCACAAATCTCCCAGACACATCATCCCTACCATACAGTATATGGTGCATTTGTAAGTAGAACATACTGAAACTACAGATTTCACATAGATTACCTGTTGCACGTTCCCAGTAATTGCCAAGAAACTTTCCTGATGTTTGTCACGGCCCAACAGGCAGTCAGCCGGTAACGTCAGGGAGCGTTCTCAGCAAGATGCATCATAACAAATCATCCATTATTCATATTTTCCTTCTTAATAAGGTTTAATCAGTACAGGGAGAGCGCATGCATACAGTACATATTCATATACCTGGTGAGCTAAACTCTTAAAGTCAGGCGTCTATGTACATTTTATGAAATGATCAATAATGTAAAACACTATTAATCTAAAATATAACGTGGCATGTCACGCATTGTATTAGTTTTTTCCGCGATGTGCATTTTAGAAACCAGAAATCGGTTTGGCTGCAATTAAACTCGGCATGTTTTTGTCTCGAAAGGTGAAAATGACAGATTGCTTTGGTTCGATATGTGCACATTTAGCAGCATATTTTCTCACAGCAGAGATTAAAAACGGAGTAAATGACCTGAATATGTGATCCCGGTCCTCTCTGATTGGCAGACATTGATTATGACATGAAAAGGTTTTACAGTGGACTGTCAGACTAGCTGAAATGGAGTCACTGCTATTACGTTTGAACAGGAAGTACACAGAAACTGGTCCTAAATAAGAACTGAACAAGTATGTTAAGAAAAGCCTGACCAAGTAGAAGTGAAGTACCTTTCTGACAACAGAAGGGAAGCCTGTGGAGCACTGAGCATTACTCACAGTGCTCATATGTACTGATTGGTGGATTGCAAATCGATTCTCAGTCATCATTGCAGTTTTAGTCCTTTCTTCTATTTCAGATGTACAAATCAGCGGTCACCTCTGCTCATTAGGAGCCGCTCACATGACAGACAATTATTAACGGCAGCCACGGGGCCTTTAAATTGGATTTCTGTCATTGCAAGAAATAGAGCCTAACATGCAGACTTGTTTTATTGCTGAATTAAGCCAAAGATTGAATTTGTATTATTGTGACTCTTATTTATATCGTGTTCTTAGTGGAACAGCTGCAGGTTTGTGAACATTTTCCATCCGTCCAGGGCCGGATCTAGAAGGATGGGGCCCTGGGTTGACACCAGTTTTGGTGCACTCATCCATAGCTAATCCAATACATCGGCGGGTATGAATTAATGCGTGGTCGGTTTATAACTGGTAGTGTTCCTTAATAAAAAATAAAAAAACATATTAAAAGTACTATAACTTCATATTTTTTTACCTACTATTGAGCATTGTTTATATTCATAAAAATCCTTAAATATTAAAGTGGCAGTACTATGTGAAATAATATTTACATCATGTTCTAATGCTATTCACTCATTAAAAACATACCTGGAGTGTTGCCTTGATTCTTTCATGCATGTTTGAGAAATCCTTTAATCTCCCACAGCAACCATTAGGCTGTGCAGAAACACCTGGGTGAACCTAGCCCCGCCTTTGAGACAAAGCTCCTCCTCAGAGAGGCAGTTTTTGAGTTTCTGTCACACTAGCTAGCAGCAATTAGCAAACACCTGGTGGAACTGAATCCATTATACGAGATACTTCTCAGTAACGCTGGTAAAGATGTGAAAGGGTTAACAGAGGAGAGACAGAGACCCAATTTCAAGGTGTTAAATTACACAGTCAACTTTATTTGAAGTCATATTTGATATAGAGCATTTTAACACAAAATAACCAAAGGTAACATAGTTACTTGATTGAGTTATAAAATGCTAATATATGCCTGGAAAACATATAATACTGCCCCTTTACTACAGTACAACTCATCTAATATGGGTCTATGAGTTCTGTATAAACCTTTGCGAAACACAAATTCATAAAAATAAATAAAAAATCTTTTGGCCACCCAAAAGATTTTTTGGGTGGCAGTAGTCCTGGACTACTGCCCATTTAAGCCCAGCATCCATCCGAACACCACACGGTTTTCCATTTCATCAATCTTACAGAAATTTTCACCCTTACATGAAAGAAAGAAATTACCATAGCCCTTTAAAAAAAAAAACATAGAATCACTAGAGAAATGCTCGACCATGAAAGAAGCAGCAGCTTCAAAACCTCTAAGCTAAAAAAATAAAAAATCTAAATCAAAGTTAATGACTTTCAAAGCCATTATGTGTTTAGGGAAAATTTTCCATCTGTTCTCTTGCGGCTTCATGCCTTCACATTTTTTTGTGAAAAAAATCAAATAAAATATTTGCAAGACCTCTAGAAAAAAAGTGCTGATTTTGTATTCTCCCAACTCTGATGTACCTGCTGCACCACTTTACCTGCACGGCGTCAGCCTTCTCACACTGCTGAGAAGAAGAAAAAAAGAAAATACACAAGTCTCCTCCTTTACCTGTATGTGGATGCAAACCGCATGTTTCAACTTTAGATCTAAAGTGGGACTTGTTGGCTATAAATTTTTGGGCGAATTCAGATATTTCCTTTGTGTGAAAAGTAACCTGACAACCGCATCAAACCGCTCTACTCCTCTGACTCTGCCGTTGAGTCTTTGGAGGGAGATAAGACAGAAAAGTATGAGCTGATGTCGGTGGGTTTATGCGCTGACTGCAAAGGATTTTTCACAAAACTTGTTGATTTTTGTTTGACTTTGAATGGGCGTGCTTAAAGTAATGCTAAAATGTTGCAGATTAGCAAGCCACACGTGATTTCACTTTCGACTGAATGTCCCAAAAACACAAGGAGACCAGTAAAATTCTTGTTACTTTTTAGTTTTAAGTTGTTTCCTTTCAGGTTTCCCCTCTGTAAAGTCGCTTCAGTGGCCAAGAATGAAATCATACAACCATATTTAAGCCTTAAATCCATAGTTTCCAACCAATGGGATTACACAAGAACTACAAACCTATACCAGTGGCCTTAAAATGGCATTCCCCATCACATTAAAAACACAAATACTAATCCTTGTTCAGCATTGCGGCAAATAAATGAGCCGAGCTGGTGAGGCTTAAAGGAACGTCCCATTGAAAATATGCAACACTTAGTTTTCTGTCGCAGAAAACTCGACGGGGGGAGGGCACTGTTTTTGTTTACTTTTCATTTCAGTTCCACATTGTCAAGGGAGACTATGTTAATCCTCACATTTCTGTTGTCAAGAGTCCATGAAATAGGAAGGAGTTTGGGGGGGAGATGCTCTGAAGTCTGCTGCAAAGGGTCATCACACGAGAGGTAATCAAGGCTTAGTTTTGCGCTTCGGGAATTGAGGAAACTCTTCACTCGCTGTTTGCACATTGTTACCCTTCGGCGCGAGGAGTGATAATAAATAATATTTACAGAAGGCAGATACGGGCGAACCCGTGGGGACTCGGACTCATTGTGTTTGCTTCCCGTTCCGTCGTACATTTCAGAGAGTGGCAAACGTCTAATTAAATTTACAATTGCGGTTGGCGCGCGGACGGTTGCCCTCGTGACCCGGTGCGTCACGGAGAGCGAGCGTCTGGGAAGGCTGAGTGGCAGAGAGAGAACCTCTCACCTCCGGGTCGGAGGCCTCTGTCATGTTGAATCCGTGTATTTGTGACACATGCTGACAAAATGCTTAGTGCACTTCAGGTATCAGGAAAGACATCTGACCTGCTCTGTGTCAGAAATGGACTTGCTCCAGATGTAAAAGGTCTATTTTTAAATTTTTTTTTAAGGTGTGAGTTTCTCTTTGCATTTGCACTTTTAGGACACATGCGAAGGCAGAGAGTTAACTCGGATTAATTAGTTTTGGTAACAATTAGTCTCAGTTTGATGGAGAATTTTTTTTTGCTTGACTTTACTGTAGTCATTTGAATAGAAAGAAGTGCTTAAAACTAATGAAATATTATTTCTAATACTTTCTAATACTTCTAGCAGCAGTGAAGAAATAAGCAAGTAAACTTTAATTGCAGTAATGTAGGCCAATGCAAAAAAACTTTTTTTTTTCTTTTTTTTAATGCAAGCTTTAATTTGACCATTTTAAACTATTTGATGTGGTCAACTGGTTCTATTTTGGTTTTGCATTATTTTCTGTCATTATCCTGCTTAGCCGTTCAAGTTTTTCCAGCAAAAGACGATCTATGTTTCAATAAAACATTTTGAGATTTGAAAAGTTTGGAACATGTTGAGTCAAAGCAGGCTCAACATGTTTTGAGCCTGTGCAACTCACGAGTGGCACTTTGCACTTTCCACCAGAGCTCTTAATAACTTTGGCGATAAAAAAAAATAGAAAAGAAAAAAAAACAGCTAATATTTTTAATGTTCATATATTAACAATGCAGGTTTTTACCGTTTTCCTGCAATATTTGCATTGAATTTCCACAAAGAATGACTCTAAAAGTACCAGTAATATGCTTTTAGAGCTGTTTTCCTTTTTTTAAAAAAATGTTTTATTACAAATATTAGATTTTTTTCTCCTCTATTTTTAAAATATTAATAAAAAACAAATTTATTTTTGTGTCAAAATATCCCGTGTGCATCTGAGTATCTGCGTGTGTTAGCTTATGTACGTCATACATACAAAAAAATTGTTAGTTGGTTTACTTGGCTGCTTTTTCCATTAGCTAGTGCGATAAAGCTAGCCTTACCTTTGTTTATTTGCCGGTGCGGCGCTTCTTTGGTAAGCTAAATCTAACTGTGTAGTGAAACTAGCTAAAAATGAGCAAACCGTGTTTTAAACAGTTATCTCTTTCACCTGTTTCCCAAAAAAAGAGTGGTGTCATTGTGCTCTCTCATAATATCCTTGCAGGCGTCCCTGGCCTCACACACACACACACACACACACACACGCACACACACACCCTCAGTCTCTTTCGCTGTCGCTCTTACTGTTACTTTGATCTCGCTCTTGAGCTTGTGCCGTCCTCTTCATCACACAGCTGTCCAGCCTTTCGAAACCCATTGGTGAGAAGAACATTAGCCGCACTGCAGTGTTTGAAGCATGTGAAAAAGTAGCGGCTTATAGTCCGCAAATTACGGCAAGCAGCTAATGACTAATTCTCCAAATTCTTGAGAAAACGATTTAGCAACACCTCATATATGCTAAAAAACCCCCCTCAAAACCACACATGACTACATAAGCACACCTCTTCTACAAACTGACAGTTTATGAGGTTCCTTTTGTTGAATGCTTTGGTCAGCTTGTCTGCAGTGAAGAAAAATTGCGGTACATTTGAGGTTGAACACTTCCAATATGGCCTCATGTTTGTAGCGCAGGCACGTGCGCGACAGAAACTGTGTGGCTGCTCCATGATAAACGCTAAGTCATGTCCAGGGAGCATTAAAGTGGATCCAAGACTCTCTGGGAGGATGCTGTTAAAGTCTGCATGTGCGTCACAGCATGTTAGCGCCGAACAGACGCTCCCCTCCAAATAATGGCCTTTTTTTTTCTCCATAGTGCGAATTAAAGGCATCGTTTCTTCTCATGATGTGGAAACTCAGACATCAACGGGTGTGAAACAAACACTTTGAGCTAAATTACTTCAATGACAAACCAAGGACTCCCCCACAAGAAGGTTGGACACGGAGCAAATGCTTTTTTTTAAATTTTATTTTTAAATCTGACATCTTTAAGTGTGCAGAGTTTGGAGAATTTGGAGACATTACTAATTAGCCTTAACGTGCAACCAGAATTCCCCTGGTTGGTTTACATGCTGCTTACCCATGAAAGAAAACGGACCTCATGTTTTGAAGGAATGTCTGCAATTTTTCATTTTTTTTCTTTTTCTTTTTGATTTATAAATTCATGACTTTGCAGCCCCTCCAAATGATTTCAAGCCCTTTGATCTCAAGCTCCCTGTAAGGAGAAAAATCTTGAAAGGCCGCATCTCCTGCACATGCCGAACGACGGAGGTAATATTTCTGCTTGTAACAACTTTTATTTCAGGTTCCAGTCGTCGCCTCCCTGGGGGTTTGAAGCGATGGAGAAAAGTTGATGAGGAGATGTGGATACTCTTTAAGTCTTTGTGCTGGAACAACTTTGCCACCTAAGAAAGTTGAGAGGCATTTTTAAACCATGTTTTTCCCCCTGCACACCCGTCCCCTCCGTTAACATCTTATTTTTAGCTGTGAGGAGAGATTGGCATGCTGACACGAGGAGCGTTACACCACCAGTCCCCTGTGATGGAGTGGCACTCAGAGAGCTGCCTCACCGCTCCTGTCAGAGCTACAGGGATGTGATTTGGAGGCCTGATTTTCTAACTCACACTTTGGGGAAAACGGTAAAGAACTCTGCTGGGTACATTTTTTTTTTACATTTGTGGTACATCCTGCTGACTTTATTCCACAGGATAGCAAGCATTTTTTCTGCCTTTGGGCTTAAGCAAAATTAAGTCCTGAGCGCAACAAATTTTCTTCATAGCCTTTTTAAAATTTTATTATTAATATTGTAACCAATATTTTCTACATGAGTTTCCCTGGTAATGTCTAATTCAGCCTCACGCAGATACACTTTTATAGAAGAAGTTGTTATTGAAAATAGTAAAATAATAAATAGAGAAGTTCTTACAGAGATTGAAAAAGCAATTGCAACCTGCAGTCCACAGTTGATCACAACATTAATCTTTTTATAAATACATTTTTCATTATTTTCTCAGTTTTGTTTCGTCATGGTACAAAAATACATCCACAAAAACAAAAGAGCAAAACATCAGAGAACATTATATACACGGCGGTACCAAACTAAAGAATCATATGTTTGTGTTATTGTGTTGAAATAATTTATAAAGGACTGCCAAGTTTAGTAAAAAAACAAAATTAGTATAATTTAATCCTATTTTAAATGTCCTAAAATAACTCATTAAAAGTTATTTTATTATGTTTCCAACATAATAAAATCTATCTCTGCGCCACTAAAGTCATAAAACAGATCCTTCTCTCCTGTGTGTCCAATAAATTCAACACCAAAATCGGCTGAAGTGGGTCAGGCTTCACCTGGTTTTTCAAAATTTCAGACGGGGTTTGAAAACTAGTATCCAATATGTTATGATGTACAGATGAAACATAATGTGCCGGTAAGGCTGATCCCAGTGTGCATCTGTCACACAGAGTATCAACTTCTTTAGCTATTTCAGTTTAGATCATGTAGAAATCTTTACTTCCCAGAATGCATTTTTGTGATTGCTGAAATGTGGGGAAAAAACATTTTCAATAAATCCATTTTATTTTTTTGGACACTTAATCCCTTAACGGTTCCATTGATTAAATATGTTTAGGCCTGATGTCACCATATGAACTTTAACAAGATTAACTGTGAGTTATTTAAGGGGCTTCCTTGTTAGGACTGCCTTTTTCCAAGTCATTTCACAGCATACCGATGAGATCTGGGCTTTGACTTGGCCCAGAAATCACCATTGAATAGTCTTTGGTGAATGCACTGGAATGTTTCGGGTCATCAATGTTGCAGGAGTTAGGTCTGCTTCATGAGTTTTGTTCTTTTTACAGATGGTTTCAAGACGGTTTCAAACCGTAATTTGATTTCAGACTCATCAGTCCAAAGAACTATGCAGAAAGTTCTGGTCTTTGTCCAAGAACCAACTGTGGAAAATTCTTTTTAGTATCTTCTTGTGGACTGTTTTACGAGAGAGAGAGAGAGAGAGAAATTTGCACATTCAGATACGAGGATGCTCATTTCAGTTCAGTTGAATTTAATTGAGCTAAATTCAAGTCATTTCAAATTAATTCAATTATCCATTTCTACGATGGCAATGTTAGAAAGTAGCTCTTAAGAAACAGTAAAAAAAACAAAACAGCAAAACAAAAACAATCCCTCCCCGGCAGTTCAGCCCAATCATGCAGGCAATATTAAAGTCAATACATTTCAATTTGATTCTAGTTATCAAATAGTGCACTTCAGTTTAGTTTAGCATTCAAATGGCGGGGACAACGCCATGGAGTCACTAATCTGCAGCAATATTTCCACTTTGTGGCAAATAATGCGGCTGTCAACATTTTGTTGGGTGTTTTCGAACCAAGTTGACAATAGGTTTCATTTCAACATTTTTAGGCAAAGCATTTCAAACTTTTCTGGCACAACTTCACCAGCTCCCAGACTGCATTGAAAGGATTAAAAACTTGCTGAGGGGAAGAATCCAGCGGCACCCGAAGTGCAAAGAAACACTTTATTTGTCGACCAATGCGCTTCGGCTTGTGGCCTGACCCTGACGAGGGTCACAGGTCGGAACACGTCGGTCTTCGATAAAGTTGTTTCTTAGCACCGCAAGTGTTGTTGGAACCTTGAGGTTTGAGCCACAAACAAGCAAAGCAAGCAAGCATTACTTTGCAGTGGAAAAGAAAGGAAAACCACACTACGCCTCATGATGTTATAGTTACTAATCGAAAACAACTCTAAGCTAGTGAGTTTTTAATCCTGATTTAAATGAACTGAGTGTTTCAGCATTTTTGTAGTTTTCTGGAAGTTTGTTCCAGATTAGAGGAGCGTAGACCCATCGCTGCTTCTCCTGGTTTGGTTCTGGTTACGGGGATGCAGAGTCGACTAGAACCAAAAAAACCTCTGTGGTCTGGAAGGTCGATACAGTTGAATTAATCAATTTAACAAAAAATAAACACACGGAGAAATCTTTAAAATTCACACACACACACACACAAAATCATTTTATTTAAAAGCAAAACATTATTTGTGGAGGAAGGGAAAGAAGATAAATGTCGAGAAGAAATTCACATTCATTAAGGAGCAAAACAACTAAAAAAAGAAAACTTTTCTTGTTTCACCTCAATGAAAGACTTTCTCTGTAAGCTTAAAAATGGACTAACAGTAGAAATGGACCATTACACACAGAGGTTCAAATCAATATCAGTGTCTTTGTGTAGAAAAATATCCAAATACATCCTTTCACTTAGCAGAGCAGATTGTCTGTGTTCCCTTCTTCAGCTGAGTCGAATCCTTTTTTACGTTGTTGTTCGTGGCTCCACATGTATAGAAAAGGATGATGACACTCATCTCTGAACAACCTTCGGGAGACTGGAGGTTGAAAGTCCTCCGCTGATGGCAGCTGTCAGACATGTCACCTTCCTATTAAGGTAAAAAAAAAAAAAAAGTTATTGAATGATTTTAAAAAAGAGGATCATTTAATGCTAGCTTTGGATAAAACGTTTGGTTTTCTCCTCTTTTAATCTCCCGAGTCCTCGGCGAGTGACGTTCTCCGTGGGCGACGGGCAGCGACGGCGTGCTGCTAAAACGAAACAACAACAAAGCGTGTTGACGTCACAGATCACAGAGTTTAATCTCATACAAAGCAATGAACAACAAAGCTGCAGAGGAAAGAGATATGCATTTTTCTCATAAAAATAAAACACACAAGGGGAAGACAAACAAACACGAAACAAAGACAAAAAAGGCAAAAATAGCGGCCGCTCTCTCTCTCTCTCTGGGCTGACCTGGAATTTTTATACTGAGTAGGTGTTTCTTGAATTTAATATATTCAATTAAGGCGTTCCGCTCTTTAACCAATTAGAAACTCCCGTAGGGACTAAGGGAAACTTGAGAAGTCTCCTAATTTACAGCGAAGTTCCAAAGGCGTCTGGTTTCTGTCAAGAGACAAGGGCGGACCAGTTAATCTTGGAGGATACCAGGTACGGATGTCCCCGGCGCCGAGAGTCTTAAGATAAGATTTCGCAGACACCCTCGGAATCTGACGTCTCTTCCATTATTTCTCCTAACGTTCTCGAAGGGACTTGCATCTGGTAATTTTTTCAAGAAATGTTATCTTTGCAAACCCCAGTTTTTGCTTTTGCACAGTCAGCCCCCCAAAAGATTGAGTTCTGCCAAAATAATACATAAAATCCACAGGACAAAATAAAGTATAATTCCTGCGCCATTTTCTAATAGTAAAGAAAACATTTTCATTCAAACAATTTCCATTTGCTTCTAATATCGTCACAGATAATACAGTTTTTCAAATACATTCATCCTATAGTAGTTTTAAAATGAGATAATACAATCTTCAGTAAAAACATGGTATTAATACTTAGAAATTAAATGTTAAGGGGTTTCAATCTTCTATTTTGCATTAGTTTCACACCATCGCAGATGCTGGCCTCCAGCAGGTCTCCCCCCAACTGCCTGCAGGAATGCGAATTTATGGCTCTGTGTTCTAGCCGGGCCTCAAAAGGCCCCATTTAGTGATCTGCATTCTAACCCCTGTCTGTCCGGTTCAAAACAAGAGTATCAAACCTACCCTTTTTACACATGCGTAAGATTAACGGTATTAAGTCTAAAATTAATCATTTTTCTTAACAATGGATAGGCACAACTTTGCTTTATGGGAATGTCAATCCTGCCATAAGATTCACGCACGTCTCGTTAGCCTTCCAACCGACGCCTGCGGCAGTCAAGTTAACAAAGGGAGTGTTTTATGTGATCTGAGGCGTTGATCAGAACGCCTTCTTCCCCGTCGGACATCGGTGTTAGAAATTTCTGTCACGCGTGTGATCCTGCACCATGACGTACAGTGATAGACGGTAGCCGTGAAACTGAGGTGAAATTAACATGCGTCTCGACGGTTCAATGCTGCAAGCCACTCTTTTGAGCAATTAACTCGGATGACTTGGAACGCACACAACCAAATAAAAGCAGAGACTGATTTTCTTGCCACAAAATCAATGTGGATCTGAAAGGAGGCGGCGAGCGCCGAGATAGTGCTAACAAAGTGATGTCTTTCTTACTTTTTGCCATTATCTTGCTTCCCTCTGCAAACGGAAAGTGGTACAAGCAGGCTAATAGTATTGAAGGACTGTCTGGCGGATGTTAATTATCTGTTGTAGCAATTAGAATCGCAGGCAAGTATTTTGTGCAGCTCCCTTCTTGTTGATTTTGTTAAACATGGAAGCATTGAAGGAAAAGCACATCAATTTGTTTGCAGATGCAACATTTGATCAGTGTCTAGAAATGTTAATTCACGGTGACAAAGTTTTTAGCACTAGTGCCTTGCAGCAAGACGATAAAACTGTGACACTACATCCTTATGGAACATGGTGGTGGCAACATGATGCTTGGGGATGATTCACATCAAACAAAACAAAAACATCTGAAGGGTAAAACCCTGTAGCATCGTTTTACTGTCCACGCATCTTTTGAATTTGTCCAATCTTAGCTTAGCCAAAGTGTTACTGAATCTGCTAATCAACATGGAGGCTGGCTACAACTTAACTTTTATAAGGTTTCATTTAAAAAAGAATCCAGGAAGAAGAAATTTTTGAAATGTGCCATGATGTGGTTCTCCTTCTGGGTAGGGCCAGCAATGGCAAGAGATCGAAATTCAATTAGGTGAGGCTACGTTTCCCTGCTAGTTTTTAGAGGACTTTGTTGTATTTGTTTAAGCGATTTTTATTGGTAGAAATATATGCAGTTAAGTCTGATTGCCATGGTACACTACAGAGAAATACGGAGTTAATGTGTAAAACATAATGCAAAGCTGCGTCTACACAGCAACCGAGGTCGTCAGTGGTGACTTTAGCTAGTTTAACTAATCAGTGACCAAAAAAACACAGATTTATTTAGATCTTGACATTATCAATACTACTGTGAATAAACATAAGCCTTACCTGTTTTAGTTTGTTTCTGCTGAGGCGAAGATTCCACCTATCACACGGTGGAATTATTTTCCTATGCCAGGGGTCGACAACCCAACATGTTGAAAGAGCCATTTTGGACCAGAAAAACAAAAAACAAATCTGTCTGGAGCCACAAAAAAATTAAAAGCCTTATATAAGCTTTATAATGAAGGCAAAACAGGCTTTATTATATATATTATTATATATAACCTATTATCAAAATGACTAAGTGTATGCATAATTAGCATTCATGTTTAAATGTTTATTTTTCCTGCTGTGCGTCCTGGACGGAAAGACGCACCACGTGACTCTGCTGTACGATGATGCTTTAAGTTTACCTTCTGTTACAATATTAATGTATTTTGTTTCGTTGCATTGATAAAATTAAAGAAATGCAATAAAAAAATCATATTTTATGTCATTTTTATTATGATGAGCAACAAGGAAAGGGTCATTTTTTTTCTTTTGGAACTCAGAAAATTTGCTCCAAAATGCAGTTTGCTTAACGACGATCGCTCTTTGTAAATAATCATCGTAAAGTGTGTGATAGAAAAACAGCAAAGCGGAACGTGCTTAACGTGCCGCTTATCTAGGCAACAAACGGAGAGCAACAAAACACAACCTGCAGTTATAAAACTAAAGCAGCAGCCTTTTGAAAAGGTAAAGTATAAAATTAAGTTAATACAGTTTGAAATGTTGAAATTTAATATTTATTCTACACATTTTTATAGCATTGGAAAATGTTAAGAATGACTGTCATATTTGTCCTACAGAAACCATATTAAAACAAAACATATGTTTCCCACCCCCATCTTTTTCCATTTTCAAACATTTTTGAAAAAACTCCAGAGAGCCACTAGGGCAGCGCTAAAGAGCCGCGGGTCGCTGACCTCTGTGCTATGCAGATCAAGTGAGTAAGTAGCGGTCTGTACTTTTGATAACTTTAATCCGCCTGTCTTTTTAAGAGGAGGAATGTGCTGCCTACTAGAACTTTTTTTGTCATGTTTTGGATAAGTTATTGAAGTAGTCACTCCATGATGCATGTAGAAAAAAAATGTTGTGATGCCTACTGTCCACTATTGACTACTAAAATAATAGTAATAAATATTACAGCTTCCTCTGTTTCCAATCATCCTGAGCTGAGGCTTGTTGTAAATGCAGTGAAGGCGATCATTAGTATTTTAGTTAGTTTTAGCTTATTATATCTTATAAACTGTTGTGATCTTTGAATTTGGCTTCGTAAGCTCAGTTCTGCACCAATTTCTAATACTGGTTGGTTGGGATTTTTGCATTTTCACGAAAAGCATTCAGCATACAGCCTTCACACTGCATTTTCACAGGAAATGCAAATGTTCTAGTTTTATTTGTAGTACGCACACTGTAAGGGCACACTGTTAATATCCCAATAAAACTAATTTCATTGACACTTCTGATTGAAACATGACAAAATGTGACAAAGTTTGAGCATAAACACTTTTTGAGAAATGGTCACCGTAAGCATAAAGACCTTGGCAACTACATCGGATCCCACAAACATTTAATACCAAACAGTTTAATGCCCATTTTAATACTTGTTCCTGCTTAGATGACATTGTTTCCCGAAAAAAAAAAGATTACACTTCACATATACACAAGTTAATCCTGCCTGTTGTGTCTTAATATCACCACAGATGGTTGCCTTGCAACTTTGCTGACGGCGCTCTCGCTGGTGTCTTTCATCTTCTCGTCTGAAACCCGACTACCGAGTTTCCCAAGCAGATCTGAAAGGTGAAGTTGAACAGATGTCGAATGTCTGGCCTGTCCATCTGAGACCGAGTGAAAACATTCGAGATTATTTCTGAATGGGACGAAGGACTGAGAGACGAGATTTTTTTCCCTGACGTCCCCGAGCCTGCGTTGCCCTAGCGATCGTGATGCGCCGAAGGTCAGGAGCAGAAGGTCAAGGGAGGTTCCTCATCTCGGCTTTTCACACTGGGATTATAACACACTCTCCGAATATCTCACAATATGCTCTTTGGACGTTGGAAAAAGGGCATTTTCAATTTTTAATTCAAAACATTTTAATTTTTTTTTTCCCCAACAGCTTGGTAATCCTCTCTCTTATAGAAGTTAAAGTCCAGCATTACATGGAAAGACCAAAGTCCTGGTTGAAATGTCTGCAGGCTTTTATTAAAAATCTGATGGCTGTTTTTGAGTTGAATCACATTTATGCTTTGCTAGAAGCTCAGGGAAACTCGTACACGTGTGGCAGTTTAAATTACCAGCTGAAATGTGATTTTTGAACATTAATGATTGAGCGTTTAATTATTCTTGACCTGGCCACAACACTTGTGTGCTCAGAATAATAATAATAGTAAAAAAACCCGGCAAGCTCCAAAGTAGAACGAACTATTAGAAGTTGCTGAAGATTGGCACTTGGCCGCGGTTTTCGAGTTCATTGGGAGTTTTTTTTTTTTTATAAACGCAGCTGGCTCCTAGTACACGCGTGGGCGGCACGAACCTACTTGAAAGCCGTACAGACGCACAAATACCCCCGCGATGCTGGGGGATGTGTGTGTGTGTGTGTGTGTGTGTGTGTGTGTGTTTCTTGCAGAAATGTAACAACACTTTCGGGCATATATTTATGCTATTAATGTCGTGTTCCCGCTGATCTGTGTTTATTTGTGCGAGACTAGCTTGAACTTAGCTTCCTGATGAGAGACACAGAGTTGAACGAGGGGTACGCGGCGTGCGTATGGAGTCTTTCGCAGACGTGTGATGTGGGAAAAGCAGCAGAAAAGCCTCTTCTCTGCATGACTCCTGCATGTCTTGCGTGGTAATGATGCTCAGCTGATGGACAGGAGGCCGTTTGATGTTTGTATCTCTGGAATGTGTCCATATTCAGCTGCTCCTCTTCTGTTTTTTTGATTTTTTATTTCTTTTCTTTTGTTTTTTAGAATCAATCTTTCTCCGATTTCATCCCTGCGTATGATTAATAAACAACTTCAAAGACTTTGATTCGGGAGTGTTGACAGAAGGCGTGCAAAACATTACATTATCGGGTTCATTATAAAAAAAAAGAAGAAGTAGAAAAATCAGGGCCTTGATGCAGAATAGAAGAGGGCCCAAACCATTTTCCTGCTTTTTACTCCCTACTTTTTTTCCCTTTTTTTTTTGCACTTAAACAGATTGGGCCATATCAAGGGAACTCGGGCAGCTCTGTAACTGGCTCGCCTCAAGGTGAGTGACAAAATCGCTACGGCATCAGCATGTTTCACTCTTTTTGTACCCAGAGCCAGAGAGCCAGAGAGCCACTTTGTCAGTAGATCAGAAGGGAGTTTTATTCAAATTAAAAAAAAAAAAAAAGGAAAGAAAAAACTGGATATATCTGGGCACTGACACTTAACAGAGGGGCTGGCGGGGGAAAGGGAAAGAATAGAGCTTCCCTCCTTTTGCTCCCGGCTCACGGGAAGCAGCAGAGTGTTGTTGCCGTGGACGAAACCAGAAGATTGGGAGCTGAATTAAATTGATGACATCAACATTTGTATTTTTATTTTAGTTCGCCACCAGAATATCAACCTTTTTAGGCCGGAGGTATTTCAGTGTAGGTTAGATGATAATTCCAAGTGGGTGAGTATAATAGAACTGGTTAGTACTTATTTTATCATGAAAGTCCTGGAAAGATATTTTTACATAAAAGGTTAAAATTTCTTCTCAGACGAAGAATGTACTCCCAATTGGCCCCCTGTGGAAGATGGGCTAGAAGCCTTTTAAATGATTTCATTAATTGTTGAGAATCATCATATTTCTCTGCACCAAAGGCTGCCGTTGTCAAACACTGAGCCTTATGTTATTTTTTTTTGCCTTCCTAACTACCGTTTACAGTGAAAAGAGAATTGATTCATCATCCTATTCTGTTTATTAGTTGATTTTATTGGCTGTATTGACTTTTTTTTTAATTTACCGTGTTTATTGCATGTTACTGATTTTGCATAATAAGTAAAATCAATTTATCTGAGCTTTATATGATGTTATAATGTTACTCCCAGATCTAAACCATACCTGGAGGGTTGCCTTGATCCTTTCATGCATGTTTGAGGAATGCTTGAATCATCCGGGGCAACCATTCGGGGGTGCCTAAACGCTTGCTCTCACAAAGCTCCGCCTATTTCCACAAAGCTCCTCCTAGGAGCTGGAGTCCGTAATAGAGCTCCCGCCCCACAGATCACTCCTTTCCCGCGCTTCCAGCACTCCTCTAGACTGGCGGCAGCAGCAATTAGCAAACACCTGGCGTAACTAATATAAATACCAAACCAGAACAGATCTTACAAAATTATATAGTTTTGTTTCTCTTTTTGTATTTGTTAGAGTAGTCCATATTGCTGGTGAGGGTTATATATATATATTTCCCCCACAACTGCTTTTATCTCTATGTGCCGTTTTAATATTTTTTTTGTATAGTAGAATGTTAACCAACCAATAAAATAGAATAGAATATACTTTATTCATTCCCAAGGGGAAATTATTTGTTGAAAGCTACTCCATCTTAGGTGATAAATACAAAGTTGTAATATACTGTATATATATACACCTAAGATTGAATATATAGGCAGAAGGTTAAGCCTTACAGACGCAGTATGATGTGTTTTTCAGCCACATAGTGTCGTTTTATAGCACAATCAAACAGCTGCTTTACCTTCAGTCGTTATAAAAATACTGTCTAAATCAAACATGACATTACAAAACCATGATGTAAAGCTGAAAAAAAGTCAATTTTACTTAATACGGCCCCTTTAAGACGCCGGCCCTCCTCATTTGCATAATAAGGCAGAAATGCATAAGGTAAACTAAAAATCTAAATATATTTCTACTTTTGATTTTAATTGCGTCAGCTTCAGTCCTCCAACCGAACAGACGGATGACGAACCCCTCCTTGGTAAATCAGCCTAAACGTTGTAGCTGCGTCGCGTCGAGGAACACTCCACTCTGACTTTCAGTCTTTCTCCCTCATATTTCATTTGACTAGAGGTCGAGAAGCAGAGGATTAGTGAGCCTGTAATCCATGCAGGTGCTGGCGTGGCCTCGAGCTGCTCAAGCCCGTCACTTCAGCATGCGGCCTGGCTGCTGTTGAAGAACTGGAGCACAAAACTGCTCTGGGGGGATTTTTCAGCCAAACAAATAGACAAAATAAAAGAGCTGCCATAAGAAAAGCAGTTTTTATTTTTCTGGTGAAAGAAGTGCTATAAGCTTTGCGAAGGAGCGTGGAGGGAGGGACTCGGCGGGAACGAAGCGGCGGTGGAGAAAAGTCACACGAGGCGCAAGTGTTGTGGCGCTCTGTGGCGCTCCGGCTCTTAATTATCGCGTCCCTTGGCGTGGTGTCTCTCTTTCTGGCTCACCCCCACTTTCTTCATCTCTTTTTCAATTTTCTAATTGCATGGTTTTAATTAAAGCCACACAGCGATGGCGGCGAGTCTATTAAAAAGCAAAGAAACGGGCACAGATAGTCAAAGGTTGCATTACGAGGGGGCGGGTACTTGCGGCGCAGCGTTTTCGGTCGGGGATTTTGGTCCCACAAAACGTTTAAAAAAAAAAAAAAGCAGCATTTTTCCTGTATAAATAAGTGATATGAATTTTTTCACGTTGAGACGGACTTCGTATAATAATGAGGGATCTATGTTCATAAGTTTGTGTAGAAGTCATCTGTCTGAGAAAGGTTTGCTAGAGCGCTGTATTGTATTTACTCATATTGTGTTCGTTCTTTATCAGTTTGTTTCTTCTCCGTTTCATTGCAGAGAGACGACATTTGATTATGTTTTATTTGTGTTTAATTTCTTTCCACATAAATTCAGATGTATATTTTTTCTCTATCCAGCTGCTCTGTTACAGACAGACTGTAGTCTCTCTCCCTCTGCCAATGTTCTACTCAGCTTCTTTTTTTTTTATGGTACCAGTTTCACTTCATTGAGCTTTTTAATTAAAATACAGCAGCAAATTCACTATTTTATGCAATTTCTCTCACCAGCTGTTATATAGAAAACCTTTCAGCTGATTTAGGCCTGACAAAAAATATATATGAACAAAAACTGCTTGTTAGATTTTCTTTGAAATGGAAAGATTAGAAATACATCTATTTCTCTGGACTACCTTTTGTAATAAGTCTGGTAAATGAGATTGAAAGAGTGACCGTGGGAGTACTTTCTCCCTGACTTTAGATTCTTTCTACAAGCTTTAAATTCAAAGTATTTTTCACAAATTTGTGGGTGTTTAGCAACATGGGCAACTTATTATGGGTGGCCAGTTTGTCACAGAGCTATCATACAAAGCCACATAATCATTTACACACAATTAAATGAAGTTACTGTAGACATGTTGCGATGTGACATCACACGTCCAAGATCCCGTCCCCTAGCTCCTTCCTGGAGGACAAAAAGCTGCTCACTGAAGATGACTAGCAATGGTTTTAGATGTCAAGTTGTCAACATAATGTGCAAAATTTTACATTTATGCATGATACCTAGAAGAAAAAGGGATGCAGTCGCTAATTGTCAACGTTACAACTAGATTACAAGGTCAGGAAAACGATTTAGCTAAAAAAAAAAAAATAGTAAGGAAGAGGGAAATAGGTCAGTTATGCTAGCTTGACTTTGACAAACGAACATGTAGATGTGCTGTGGAATTTGGTGGGTTTTGGTTCCGTTAAGAACAACAAAAAAGGCGACCCACACTCCAACTCTGACAGATCAGTAGAGCAGGGGTTTAAATGAGCTAATCTACCACCATAAATTATTAATAATCGCAAAATAAGCATCAGTCCTGAAAACATAAAACTGTAACGGACTGAATGTTCTGTCTTACTAAAAGTTAAACTTAAAGTTAAAATGCTGTAAGGCAAAAATGCAAAACAATGGCAGGACCAAAATCTCCATAGATTTTCAAGTCCAGGGTTTCCAAGTTGAACATTAATACTGAAGTACTGAAATTGCCTCCCTTTAGAAGCCTGTGAACTTTAAAACACAAAAGCTGAGCAGAAGGGCAAAAGTGAATCTATTCATGAACTGGGCTTTGGTGGTGGACTTTTATAAAGAAATAATTTGAATTCTAAATGTAGAATTGAACCAATATATTTACATACAATGTATAAAAAGGCTGACGAACCTTAAATCAGACGAAAACTTCCTGATTTAGGTCAGTTGGATTACCACAGGTACTTCTACTTGCTAATATCCCTATTAATGAGAGTTTTTTTTCCTTCAAATTCAATACTTAAAATAATTATTTTTAATTTTGTGTACCCTTGTGTTAAAATAGGTTGCTTTGACCCATCCGCCCCTGATAGAACCTAAACCAGTGTTGGAAAAACTCATTATTCCACATTATTATAATTTTGTGTTTTCTTGTCTACTAATCAACTGCAATTTCTTCATTATATTATTCAATTATCACTCATTCTTTCCTTTAATCTTATATTTCCATATATAACAAAGCATTTTGTAGCGAATGTAGTAGTATGCTAAGGGTACTGACCCATTTTCTCAAACCATCAGCCCATTCATTTATTCAGGTGAATCAAGGATATCACACTGACTGCCTACTTTTGGATTATTTTCTGTCCTGTGATCATAATTTCAACGGGAATTAGAATTTAAATAGAAAACTGCTTTGAAGGGCCATTAAGGGTGTTTACACACCTGATAGTCCACTAGACTCAGTTCGATTGGGGACCTAAGTTGCACCATTTCTTACATTTTCACTTTGCGTGGTTTTTCATACTGAACTCCATCAAACAATCCAAACTAATTAAAAAACCTGTTCACCCCTTCAGCTGTGGTGGCGTTGAACCAAAGAACTGCTCTAGGAAGCAACAGAAAAACTTTTGGAGAAGACATTCGCTCAACTTCCTTGTTCACAAAATGTAAACACAAATGGAGTTGCTCCAAATTTCAGCGACTGTAGGATTTCTTGTTTGTCTTTGGTAAAATATTGCAAGCCATTTCTCCCTCTAGTGTTAGACTTGCATGTTGCGTGCCCTCCGTTGTAGTCCACTTCTTGTTTATGGGACGGTCTCCAGTCCGCTTGCACCCACTCAAGCATTTGAACCGCACCAGAGACCTAGGTTTTTAGGCGGACTAGAGTTCGCTGTTTTGGTTTATTTAGCTTGCGCATTCATACTTCCCCAAAGGCAAATGAACTAGAGTTTGATTTAAGGGTTGGTAGGAATGCACCTTAATATGCAAGACAATAGTCGAGAAAATCTGCATATTCCATGTGATATTCTTAATTGTTATAACTTAAAGACCACTTTGATGAAAGAACAGCTTTCTCCTAGTGTCCTGTTGGCCTTGATTTTAGTTTGAATTTTTTTTCCCCCCCGGTGGTTGCTGAAAGATTCTAATACTTACTCTTTGTATTGTTGGACAGTCTTTTAGATGTGTAGGAAGCCGAGGTCTAGTTAATGAAGGCAGAAATAGTTCAGCCGGTAGCATCTAATCAGAGACACGTGGCAAAGTATTGCACAGACAAACAGAGAACTGAGTGAGAGCAAACCCTAAAATATGCTGACAGAATATATCTTTGTTTAAAATAGATTCAAGGGAACGTTGTTTATTTTCTGTTTCCCCCCACATTAGCCAAACGCAGCAAGAATAAACAGTCATACAGACTGCAACGGTAGACATAAGAAGATATAGACTTTAATATCTTTATAAACATTTTTGTGCTGTTTTCAATGATAACTTACTGAACAGTTTATCCATGGTAAAGAAAAAAAAAAAGATGAATAGCCATACAGCAAGAACGAGAAAGAAAAGGATGAGGAACGATTCAAAACGACGGCTCTAAAAATAGAAACATGAAAAATAAAGAAGTCAACAGAACAACTCAAACACTCCCCTTGATGGGAGGAGCCAGAAAACCCTGTTATCATTGTCGATGTCACTGATACTGTTTTTTCTTGTAGTAATACAGTAGAATGATTATCAGCACTGTGAGATGTCCTCTCGTCTCCGTCGTTACTGATACAGTTCACGCCGTCGATACAAACACTTTTATTTGAACTTGTGACATATTTCGAGGGAGGCACGAAAGCTCCAGAAGTACAGCGAGTCGTCCCGTAACAGTTTTGCACTTCCCTCTTCAAAGACGAACCGTCTTGTAATGAAATCCTCGTCTCCACGGGGATCCGCAACGGTACATGAAGAGGCACAACTCTGCTTGAGCCCAGTTGGAAAGTTGCTCCTTTTCAATTGTTCCCTTTAACTGTTCATTGAGTTATTTAAGGTATGCCCGTGTTTTTTTTTTTTTTTGTTGTTTTTTTGAAGGAGTCCTGTTTTGTGTGTACCTTTTGAGGTTGAGCGATCAAGGGAAAAGAAAAAAGCAAAATGGCTCCTCGCACTCTTTACGAAGAAACCCAGAAACTTCACCTCTGACCTCTAAGGCTCATCTTGGCCCTGCAACAGGTTGTGTATCGGTAGGTCCGTTTTGTGTCGTAGGAAAAAAAAAAACAATCAAATGAACAACATCTTACACAAGATATAGACAGACTCCTCGATATTCACAGCTTGATCCCCCCAAGAGACGCACGTTTCCAAGCAGATGAAAATAGCAAATGGCAATCCTTGTCATCATGAAGCAATTAGCAGCTTAATCTTCAGTTGCACAGAACAGAAGAGATGTTAATGAAGATGGAAGAGAGAATAGTGTGCAGAAATACTGTGCAGGCAGAAGGTAGATTAGCACACGAAAAAAGTAACAAAATGTCTAAGAAATATATTTCTATCATCTGCTACAGCTTAGTAACTCTGTGTGAGTTTAATGGCTGTTCTCTTTATGGCCAATACAATCTAAAGGCAATGGGGTTTTTATTCAAAACCTTTCAGTGTGATATTCATTGAGAAACTGCTGGCATTCCAACGCTTTAAAACAAGGAGTTGCACTTTACAAAATTTAGAACAGAAAGCTATTAAAAGCAAAAAAAAGTCTCAAACGGAATTATTTGTTGATTCCTTGCTGTCAGCGTTACCATCTTCGACACAACGAAGCTAAAGCTAAATTGTCTATTTGAAGACATTCAGAGCCACTTAGCTAGCAAGTGTTAGCTTGAGTTATCTTATGTCTCTTACCCATACTTTCTTTTTATTGAATTTTGGTTATCCAAGCTCTGGTCGAGTAAAAAAAATAAAAATAAAATAAAACACCAAGATGTATGGTGAAGAAATCATACTGGCATTGGCAGTGCAAGCTTAGTGTGCATTGACTTCCGATCATTTTCAGTCTGACTTTTTGTGCTCTGAATCTTTCCCTCACAAATGATTGATGCTTTTTGATATCGTCTTCAGTTTGAACAATAAAGCTCCCTACAACATTTACACATATAGTCACATTCACACACATACATAAGAGACACAGGCCTTGTAGTGCAGGAGCAAGAGAGAGGTGTTGAGGCTGTGCTTTGCCTTTTTTTTGTCTGTTAGATTTGTTAAACCCTCTGAAGGTCAGCGGAGAATGTGGTCGATATTTGTCACTATCAAGGCCACAAAGAGTGCTTGGATATGTAGTGATGCCTTGGATGAGAGGGCCTTATTGTTGGCTTGTTGTACCCCACTGGGGGGGCGAACAGTGGTCCGAGGACACTTGTGCTTTCTCTGTGTGACTGTGCCATCTGGGGATGTGTGGTCATGTTTTCGTCCCTCTGTGAAATCATGGGAGGAATCATCCTTTTCTGACATGACCTCCTTTGAGTGGTGAACCTCGTTGTCACCCTTCTTCTTGCTCCCTCGATTGCGAGGCTTTGTACAGTTTTTAGGCGGCCCGGGTCTCAAGAGATCCACGATATGGGTCTGATCTCCAGAGCCGACTGCGACTCCACGGTTCATGGAGGGATTGACCGTGCCAGAAAGATTGTTAGTCTGCGATCTGGACTCAGAAACTGTCGAAGAACAATTGGAGAAGTCCTCCATGCGCAGCTCTTTGAGGTCTTTCCCAACCATGTTGACCGGGGCCTGGCAGCCGACCGAAGAAGTCGAACCTCTAAACCTTTTCAACCATTCCCAGAGCGAAAGGGCTTTGCAGTCGCATGACCAGGGGTTGTCGTTGAGGCGCAAGTATTCCAAGGCAGGAAGCATGTCCAGGCACTGTCCAGACAACTCCACGAGGGTGTTGTTGAACAAGTAGAGGGTGGTGAGGCGTTTCAGGTCATGAAAGGCCAAACAGTCGATCCACTCAATCAGATTTTTGTGCAGAAGCAAACGGTCCAAGGCTCGAAGTCCTCTGAAGGTGTTCTGGTTGAGGCTCCACAGACGGTTTCCGTGGAGGAACAGGTGGCTGAGGTTGTGGAGATCCATAAATGTGTCATCCTGCAGATACTTCAGGTGATTATCCTGAGAAGACACATAGTGGATGGATTGTAAATTGTAATGTCTTACTTTGCTGTTGATATTAAAACCTAAACTTATGTCCACGTGGCACAAGGTTGCAACAAGCACTCAATATAATACATTTTATATTCCAAATAAAAGTTGTCAAGTTTTCTGGGATTAAACAAATAGAACTAATTTTGGTAGTTTAACTAAGCTAAAACAAGAAAGTTTGATCTGATTTGACTTCAAACTATGAGCTAAATTTTTTTATTTATTCAGATGTAAATATCTGGTTTCAACGGTAGCTGATAATTACATAATTAGCCACTATTAACACAGAAACACAGTAAATACAAAATTGGCATAGTTTGTAATCACCCAGAGTTTGGTATCTTAAGTCTGCGATGTATGGTTTCGTACATTTGGAGTTGGATTTAGATAATTTCAGAATCTAGAATTGGCATGACTTGACAGAGGGTGTGCTTTTGTTTTTACCACGAGCGTACATGAACAAATTTTAAATTACTACTTAGACATGGCAATCATTTTCCATGTTGTCAGCGCTCTTCTGTCAGACTCTCATGGTGACATTAATCAGTAGAGACAAAGCTCACCTTGATTAATATATATTAGCTGTTCCAGACTTTCACAGAAACAGCATTTATCGACCCAACATGAGTTGATGACTATGTTGGGTAGTTTAGCTCTTGTTTTCTGATCTTTGGAGCATCTTCTCATTTATCTTTAAAGAGAAAACAGCCAGAGTCTTCCGTCAACAGTTTCATGGCCTCACCCCACTGTCGGTGACGGATCATTTATAAAACATTTATAGAAACATTGCAACCCCACTTAGTAGTATGTCTCAAAACTACAGAATATCCTTGAAATCTGATTGGCTCCCTACACCAGAGCTTGTTCATATCATATCTTATATAGATCAGTGTTTTGTCACCTACTTCATGTCAGTTGATGTATATGATTTTTATTAATAACAAAAAACGACCTCAAACTACTGCACAAAAAAACTCTTTATAAAGGCGAAACGAGGGTAATTAAGTAGTTGTCTGCAATTTGTAGTCTAACGATTTGATAATTTTGACTTAAAGTTGATAAATAAGTTGAACAGCAATGCTAGACTAATCGTGTGACAAGAAAAATTTAAGCCCCTGTTTCAAACAGGTGTTTCGACTTTGAGTAAGTTGAATAGAGTTAGCACGACAATGCTAAAAATAGTTGTTTAAGCAACACTAAGCTAATCAGGCTAATCATGTGACTAGAAAATGTAGCCTGTGCCCTAAGCCACTGTAACAAACAGCTACAGGTGTTTTGACTTTAAATTGATAAGTTGAATAGCGTTAGCATTACAATGCTAAAAATAGTTGTTTATGGTATGCTAAGCTAAACGTGACTAGAAAATGTAGCCTGTGCCCTAAGCCACTGTAACAAACATTCTAAACAGATTCATGTGTTTAGTTTGGGTAGATATTTAGATGAAATTTTCTATTTCAGTGTGCCACCCTTCTACCCGCCCTGACTCTGAATTCTTGGATGGCGCGTCAACAAAAACAAAACTTGAGGTCAGAATTCAAAGTTTTAACAATGTCTGTTCGAAATGTACCTGCAAATAGAGGTACTGTAGATTCCGAAGGCCTTTGAAGATGTTGTTCGGAAGTGAACTGAGACCACAGCGGTACAGGTGAAGCGCGCTGAGCCGATTCAGGCCATGGAAGGTATCTTCGGCCAAAGAGCGCAGGTGGCGGTTGTCTCCGAGGTCCAGCTCCTCCAGCAACGTGAAGCCGTGGAAGGTGGACGGCTCTATGTACGTGATGTTGTTGGAGTAGATCCACAGAGTGACCGTGTTTGGGTTGAAGTGCCCTCGTAGCAGGCGGTGGATTTTGTTGTTTTGCAAGAAAATGCGCTCGCTGTCTGGAGGGATGCCGTCAGGGATCGACAGGAAGTTGTGGGCCTGGCAGGAGACGGTACTGGGCGCAGTGTAGCATATGCAGTGACGGGGGCAGGACCAGGAAAACTTGAGGCCACAGAGAACCAGCAGGAACTCCAGCCCACAGCCTGTAGAGAACAAAGACAGAGACGGAGGTTAAAGGTGCTGTCCCACTAAACAAAAATATGAGTGAATAAGAGCAAACCAAACCCAAACATATTGAACATTTTGATGAATTTAAACCAGCAAAGTATCAAGAATTTCTTTTGTTGCTCTTCTGTCATTATTATGTTTAGCAAAACTAAAAAAGAGGAAAGAGGACTTTGCTTTTATTCATAAAGTAAAATTAGCTCAACTCTGTATTTCAAGCAGCATTTAGTTCCCCAAACCCAATCAGATTTTGTCCCAGTGTTTGACACCAGGTCAGTTTTGTGACGGCTTCTGTGTTCAGTTCTACAGGGTAGTTCAGGTTTTGTGTTTTTTAGAGTTTGCTTTATTTTGTTGTCAGTTGGAATAAAATCTATTGTAATGCATCCGATACACTTTCTGTAAAACAAGATATGACACTCTAAATCTGTTTGGCTACCTCAGTATGAGTGAATAAAATATATGTTTTAATAAAACCAGTGGAATAACTACTCAATCTATGTCAAAATCATACTCTGAAGCCAAATATGTCTATTATAGTGTACTGTGGTAAATATGGACTTTATAAACATCAAAGCTGACACAAAAAGTTAAAAGCAAATTGAATAACATTGGTGAATTTTGTTATGACATTGCTAAACTGCAGCTTTGAAATGAGTGTAACTTGTTTGCACTCTAAAAAAATTAGTAAAACCGCTGAATATAAATGTGATGAAAAGGATAAAAATGGCTGGGGACAAATACAGAATCGCAAAAATTCACTGCAACTTCAAGACCTTGTAGTTAATTACATTAACAAAGGAATTGTTCCATTTACTTTCACTGACAAACCAGACTTTTAATTCTGAACCAAAAATCTCAATCTTTGCTGTTTCACTTTTGACGACCTGACAGAATAGCCACAATGATGGACTTGAAAGTTTCTGCCTGTTGAAAAAGCTCAGGTTAAAAAGTTACAAAAAAAGTGACAAAAATGTTCTCCACATGATTTTTCCCCCCCCAAATGTATTTTGCACGTTAGTGTAAGTATTTTGTTTATTACTCAACATAAATCAGCATTTGAAATAGGAGATTTCACACATTATGATCCCTCCACATTTGCTTCACATATGAGCATAGTGGTCACAAGACACACATTTACAAGTTACTACACAAAATGAAAATGATATGGAAAACAATCCAATTTTCCATATGTACAACATGTGAGGAAACCCTTTACACGCATTTTGTTTTTCACATGAGCATTACGCATTTCTACCGCATTAGAACGCAAAGTAAATGCCACATTGAGGTAAGTGTCCACAAATTACTGCACAATGATTTCAAATGTGTTCATATATACTGTATATTACTACATAATAAAATTAGAGACTTTCAACACGTCAAAGACAAGCCTTACATGTTATGACATTATTCAGTTTCAACACGTTTTTTTTTTTTTACAAGAGAAGCATGTTTGATCATGTGTCAAAATGTAATTTTCCGTTACAACACAATATAAAATAAAAATGAAAATGATCTTGTCTCATTTACAGTTTTATCAAAGTTCACTGAAGAAGAATGGTCTGTCCTGGACATAGAAGCTTCATTGTACATTGAGGATTAACTCAATTTATAATTTTCCTAGAGTTATCATTTGGGATGAGGGTGGTTTAGCTGAAAGAGAAGTTACTATGTAATATAAATGCCAAACTAGTGATGCACTGATCCACATTTTCCACTTCCGACACCGATACCTGAGGTTTACATCTTTTTTTTTTTTTTTTTGCAAACATAGACATAAATGTACTCAATTCTAAACTTATTTGATATCTCATACAGCACATTTAAAAACACCAGTAGCTTCACAAGCTTGGTCTAACATGTTAAACAATTTGTTCAGTCAGTGCAATTAGGAGTAGAACAGCCAATGTGAAATAAATAAGAAACTTACAAAAACAACAGGTTGACTAACTTGGTAAAACATGTAAAAATTAAACTGCAACATTCTTTCAAATTGTTCAGAAAGTGCAATTAGGAATTCTAAAAATAAATAATAAAGCATGATGTTGATCAGAGCACGAGGTCTAGAGTTAGACTGAATAGATCTGCCCTTACGGATCTGGCACATTGTCACTGAAACCCAATCTAGATTTTTTTTTCAATATGAGGACCAATAAAGATATTAATATCACACTGGTGCATCTCTACAAAATACTACATCAGAGCACAATGTGGTATATAGAGTGAAACAATAGACTTTATTGACAAAAAAGTCAAGAGACTTCTGAATTCTCTGTTGATTTCACGAAGCAGTATAATGTCTCTAATATTTTCAGCTCATGGCACAGAGCATGGTACTCTGCATATGGCATATGGACCCTCTTGCTCACACTTTACCACATTAATCCCACGAATGCGCTGCCGCCAACAGAACGAACGTACTTAAAAGATAACAAACAATAACACCTGCTCCTCCGAGTCACGAGACTCTTCGCTGATTCCGATTGGTCTCATCCGACACATGATGCGGCCCTTCCAGGAGTCGCCCCTTCCAATATTCTGCCACCGTCGGGAGACTCCTGATTCCTTGCTTCTGCGTCTGCTGGTATTACTTTCCCCACAAGAGAGGGCTTGTAATTAGTCAGTTTGTGCTGCTAAATGGGCTGTGGAATAGTTGCAGTCAGCTGCTCTGGAGGCACTTTCCGATCAACGACACGAGTCCCTCAGATGCACTAGATAGGAGATGGGACATTTTGCACAGTCTCATCCCAAGATGAGCCCAATTCAGTCCATTACCAAGGTTCCATCTGAAACCCCCTCCCTCGGCTTGCCTTCTAGTCAATTTATTATTCAAAGCAACATGGAGCCTGGATACACTGTCCTCCAATCGATATCCCTCTGTTGCCTTTTAACCCACCCTGTAATCCCAGGTCTTTTATGCTGGAAATTCAGTCTTGGGCATTTTCCCGGGAGACAAGCCTATTTATCTGAATGTATTTTCTTGCCAAACTGTGGCTAAGCTGTGACATTCAGCGTCTGACTCTGCTGACCTTTAGCGGTAATTCTCCCGTTTTCTAGTCGCGCTTGCCGGCGCGCACGTCGAGCTCGCGTGTCACCTGAACGGGAGCGTGCTCTCACGGGCAACAAATCTAATCCTATTTGTTGAGCTCTGCCACTGGGCGACAATGGAAGACGCATGCAACCCTCACTAAGCCAAAAAAAAAGAAAAAAAAAGTGCTCAATAAATGAGGTGATTCTTCATGGCTCAACACTATCAAAAGGGGTGGAAGGTTAGTGACAAAGGTGGGGAAAATGTTGCACCAGTAACCTTGTCCTACCCTGAGAGGACCCCCCCCCCCACACTCTGATTTTTGCTATCACCAGGACCTGGATGGCTCTGTCTGTTATGTGCCATGTTCAGATTTTTCACACCTTCAAGCCTTAACGAGAGCGCCGTTTCGCTACTTTATCACTCTGCGGGTGTTTTCCTCTTTACTTGCCATTCCCATGAAGACGCATCAAGCACGGCACCTGCTGACTTGAGTAAATTGGTGAAAATGTAGGTTTTTTTCTCTCTCCCCCTTTCCGTTTCTTCTGGGAAATAAGAACTTGCTTTATTTATCAGACAAATAAGACAAGACAGTAAATTTTCCAGCCGCACCGCGAGGAGAAATTTGCATTAAGCGGCGCGCACCTGGTATTTGAGATGTGGCTTCCTAATTGTTAATTTTGGGTCTCAGTGGTTCACAATTTCTTGTGAAATTGTGACCCTCGTGTAAGGAGGATTTTTAGCAAGAATGTTTTAAAAAAAAAAAAAGAAAAAAAAGGCACAAATCAAACCTAAGCTGCCGTTTGCTTTTATATTTGTTGTGAGATTAGATGGCTTATTTTAATCACCTGTCATGGCAAGGAGTTTATCCAAGAAAAAGAAAATTATCTCCTCACTCCAGTAATTATTTTTTCAGGCCCTAAACTTTTTCCATTAAACCCTTCCCTCATGCATGTCTTCAATAAGAATTAGGTAGCAGATCTCTAACAGAAGAATTATCTGAGCAGGCGAGAGACAGAAAGCGATAAGCCTGATACACTGGGAGAGCGTGGGGGATTGAGAATGTAGATGTTGCCGAGATAGGGAGACAGTTTAAATCAGTGATCTGCTAATCATGTTAGCACCATAAGGATGCACCTCCTCTCTGCTTGCTCGCCTCAGCCTGCGAGAAATAAAAAAAAAAACATCGCAACTAATTCCCTTTTCCTCTAAAACTGTAGCTGCGCTTCTACTATAAATGTGCGCAAATCTTTGTCGATATTCTGCCAATGTTGGAAAAACACAATTTCGCAACTGCTGTGTTTCCACTAAATCTGAAATGAAATTAAAATCATACGTGAATAAACTTGCTCACGCGATAAGTCAGTAAAAATAGAGGTCACATGAGATATATTCATAACTCAGCCACGGCGCTCATCATCTATCAACCATCAGAGGAGATGTCAGTGTCTGATTCGGGTGTTGGAGTGACGACACCCTTGCGAGCGGCTGCGTATGCTGCGTTTTGGAGAAACTGTGGTTGCTAATTTTACAGAAGGGCTAAGGATTCAATACGTTGAAGTGACAACTTTTTATGAACTGTGCCAGTCTGTGAGAGCTCTGATGGAGCTTGTTAGAAACAAAAACAAACCATCATCCTCCTACTACTTCCTGTTGTCTTCTTCATGGTTTTCTCCAGTAGTAACATAAGGCTGTTGATCACGTGACTTGTGCGGTGTCATAAAAAGTGTATGAGGTTACGGCTGAAAAACCACCTCATCCTAGCACAAGAAACTTTTGATCAAATAACATATTTTTTCAAAATTGGTGTGTTTCCATTAAGTTAATTTATTTTCTTACTTTCAATTTGCGCAATTTAATGGTTAATGGAAACGTAGGCAGTGTTTTAGAGGAAGTATGTGCATTTGTATTGTGTCCTGTTGACCCTGAAACTGCTAAATAAAATCCAGTGCAAGAAGTTGACTTTGGAGGCCAAAACGTCCCTCTGAACATAAAATCCACACCATCAAAACAACTTACTGTTGCAGGGAAACTGTTCTATTTTGAAAAGAAGAACGGGCAAAAACAAGTTCAGTCTCCAAAGGTGAAAATCATACACTAAAACAGCCAAAGCGTTGACAGTATATCCCAATAAAACAAATTCAACTTTTTAATTGTAACATCACTGAATGTTAAAATACCAAAAGCAGCGAGAAAAGCTATTAATAGCAGCGCAACACGTCTTCCTCAACTCCCTTTCTCTCTGTGGAGGAAATTTTTTATTTTATTTAATTTTTTTTACCCTCATCCCAGGTGAGGTTTTAGACAACATGAATATATAATGTGGAAGCTCTTTCTACACACTGGCTGGGAGCAGTAAACACCCATTTCCTTGTTTACAGCAACACTCAGAGATCGCGCGTGCTCTCCCTTCGCAGCTGGCACCGCGTTCCCTTCCTCTCTGACTTGAGTACCTGACAGCTCGCCCCGTGTAATTGCACCAGTAAACGCAGATGTAAACACAAACGCAATCGCGCAACAAGACACCTCGTACATTACCACCACTCGGGTTTCAGACTGGATGGGGGCCGAAGGGGATGCACTGTGACGCTTCGGGCTGAGATGTAAATGACGCAGCTCACGACGGCGTGACGGCATAAAAGTCTAATTAATGTTTGCTTACACGCTTACAGGCTTTCAACAGCATGACTGGTTTTCTGTAAAAAAAAAAAAATGAGGAAAGGCTGTTCTTAAAAATGGTTGACGAAGACAAAAAAAATCAATGTCTGTTATAGCAGCATTGTAAGCTCACACACAAAAAGGAAACCATTCAGCTTCAGATTGCATTATATTAATAGCTAAGGACGCAACAAAGCATGTATATGCCAATTGCGCCTATTTGGAACTTGGCAGAATAAAGACGCAAGCTCACATACACAGAGAGAGATAATGTGTTAAAATAGTAATAAAAAAAACTGTGCAGCTATTTGTGCTCTGGCCCCGCGTGTTAACACCCTCGTCGCAAGTCGTTGAGCTCCGAGTCGTTCTGTGAAGTTTTGACTTCACCTCCGTTTACCTCTCCAACTGTTCCTGCGGTTACCAAGTTCCCATGTTTTTCAGAAAGTAGGTGAATAAGTGAATAAAACAGAATGCCTCGGGTCCCCTCATCACCCCTCCCCTCCCACCCGGGCAGACAATGAGACGCGAATGCGTAGAATGTCAATGTCGGATAGTTCATACTGGATTTGCCCTCATGAATAACACATCTTCGCTAATAGAGGAGAAACGGTACGCCTGTACAGCTGCGTGACTCTACCCATCATTAGACTGGACAAACTCAATTTCCTGTGTCTCTCCAAAGACCCTGATAAACACTCTTGTTGTTTCGCTGCTGCCACCAGTAGACTCTAAATTGCGTCCTCACTCTGCACCGCTTGCAATAATACCCAGGGATGCACTGGCTGATAACAGTAGTAAAAGCACACAGGGACGTGTTGTATTGTTGCAGAGGTTTTATATATCTCTTTAATTAACGGGTCTGAATTGATGTAAAGTATGTATATTTCCATTTGGTTGGCTTCAGAAACCAATGGGGGTGTACAGTGTCAGACCTTTGACGGATCAGAAATAAATATCTTGACTCACGTTTTGAGCGTCCTGACAGCCACTAAATTATTCTCGTCTTTCAGCCAATTTGAAGCGCTCTACTTTTGTTATTCTAACTTTCCCCTATGCACAAATGTGACTTGTAATTAAAACTGGCCTTTCAGTTTTGTCTTTGACTGTTTCCCCACATTTCTTGTTTTTTCTCGGGACATCATAAAGTTGTTGCCTGTAAGCTGTTATGATGACAGCAGCTGGTAGCTTTAATTTGCACGTCTTAAGGGATATACGTTGTACAGTACCTGCTAGATTGATTTAAAAAATAGTTAGCCTGAATACATAAAGAAAAGGATCCAAGTGAATAATGGACAAAACAAATGGAAATATCTTTTCTTCAGCAAAAGCGATTGGTGAAAAAGTATCAATTTCAAACAATTTCTGCAAAGGGAAGCCACTATTTGATAATGTAGAAAATTATTATTATTATTATTTTTACCCCTCCAGGGGGTCTTTTTGTGGGCTCTAGTGTCCCTTATATGACAGTGGGGCTGACAGGAAATGGGGAAGGAGAGGGGGGAAGACATGCGGCAAATGTCATCGGGTCTGGGAGTTGAACCCGCGACGGCCGCGTCGAGGACTCAAGGCCTCCAAATATGGGTCGCACTAACCACTACGCCACCACGGCACGCCCGTAGAAAATTATCCAAAATACATTTGGATGTGAGCGCAACTTCCTCCTCGGAGTGGCGACAGATTTTAGCGGTGGCAGGATTTCTCTTTTGTCTCTGATGAAAGACCACGAGCCATTTCTCCCTCGAGCGCTTGTTTGGGTTTTATTTTCCCAGAATGCCCTGCGCTATAGCCCATTTCCTGGTTTTGTAGCGGTCTCTGGTTTGCTTGCCGTTCACATATGCATTCAAACCGCGCCAGAGTTCACTTGAACCGAGACCGAGGTTTTTGGTGTACCAGAGTTTGCTTTTTTTTGGTCCGCTTCAAAGTCTGATTGCGCCCTCACATCTCTTCAAACGAGCTGAACTTTCCAGGCAAACAAACAGGAGTTGGATTACAGTAGACTTAACAGGGCTGGTGTGAACGCACCCTAGATGTGTAAGGTGCAAAATGGAAATGGGTGTAGGTCAGTTACAGGTATCAAAGCATAAAGTTACAGTTTAAAAACAACAACAACAAAAATTCCTACCATTTCTTTGGTTAAAAGTCATTTTACTGAGAAGCTCCAAAGTGGAATTAGGGATATTATACTTTATGGGAAGCAGGAATGTAGCTGTTTGGAAAACGAACAGAGACATTTGTGATGTGGAAGCTGAACAAAGCTAAATCTTCATTCTTATTAAGATGATTGCATTTTAAAACTACCAGAGGCCTCTGTTAGCTGATGGCAGGAAAGAAAAACTCATTTTTTAAATCTGCAACATTTCCGGTCCGTCTACTTACTTTTTCAACTTTGTGATTCCAGAGTAAACACAGGGACTTTGATTTAAATTATTAAATACTATGACACATTTCTAAAGTAAATGCCTGACAGCCTTATCTTTAACGATTCTAAATGACTAATAAAATAAAAATAGCTTAATGTTTGCAGGATGAATAGTGCGGTTTACATCAAATCCTTTTTTTCTTTTTTTTTTAATGCATGTTTATTTACGTAAGCCCCAATTTCACAAGAAGCCGAGCAATGCCAGCAAATCAGCTTCTGACAATTGTAAGTACGGGTCAGTGATTGCACATTTCTTTTTATTAGAAAGGGCGGAACGAAAGGGGGGAAAAAACCAAGCACTTATTCTTTGAGGATAAAGAAACGGCAATCACTGCCACACGTAGAACCAAAATAATAATAATATCTTCTCTCAGGCTGATTCTCATTAGCATTTTTAAAGAATTTCTCCGTTGGCTTGTTTAAAAGCTCAGATTCGGCCCGTTATTTTCCGCCGGAGCAGAGAACTCGCAGATGAACGTTGCTGCCAGCAGCTGTGACCAACAACACTTAGCTCGGAATATTTGTTCCAAATTATTATTATTTTTTCCCCCCCCTTTTGTTTTCACAGTTGCCAGAAGAATGTTATAGACATCGTCTCATTTGGCATTCCTCGGTATGACTGCCGGCGATATTGCCTCTGAATATTCTTGCAGTCAATGAAAGGGAAATGGGTGAAATAATGAAGTTTGTGCAGAAATGCAGCAGAATAGAAATATTTGCGACATAAAGGCATTCATTATGTTGCTGTGCTACACTTCTGGTGTAAAAAAAAAAAAGTGACTGCTTTGGCTGTTTATGCCTTTTTGGAAAGCACCTGAACTAGTTTCTCCCTTTTATATATTCTTGGTTGAATGTAACGAAGAAATTGGTGTTTCATAGAAAGTATGTAAGGAAAATCAATGGAGATGGGACGAAATGGTGCATAATAAATTCAAAAACCAAGGCAATATTTCAGAAAATGATGCTAAATGGTAAAAATATAATTTAAATAATGATAGGGTCAACGTCTACCTTTCTGTTTAAGACAGTAGTTTAAGTTCCAAGTGAGTTTCAGGCCGTCGATGCTTCTGCTATTGATATGCATGGGCTTGTTCTGTCCCCTGCTTTGTTTCTGTGATTTGTTCCCTGTGCATCAGCACATGTCCTGTGAAACTGTAAGCCGTCAACACTCTGGCAGTGTCACCACTTCCAGGACATTCATTTGAATACGATCGCTCTGTCGCAGTAAATAGTCAAGGCGAAACCAGCGGGAGTTCCGACCGGAACGCCAACTAAACCATTATCAACGACATAAGCTAAGAAGTGATATTTTGAGGGATTTCAGAATCTGAGACTTGGTGGTAAGGCCTCCTTTACAGTGGGCTTGTGCATAAATGTACAAAGTGCAAAGAGAAAGGATCTTTACCCGGGGTCCTTCGAAGGATGCAGACCCTGAATTCGGACACGGCTCAGGTGTCTAGAACCCCTGAGTGGTTGTCACGGGAGATTCAAGGATTCCTCAAACGCGCATGAAAGAATCAAAGTAACCCTCCATGTAGGCTTAGCATTATAGCATTATAACATGACATAAAACTACAAAAAATCTATTTTACACAATTCTGCCCCTTTAAATTAAAATTATAATAAACTTATTTTACTATTCTATGCATATCCTATTTAAAATAATACTCCCCCACCTTCCCTTCTTCATAACTTTTAAATACAATGTGAGGGCATCTCTTTGCTTGCTTCCCAAACAGATTGTGAACTCTGAAGTCTGAAAATGTCCCAGCATCCAGCTTATGTGCACAATTTGGAGGTATGCACGCTTTCCCGTCAACCTGGGAACCTGAGCACTGCGAGCGTAGTGCAAACAGATGTCTGTGTGCATTTTCTCTCCCCCTTCTTTTTGTGGCATGGCATGTTTCAGTTGCTTGGTGAGATTCGTTTTGCTACAGCCTGTAGCCTGAGACGCTGTGCACATGCTGAAGAGCCGAAAGCATTTCAAATAAATGACATGGAGTGTTGCCAGCCTGGTCTGGGCGTGGTTGGGTTGCAGTGGAAACAGCACGGCCATTACTGTTTCAGATTGATTCGATTAGTAAACCGTGCAGGTGTGTGGGAGCCACACAAGAGTAAGCAACTGCTAACGCCACCAGGCTCCAGCATTGGGCATCTAGAACCCAGATATTCTACAGCAACAAACAACAAGCCACCGTCTCACCACAGAGGCTTTGTGCTCTCACACTGTACAGATACCACTCATGTTTTGGTTGAATTTTTAAAAATGTCTTTGGCAGTTTAAGTCCAGTTTGAAGGAGGTCTTAATGAAGAATTAAAATAGGATCTGACCAACAAATGAAGAAATGTCTACAATATGAAGGGTTTTAACTAAATTGGCTGGAAGACGATGACAGACATTCACATAATGAAATGCTAGTTTGAGATAAAATGAAGGAGGCTGATGAAAACATGGAGACGTAGCGGACAAAAGAAAATCCAAATTGTGAAGCAGATGGGCTTTGTTCACACAGCAGGCCTTAATGCTCAGTTCCATTTTTTTTCTGTTGAAATCCAAACTATTTACTTTTTGTATAGTTATTCATATTACTAATCAAATACGAGACTTCTGTGTGAACGATTGACGACTCCAAAGCGACCCGCTTGTACAGAAGAAGAGCGTAGGCGTCACACCAGCAGCGCACCTCTAGTGGACGCCGCTGTCTGCGGTTCAATTTTAAAGTTTTTCAGAGCCATTTTTATTTTTTTTATTGTCACAAAATCATAACACAAGAGAAGCTAATTAAAATAAAGATCATGCTTTATTTTTTATTAGCTTTCTTTGTGTTATGAATTTGTAATGACCTTCTGTAGAGAAGTGTGGATATGTAGTCAGAGCTATGAGTAGTGAAATTGTGATGAGATGCTTTTCACTGACACAGACTTCTTTCATGATTACAACTTTAAGTCATTGTTTATGTCCAGGTTTACCATGTCTGGCTTCTTCTGGGGTAGAATTATGATGCACAACTCACATTAATGGTGAGAAAGTCAGATTAAATGCTACATGACTGGTCAGACTTCAGGCGTTTTGAAAACAATCAGACAGTACCACATATGGAAGTGGCACAGTTCGGATTTTCTGGGTGAAAAGATCAGAATTGGGCCGTTCAGGCAGCCATTAAAAAGTCTTATACAGGCCAAAAGGAAAATCAAGTCGCCTTTGGTCGCTTTGCGAATGTAGCCATATTTGTACCTAAAGCTGCATACATAAGAAATGACAGCATTTCAAAAACAACACAACTACCAAACAAAGACTGTAGCAGACCCAGAGCACACACCGTGACACAGTTTTCTGTCAATTTGGCTTTGCTTCAAAGGAAGAGGAAAGCCACGCGGAGGCTTGCGTGGCATGTAAAACCTTTCTTGGCCTGGTAGAGGAGAATTCCCCTGAAAGCTCGATGAGTTAACAATGAAAATGTTTCCAAGTAAAGCGAAAAAAAGCCGAGGTAGCAGTCTTTTCATCCTTGACAAACCAGTTGCTACAGCTTGTTCCCAGGCATTATTTCTACCGCCACAGTGACGCAAATCCATACCCTGACTAATCAAACCTCTTCCAAATTATCAGCTGGTATGAGCAAAGCCTTTATTAGAAATATTCCATCATTAATCGTAACTTTCTTTGATTATTTACGGTGTCAAACATTAATTGCTAGGCCCGTTTGTTACTTAAACCTGGGTTAAAACGACTCGGCCGCGTTGTTTTTTTTAGGGCCTTTTCTGTCCCTTTGATCACCAGAAGTCTTTAAATTTAAAATGGAAGACATAAAATAATAAGCTGGAGGATATGAGGAAAACAACGATGGAAGTCTCTCTCTCTCTCTCTCTCTCTCTCTCTCTCTCTCTCTCTCTCTCTCAGCACTGCAATAACATACAATCACATAAAAAGCAAGCAACAAACCGAGATGAAGTTAAACATAAAACGACCTGGCATGATTGTGTGACAGCCACGTTTCATAAGGTGACAGTTCAGAGAGTCTAAAAATAGCTGAGAGAAAAAAAGAAGAATCACAGAAGAACAAAAGGAAGCAAACCGAGTGCCGAAGCGGATAAAGCTCATTTCATTTAAAAATAGTATTTGGGAATCCGAGCGGCATGGTGGAAGGGCGACGCACGCACGAGATGAGCCACATATGTTTGATTTCCACACTTTTAATTAAAAGACTTCTGTGCTAATTCCACTGGTGTTTGGATGCCCGTCTGCATCTGCTGGATCTTTTACTCCTTCTCACATGCAACCAAATACACAAACTCTGCATACGTAAAGCACATACGTACCTGGCTACGTCTGCCAAGTCGCCTGCGGAGGGAGCAGCACCATCAGCCACCGACTATATCCATTTATCATGACAGGACAAAAGCCAAATGATTCAAATATATTGCACTCCCTGCGGCGATACTGTACTGCAGCGGCAGGACTAAGCTAAAGTAATGGGTCTGCCAAAACTGTGTAAATCATCCAAAGTGTATCCATATGTAGTTTATATGCGGCGGTTCTATTAAAGTCATAGAGGGCATTTATAACGGAATTCCCATTGATGGTGGGGCCAATAATTATGTTTCGCGTTGACGGTTAATGACTCTCGGAGGCGTTCAGAAGCCTTAAGGCTCCGTGTGTACATACTGTTTGACAACATGGGCCAACATTTGAGCAGTCGCAGTAAAGTTCACCGCTTTTCAGTGGAACGGACTGTATCAAATGGGAATCCTGAGATTTGAAAGTCAACTTTGTAAAGGTTTCCATACGAGTTTCGATGAATCAGACTCGTTGGACATCCTGCCCAAACAAACAAACAGAAAAAAAAAAAAAGCAATTTGCTTTGACTGACACAAACACCAGTCAGAGAACGTTGCCTGTGGAAGTCAGCGCAGCAATGAAAGCTTTAATCTTGACAGAGTTGTGAATATGAGTCAATCAAATGCCTGGATGTTTGTTTAACAGCAGCTTAATTAGCATTTTTTCACACTACACATGGTATAGAGGCCCAAAAGGCACAAAAAGGACAAATTAGTTGAATACAAAAAATAAAAAAAACAACTGAAGGGCACTGAATGACAGATGAGAATTAAAACCAAATTCCTATTTAAGGCAAACGCCCTTATCTTGGTTGACACACTCTTAGGCAGTTACAAAAGAAACCCACGTGTGAATGGTTTTCTGTCTTCTTCAAAATTTAACATAGATAGGCTTTTAGCGAAAATGTTTAGTAAATTAGACAGAATCAAAGAAAAGCGCAGAATTGTTAATCTGTGAAACAGATTGGAGGCCACTAGCTGACAACTTTTCACCAGCTGTGTGAATTTGTAAAAGTGTAAATCCCATTGCTTTCTTTTAGGTGAATGACGGTAATATGGCTTTTATTTTGAAAATCATAATTGCTTTTTTACACTTGTGTGCCTCAGTTAATCTGAGCTTTCAAGAAATTAGCTATATGCACTATATGTTTCTGTTTCAGACTTGTGTCGTAATGCTATCCCATGAAACCGTTTATTTACTAAAGGTTATAAGAATCTCATTCTCGCTCATGGATACGTCCAACATGGAGTCACCCCCGGCATATTTACTCGACTGGAGCTCTTGTTGATGAGGCGACTCTGTGAGAAAGTCAGTTGTTTCCAAGGGAATGCCAAAAAATGTATCCTTTGTGAGGATTCTGGCTCTGAACGATAATAGGGTAAGAGCTGTAAGAAAATCTACACACGGTCTAGTTTTATGTGGTAATCATATCGAAAAACTTATTTACTCTAACGTAATACTGTCTTTGAGGAATGTAACCTTTTTACCTTCTCCTCAAAGCCGTTAAAGGTGCTTTTCACATCCTGTTTGTGTTGACAAAAACCAAAGACTGATACTGGTGGAACCAAAAGCTCAATTTAATTCTTGAATTAATATCTACAATGCTTTAGAAAAGTATTGGCTTCTCTTCATATTTCTTCTTTTTTGCTTTTATGTCACTCTCGACCGCCTCAGATCATTAATCAAATTTTAATATCACTACAGACAGCATGAGTAAGTACATAGAACGCTTTTTAAATAATTAATTATTTTTAAGAGGGCTCGTTGTAAAAAGTAATAACCCACATTGATAAATTATGAAATAAGCACAGTTCTTAAAGTATTATGTTAAATTTCACTACCACACCTGATTATTATAGTTGGGGAAAGAGAAAAGGAACTTTAGGCAGTCAAAGTTGTGTTGTTAAAAGTAACAGATAATTTCATAAAAGGAACAACAGCCAAACATGGTGGTGGTAGTATGATGGTCTGGGCCTGTGTCATGTGCTGGATGACTTTTAAAGGGGCAGTATTATGTAATATTGATTTTTTTTTAGCTCTACATCATGTTATAATGTTGTTCTCTCAACAACACACCTGGCGTGTTGCCTTGATTCTTTCAGACAAGTCTGAGAAATCGTTCATTCTCTCATGGCAACCATTCAGCTGTGCAAAACATCACAGCTGGTGTGAGGAGGAGATTCGTTTTTCGAAAACGAAGCTCCTCCTTTTATAACAACTGAAGGTAACATAGTTACTTGATTGTGCCACGTAGATGGCACCGTGTGGGTGGAAATGTTTCTCAACAGTTTGTGAAAGACTCATTTCCAGCTACCACAAATCTTTGTTGGATGTTGTTTCCATTTATGGGTTCAGCGAGAGTTTACTATTATTTCACAAAGTGCCAGACAAGAAAAGGAATAAAAAGAGTGGTCCAAGTCCACTTGGAGTGGTCCAAGTCTGTCCTACGGCTAATTTCAAATTATTTCCTAATTTTTTATGGTTGGTTGTTCAATTCCGTTCAGGAAAACCGCTGCGGGTCCAGCTACTTCTTTGTGCTTCTCACACTTGGTATACATTTCTGAGTGACATAAGGGAACTTTCACTTCTCGTCTCATTTAAAAAACACCTGAAAAGAACATCTATTGGAAAGCCAAAAATGTCAACATTGATTATGTAAGGATACATGGATTTTAATGTAGTTTCAATAGTGTTATTTTGTGATTTTTATCACTGTATTTCAACCTGTCAATGGGACTAGATGGAAAATAGCTCATTACATGAGATTATAGCTCAATACATAAACTTGAACTTAAACCAAGCAATCTTATTCTCCGTATCGCCAAACGTTGAGCTGAAGTGACACTCTGGATGAGATTTTCTTCTCAGTTGTCTCTCTTTTTTTTTTTGTATTCTGCTGCTGACTGGGCAGTTGTCAGTCGGCCCGGCTAGTCCAGCGACTGCACCTTGTTCAATCTTATGTGTCTCTGTCGCCGACAAAGTGCAGCAAAGCCAATCATTACTTGTCTCCCGGTGTGACAGCTGAGCGGCCTTGACGACCGGCGACAGCGAGCGGACGGAAGGAGCGAAAGGGAAGAGACAAAGAAACGTTTCAGACAAAAACTCGCTGCCCTGTCTAATAGAGAGATTCGGTAGGGTGAAAACAATATATACTGCTCAAAAAAATAAAGGGAACACTTTAAGTGTTAGACACCTGTTTAAGTGTTCCCTTTATTTTTTTGAGCAGTGTATAATCGGTGGGATTTTAGAGAGCAACTACGAAGGAAAACGTCTGGGGGCCCGGTGCCGTGGTAACGCTGTGAACCAGACCGCCTGGTTACGAGCCAAACACACACCCAATAACGAACCCGACCAAGACATTGAATCACTGCCAGCTGCAGGACTGATGCTCTTCAACCGACCCCATGCTTTGATGTTTCTGTAGATTGGGGGGGAAGAGGCCAAGCAAAATATTGTAACTTCCCTGTGGAAAACATAAATTTATAGTGTTTAGAAAAAGCAGAGGAGAATAGTTAGAACCTAAAGTAAAAAGCGATCTATTTGCTCCTTTTGGGATTCCAAACAGCAACGCATGAAAAAAATAGAAAAAATCATATAAGCTATGACTGCTAACATTCCAATCAGTCTAATAACACGCTGCCATACCCTACAATTTGTCTCCATCTCTGCATTTTTTATCTCAGTGCCCTTCATTTCACATACCTGTCAACTCAAACACCACAATCACTTAGACGGCCTGAGAGCACTTTACCGCATGACTTAACAAAGCTCATGTGCAAACATGAATAATTTAGCCTTTTATTTATCCCACACGCTTATTTATTCGGGGGTTTTTTTCGTGTTTTGTTTTGTTTTAGCTGACGATTTGTGGCAGCGACGCGCGGATCGAATGGCGTCGAATATTCTGTCTCTGCAGATGGCGACCTCCTCTGTCCTTCGGAGTTCCGACTGAGGCCGTTTCAAAGCCAGCTTTGTTTGAATTTAGCAACTTGAAATTGATTAAAATTGCATCGTGTGCATGCACACCGGCGACTAACTCTGTGCTCAAACACATGCAGCTAAACACCTTTACTCAGAAATAATGCAAAGACGAACCGAGACGTGGCATTTTCACCGACCTGCACCCCCTTGACCCGCCCAAACACTCACGTTTTCTTTTTAAAGCAAGCTGTGTAAGGTGCCTTCCTGCAGCAGCAGCAGCAGCAGCAGCTACCTTCCTGCATACAAACCTCATGCGCCCTAGATTCAAAAGATCAATTATTCATAGCAGGTGAGAGTTTTGGTTGCTTCTATGTACATAAAGACTCACACACAAACCCACAGTTTCAGCACTCTCAGCTAATGGCTTCGATGAGGAGACTGGGGGGGAATATGAAATCAGGCAAGTAGTCGGCGCGAGGGTACAGAAACGCAGCCTGGCTCATTAAGTTCAAGGGATGAGATGGCTGGGATGTGAAGAAGGGGGGGGGGGGCTGAAAAACCAGAAATCTGTAAAAATGCTTAAATTTGTCTGTGCTGTATATACAGGGATGCATATGCGGCGTCCTACCCACAGGGCGTGGGGCTGAATGGAACGGCTGGTGGAATGAATGACAGCTCCGGCTCAAATGCCTCAGCAACAGCAACTTCTGTCATGGAAACTGATTTTCCACTGCCTCTAGTTTCAGGGAAACTTACTTTTCCATAAAGGACAGCTGTTAGCTTGCAGAACGGCTATGACAGCTGAACAGAATACTCACCTGGATATGTGTATGTGTATATATATATATATATATACTGTATATATAATAATGATGATGTAAAACCAGCCTGTTCAGATTGGCCAACTCCACATGAATATCACACTTATGCAACACACTCTGTTCATTTCTGTCTTTACTTTTAATAATTTAGTCAATGTCGCTTTGAATTGTTGCCCAGAATGTAAGGTAACCTTGAGATTCTTCAAAGGCGCCTGTAATTAATATCTAGCGTTATTCTTCTCATTGCTCGTCCTTCTTTCTGTAACGTTGGCAGCAAACACAGCTCTAAAGCATCATAGATCCACCCCCGTGGTGAGGAGGTGTTCTCCTCAGGAAAATCCCACATAGTTTTCTCTGAACGTTCCTCCTTATCACTAGAATGCTTTGTAACATATTGTCAGTCAAAACAATTTGCTAAAATAAAAAAGACGCTATTGTTTACATATTCGTGTGCCTTCTGGATTGTGAAGGTTTCTTTCTGATGATTCTGCCATGGAGGTCATATCTGTGCAGATGCAGCAGTACAATAAAACACTGCCCAGCAACAAATCCTCCTAAAGGTGTTTTTGCGATCGGAAAAAGGTCTAGCATGATTCTTTCAGGCCTCTGCATTGTCTCCCAAACACAAGTTCAGCTTTTGAGTTACATAATAAACTACAGAAATATGGGGGAAATTTTCTGCCGTAATTTGCGAGCACACATTTTCAGTCTGAAACCCGAATTTTATGTCTTTTAATACTTCTGCTTACATTTTCATTTTGAAAGCAGGGCTTCATGTCTGTCTTCTCAAAACCTGTAATGCTTGTATTCAGAACTTCTTGCGCTCAGAACCTGTCTCTGCTCAGAGCAAATCTCCGCTTGCAGAACTCTCTGCTCGCTTACAAAACATTCTCTGCTTGCTTTTGGAATAAAAATGCACCGTTGCCTGGTAACCTCTCAGCCAACAGTATGAATATGTTGTACTGGGTGCGTTTGTTTCCTTCTAGCTTGTGTGCCTGTGTGGCTACTATCAATTGTAGCAACCTGCGCCACCCACTGGATGCAGGAAGAAACTACGACTTCAGTTTTCTGCTCCATGTTACACTAAACACCCACTAGCAGTGTGCTACTGATCACTAACAGCCTTCTGATATTGGGCAGGAATTTTTTCACCCAACCAAAGAAAATGGATCCACAGATCCAACTGTGTTACAACATAGTCACGATATATCGATCTAAGGCTTTTAGATAGATATATACATATATATTAAATATTTAGATCTATCCTTCCATCCATCCGTCCGTCCATCCCATTGAATGAATTTTCTACCCTTTCAGCAATTTACTTGAGTATCACTACTCAAGTAAGAGTAGTGATACTTCATAATAAAATTACTCTAGCAAAAAGTACACTATAATAAAAATATTCCTAAAAGTACAGTTTTTTTTCAAAAGTTACTCAAGTAAATGTAATTGAATAAATGT
This sequence comes from Xiphophorus couchianus, assembly GCF_001444195.1. Classification (NCBI taxonomy): domain Eukaryota; kingdom Metazoa; phylum Chordata; class Actinopteri; order Cyprinodontiformes; family Poeciliidae; genus Xiphophorus; species Xiphophorus couchianus. The sequence goes on along the minus strand of NC_040245.1, from coordinate 27,031,650 downwards.
AACTAGTTTCTGCCCAACTCTGCTCCTTAAGAACTAGCATCTATGTTTATTTTGCCTGGTTGGACAAATTTAACCAGAATAGTGCAAAATTTCCTGCAGTCAAAAATGATTGCGAAATATAAATTCAGTTTTCTGCGAAACATAAATTTTTAGAAAACCCTGTTCTGGTTCACTGACTCACCTTGGATATGATTTCTTATTTAGAAGAACTCGACATCTCATCGAGAGTTGATGATTTTATTGTTAACAAAATTGCTTTAATATTCCAAGTATGTAATTTCTTTTGTTGCCATTTATCCATTCACTTGCATGTAACCCGTATGATATGATAAAGATGTATCCCATAGACTGATGTAGCATAACATATTTTATTACAGTTCATAAACAGTGATAAAACGGTTATAATACGCTGACAGAATGTTAGAGCCAGTGAGTGGCGGGTCATCATGGCAACCAGTAACAGTTTAAACCCAGTCCAGTGATGAATATTTGACAGAATGCTAGCTAATGCCAAGACAGCAAGATAACGACAGATAACCATGGCAACTGGTAATAATGTAAAGGCATGCAACATCCATTTTATTATAGAGCACCTACTACTTGGAAAAACGAGAAGATCAGGAAAATGCCCTCACGTTCCACAAAAGACCTCAATTTTTTGGTGAAAATGGTTATAATGGACCTCTGTAGGTCACACACACACACACACACCCCAACACACACACCCACACACACACACACCCACGCCTGCACAACCCCACATGTTTGTCTCGCTGTCTTTGCGGGGACTTTCCATTGACTTCCATTCACTTTGATGCGAACCTTTTTGGGTCCGCATCAACGTTCGATTGTGTGCTGACACTTCCCAAGACGAGTAACTTTTTAGAGGAACGAACGGGAGTTATCCGACTAGGGCTAGAGTGAACACGTGCTAAATCAAAGACTTCGGAGATTAGTTTATAGCTGTTAATAGTCACTGAAATTTTGTCAAAAAAGTTACCTTGAAAGCAACAATAACTCATTGTATCTTCCTACACCTAGCCAGGTGTTGGATAGAAAAACATTTGACTGGAAATACCTTTGGAGAGTTAGGTTTAGTACGTGTGTTCATGTACGCTTCCTTCAAACGCAGCCGAGGACTGAGGACCTAAAACGGCACAGAATACAAAAAAGCGGGAGGAACGGAGCATAAGGGATGAAGCAGGAAGTGGGAAGACCTTGATCTTCAGAGAGTAATCCCTTTTCATTAAGAGTAGTTTTCAGACTCAGAGCTTCACCATTGATCCTTGTGCAACGCCAATTCATTAATTTGCAGCGGCTTATCACCTTGAAGGCCTTCAGGACTTCCACCCAGACACACACAAGCGCAGCATTTAATGTAATGTAACCATGTCTCACAAGAGTCAGCAATTCCCCCAGTGAAATTAGTTCTTATCAATTTAAGCTGAGATCTTTTTCATTTGTTTCACTTTTCATTCCAGCTGTTTTTTTCGTCAGTCTGGTTTTAGTTTCATTCATCAAAAAAAATCCACTTGCAAGAAATAACTTATGATCATCACATGGCCCCATGTCAGTGTTGACCTTCAATGTTTTATTCCTTCTAGTACATCTACACATTAGGAAACTGCCACTTTTTATTCTACACGGTGATATTTAATGGATCTTGATTAAATTACATTAAGTTGAACGACACTAACTGCAGCACCTCAAAGAAAGAGGATTCACACCCCTTGAACCTTACACGCTACAACCACAAGCAAGTCAAGTAGAATAATGACGTGAAGAGAACTGGATTATAGTCCTGGACTTTGAGTCACTCTAAACTAAACAATGTAGGACAACAAGCTAAATTCTGTTCTCACCGGAGCACCTTCTTCCACGTTTGCTGTTCTACTTGGCCTATGGCAAATATTAAACGGAACAATGTTGGCTTTCTTTCAACACGTGGGTTCTTCTTGCACACTCTTCCATAAAGCTCATATTTATGAAGTATCCAGAACTACCATGGGCCTCTTGACTACTTCTCTCACAAATCCTCCCTTTGCCTTGCTTGTCAGATTAGGTAAGCGGCTAAGGTCTAGTTAGGTTTGCAGTTGTTCCAAACTTTTTCTATTGTCAGATGATCGATTTAACCATGCTCAGAGGCTTAGAGACTTGGATTGTGTTTTCTAGCATAGCCTAACTTACCTTAAACATCTTCACTGACTCAACCCTGACCTGTCTGGTGTGGCCCTTAATTTTGATTATGCCATCTATTCACTAATATTCCTTAACTAACCTATACTGAGTTTCAATTATACACAGATTTAATTCTAAAAGCAATTCACTTGCCATATTTTAAGTAGCTAGAGTAAAGGATGAAGAACCCAAATGTTTGGAACATCTTTAATTTTTTTTCTAGCCATTTGCAATTATTCTGTATTTCATCCTCATCTGGGTTTTAAGGGTGTTTTCACACCTAATAATCTGGTAGACTCTGTTCGATTGGGGACCAATTTTGCAACATTGTTACATTTTCTGCCGGTGTGGTTCGCTTTTACTCTGCACTGTATCAAATGAACAAAACTCTTTGAAAAGCCTGTTCAGCCAACGCGTTGTGGTGGCGCTGCATCAAAAACCACTGAGGAAACGACACAAAGACCTCTGAAGAAGACATGAGCACAACTTCCTCCTTTGCAAACGTAAACAAAAATGAAGTGGAGTCAGATTTTAGCCGTTGTAGTATTTCTAGTATTTCTGTTTTGTCGTTCGTAAGAGACCAGGAGTCATTTGTCCCGCTAGCGCTAGACTTTGTTTGTTTTAGTTGTATTTACCCAGAATGCCCTGCACAATAAACTACTTTCTGTTTTTGGAGCAGTGTCCGGTTGGCATTCACATATGCATTCGAACTGCACTAGAGTTCATTTCAATCGAACAGAGAGTTACGTTTTTGGGCGGACCAGAGGTCGCCTTTTTGGTCCAATTCAGAGTTTGATTGCACATTCACACCTCCCCAAACTTTGTAGCCAATCAAAGTAGAGTTGGATTGAAGCGGACCAAACAGGGCTGGTGTGAATGCATGCTCAAACTCAAACACATTCAAGTGTTTGGTTGTAACAATTCAAAATGTGGAACATGGTCTGAATATTTATTTTTTAAGAAAATTGTATTTCCTTTCTCTCTTCCCCACACCATGTCCACCATCCTTAATTTGTTCCTCTATTGTTTCTCAGTAAAACATTACCCTTTGATATATCAACAAAAGTCCAGCTGTAATTAAATACACCTGTTTCTGGCTATACAGAAGAACCGAAAGTTGGTCAAAACCTTACTCCCATTTCCCAAATCATGCAACACGAAGATTTTGGCATCTTTAACATGTTCAGTTCTTCCATCGTGCCAAAAGCGTCTCTCCACTTGCCACAACTTGGCCATTTGAAGTTTTCTGGGGGGTTTTTCACTTCCCCCATGCCCCCATCTCCATTGTAAACATAAACCCTCCAGAGGCGAACCGCACAGCTTTGTGAGTGCTTTCCCCTCCCTCGCAGCTGCTTGTCTGCATGCAACTGCTGCTCACGAGTGAGTGCTCCCAATCCTCTCTCTCCTCATAAAGCCAAGTGCCTCGCTGTAGACGTTTCACAGATAAGTGGTTTATTTCTCCCCCTTCTCCCCCCCCACATCCATGGCAATGGGCCTCAGACAGATTTTTTGTCGCATGTCATGACTTGGTCTCTTGAACTCTGTTCGTATGTGACCGAAAAAACAAACAAAACTGGGAGGCCCTGCATTTCCTCGCAAATACTGCTGCTAGTCATAAAACCCACGATGATATTCAGATGAGCGGCAGCGAAAAAAAAGAAGAAGAAGATATCAGCCCTCATCTCAGTTTATACTGTCAGATGATGAAACATGATTCCCCTCCAGCCACCACTCCCTCGACCCCCACCACCACGTCTCCTCCATCTCTCCTTGAAGATGGATAACGAAAAGTAAAGTCAAGGACAGAGAGAACCAGTGAGGGTTTTGTTTACACAAGCAATAGGGAAAGTGCTATTTCAAAGACGACGAGAGAGAGGCAGAGAATAGAGGGGGGGGGAAGCAAAAAGACAGCGTAAATAGACACAGAAGAAAAATACAGGAAAGGAAAACAATGGGTGATGGGCTGCATTAAAGCAAAACTCTACGTTTAATTAGGATCTGGAAGAGCGGCTGGATTACAAAACCACCTCTGTGTGGTCCTTGAGTTTCAATCCCGTCAATGGTAGAGGCATGTGTGACCGGTGGAGTTCTGCGTTGTGTATTGATAGGACAAACCATAAAACACCGAGTCTGGGTTTGGAGGCGGTCTCCGTTTATTCAGCCTGTCAATCGGGAAATATTAGCATTAGCACGTAGCATGTGCTCCAGTTCTCCAACCCGATCTCTTCCCAGTGAAACGAGTAACAAAAGGGCGTGCTAACATACCTGTCAATGGGGAGATATTAGCATTAGCACGTAGCATGTGCTCCAGTTCTCCAACCCGATCTATACAAAATAATAATGTTAGCATGCATCAAATCTTATAAATGCGTAATAGCAACTCAAATGTAAATATTAAAACACCTAACATTAATACAGAAGAAAAAAATAAACATTTGGACAATATAAATGAAAGGATTACAAGGGATTATAAAACTTGCCTATTCCCAGTGGAACGAGTAACAAAAGGGAAGAGGAAATTAACAACTTAACATTTATAATGGTGCTGGAGGACCCCAAACCAAAGAAGAAGAAAGTAGGGCGGAGCTGGAGGACCGAACCCCTCACAGCAGACACAGAGGAACACAAAGACAGACAAGTATAAGAGGACAAATAAATTAAAGAAAACATTTTGTGAAAATATACAACTAACAATATAGACCCAGTTACACATGCAGATATAAAGAACAAGCAGATAGACATCTAGTTTACTTAATAGACATTCGGCTCTCGAATCAAAGCTACTTCCTATAGACAAGCTGTAAAGTCAAACCATCCGTCCTTTCCGGAACAAATCAGACACCTTTGTCAGGTAATCTCTGGACCGTTAACGCAACAGGAAGTCAGAAACTCCTCTACCGTCGGGCGAGAAGGTCTAACTGCTGACTCAGTAAAACATGTCTCCATTTCAAACAAATTATTCAGCATAAAACCTAAAGAGTCTTATTTATGAAGGCAAAATAACAGTTTTTGACTAAAACTGTAATATCATCTTACAAAGTGCACTCCATGCATTAGTCTTACAGCACTAAACTTACTGTTCAGAGGTTTGGGGTAATGCATACATTACTTCATTATAGCTGTTAATTACACTCCAAAAGAAAGCAATGTGCATCAGTTATAAGGTTGAATATAACTATCATACCAATTCACCTTTCCTACATACAAGATTTAATTTCATAGATCTGGTTAATAAGGGGCAGTATTATACATTTTGTTGGCATATTCTGCCATTTTATAGCACAATCTAGTAACTATGATACTTTCAGTTGTTGGAAAAATTTGTCGTACAGTACAGACCAAAGGTTTGGACACACCTTTTAATTCAATGAGTTTTCTTTATTTTCATGACTATTGACATTGTAGATTCACACTGAAGGCATCAAAACTATGAATAACACATGTGGAAATATGCACTAAACAAAAAAGTGTAAAACAACTGAAAATAGCCCTTATATTCTAGTTTCTTCAAAGTAGCAACCTTTTGCTGTGATTACTGCTTTGCACACACTCTGCATTTTCTTGATGAGCTTCAACAGGTCGTCACCTGAAATGGTTTTCACTCCATAGGTCAACCTGCCCTGTCAGGTTAATAAGTGGGATTTCTTGCCTTATAAATAGTCATGAAAATAAAGAAAACCCATTGAATTAGAAGGTGTGTCCAAACCTTTGGTCTGTACTGTATATCAAATATGACTTGAGAGAAATTTCAAGCCTTGAAAATGGGCCTCTGTCTCTTTAAGGCGCTCCTACTCCTTTTGAAGGTCCGCCTGAAGTTTCACTGAGAAGTAGCTGGTTTAATGAGCTCAGGAGATGCACAGGCAGAAAAGAAAAGCAGGAATGTAGTACAAGGATGCAGATATCAGCAGTTTGCATTTGTTTTTTTGGACAAGGTTAGAGTTGTCCTCTCGTCAGCTGCATCACAGCAGGTGCGGCAGTGATCAACACAAATGTTCTTCACAGTGCGCTCCAGGTTCTGACAAGATTGAGGTGTTGGTAAAAACCTTAGAAACAACATGCAACTACCTGAGAGGAATCGTGTTTGTGCTGTTTTTACAATAAAGAGTAATGCGGACACTTTCACGACACAGCTGCATGAGAAAAAATTGGAATTTATCATCTGATTAATTGGAAGAGATGAAAATTGTATTTGTAAAAATTATTCAATGAAAGATAAAAATATGTCAGATCAAAACATAAACCACCTACTGTAGTGAAACATTCATATAGTAAATGAAAGCAGATCTTTTATTTTTACTTCCTCCTCCTTTCATGGCCAGAATAAACCACAGGTTTCAGCCGAGGGTATTTTTTCCTACTTTGTCAACATATTGCAAGCGCAAGCTGTTTTTCATTGCACAAATTTCAATTACAAGAATAAATCTGCTTCATGGAAACAAGGCAATTTTTGAAAAAACAAAAACCTCAATAAAAAAATTTTGCGTTAGGATGAGATAATTTTTCGGCTGTGTCAAAATTAGTGATGCAGTATTTCGGCAGAACTGCAAAGGAAAAACATTGCTCGCATCCCATGAGTCGTGATCAAAAACCGAATGTGTCTACTGGTGGAAAAGATGAAGAAAATGACAGGAAGTGGTAGGAGGCATGGTTTTTACTAACTCATCATGTGAACAAACTTATTCACGTGTGATATTTAATTGTGTTTCGTACTTAACAGAAAACGTATATATTTTTTCGAAATACCGACAAAACTTTACAAAACGCATTTGTAATGGAAACACAGCTACAGTCTGGTCTGTCAACTTGGATAGAGATGCATATGTTTGAAAGGATTTTCCTGGAGTGCATTCTTAGGCGTGCATAATGCATGCTTAGCAATATTTGCTTGGCGGAGCTATCTTAAGAACAGCTCTGTCTTTGCGACTTGTCTGAGAGAAAGTGCACACTCAGGTTTGAACACATCTGTTGTTGCTGTCAACATTATCACCGCCTTTTGAGATGCTGTGGCCTTTATATAGAGCAGCCTAACAGGAAAATGAAGTAGAGAGGAGGGGATTGTAACCTTGACAGCTGCATTAAGGACTAACATCTTCCGTATGTGGGGCATCCAATGGCTTCAGCTCTTTCCTAGTGATATAGTACGGGTGACATCACAACGCTGTTACGTAATCATCATGGATAATAAGGAAATCCTCAGTTGCAGTTATTTGCAAAACAATGAAAAAAGCAAAATAAAATAAAAAAGCGATTCTAACTCCAGAAGTAAAAATTGAATAAGTTGAAGATTATTCTTTTGGTTTAGTGTGCGATGCAGGGCTCCTTCACAGCAGACTGATCAAGCCTCATGAAGCGCCCTGCCTTGCATATCTCCGCACTGGGGCCATTATCTTCACACCTCTCTACTCTCACCACCACAGATGTTACCTCCTCACCATGTCACTCCTCTCTCGCCCACCTATTCTCCTCTTTACCCGCAGGCAGTGTTGCTGGTGGGTCTGATTGGGAGGTTAAGCTGGGCCCCAGTCAACCATGGGAAGCAATCATGGCGAAAGCACAAACTCAAATAGTCCAAGTGTGCCAAAGGGATTTTTTTCCATCTTTCCCCCACCACCGTCGAGCTCACTTTGTTGACATACTAACAAAACTTTGTGTGTGCCGCACTTTTAAACGAGTTCTATTGATCTTGATGAAAACCAAACAGCAGATTAAATCATTAAAGAGAAGAAAAACATTTCTTTCAGCACTTGTCAAATTAAACTTTCACCATTTGAATAAAATAGAACAATAAGATAAAACAAAGAAGTGATAAACTACTGGTGACTTTCAGAATAACTTATTAAAGTTCTGAGTGTGTGTAAAGCTATCAGAAAGTGAATGTATATCATGTGACCAAGAAATCCAGATTTTTAGAGAATTGGTTAAAGGACAAAACATTGAAATCATAATTTTTGCAAATGCAAAGCATGTTGGTATGAATAGTAATGTTTGAGGTTAGAAATTAATTAATAAAATAAGGAGGACATTTGGAGAAATATCAGATCATAGGACACGGGTCATGTAACACATGTTATGAATGGAAGAATCCAGCAAGAAACAGAAAAACCAAGAGCCTAAACACTGAGGCACAGTTGAAGTACGACAACGGAACCAGATGAACCAGTTCCCTTGTCATATTCCATAAAAACTGCACCTATAATTGTGCAATTTGACATTTCCTTTAAGGGAAACACGCCAGTTTTGAGAAAACAGTTTTGAGTTTTTTTGGTAAAAATTTCTGGTGCTACGATGAGGGGATTTTTTATTTGGCCATAGTGAAATTTGCATGTATCACAAAACTGCACTGGACAAAAGGAATGAACCAATTCAACAAGTCTTCGTAACGATGAATACAGAGAAATGAACTGAACAGGACAAGAAGTATAGAAATCAACAATAAAATGATGAATGGAGGCAAAATAACAAATGACAAATGAAAACCAGAGACACCAAACTTGTGGTTTGTTTGAACGTATGTGATTTTTTGTTCAACAGAATGCTAAACCTCACAAAATTACAATAAAAATAAAAAATTAAACACACACCATTGTTAACATCTAGTTACAATGAATGTCTTTGAAGTTTTCTAGTTTGTTTCTGTAATTACAGACTTTGTAATGAATTTTTCTTTTGCATTCAGAAAATTTGTATTTTCTTTTAAATAATAGTAGTATTAAAGGGAAATATCCACCTAAAATCTTTCAATAAACTCAACGGTTTTCACGTTGCTATACCATTAATGACGTATGTTGAACAAAGCAAAACTAGAACATAAAGACTCTCAAGTTAATAAAACTTACCACGGCCACAGTGCAACATAATGCAGGGTCTAAAAGCAGATCACACCTTATTTGCAGTTATCCGAGCAGAGTTTAGATTTTCATTGACACGCTGTCCTTGCTGAAATATCCATACAGTTTTACACAGAGATATAAGTTGTGTGGGTGAGAGTGTAGGTGGGATGGAGGGAGAAATAAAATATTTCTACACCGAACAGAATCCGTTCAGTGTTGCCTGCAGTCGTAGCGGAGCTGAATGATATGTTTGATAAGGAGAAGACGTATGGCTTTTTTTTTTTTTTACATAGAGCAAACTGAAAATCAACTGTACAAGAGCAACAGTCATTATAAATCTGCACTTGTTTGTGATATTTGTATACGGGCAAATATTGCCTATGAAATATGACTTTATAAACTTACTGTGGACCATGTAGGCAATTTCAAAAAATACATAAATAAAATGTCTGTAGCCTTTTGTAGCCAAGTCACTGAATAATGTAAAAGTACAATTTCTGAAACAGATTTGCTATCAATTATTTTAGTAAGCAAGTATTCTATCAATTTTGCTGGTGATTGTAATTATTGGAAAACAAAGGTTCCTCTCTCAACAAACCTGCTTCCTTTTTTGCAGAGTGCTGTAACCATTTGCAGTCTAAGTTGTGATATAATCTAATGCACATGTATTAGTTGCTATCGCTTTCCATATTTAATCAACTTTGTGTTTGGCTTTAATTCAAATTTGGCATCAGTTGAAATATATCTTCCTCTTACCTTGATCAGTGCAATGGATGTAAAGGATAATTGCTAAGTCTTGTAGACACATAATGTAATTTCTCTTTTACGTCCTCTCTTTATTATCTGCTTAGGACCGAAAAGTAATCAGTTCAGTACAAAAATTCATTCATTATCACAAATGATAATAAATTTACAGTGCACTGTGATGATGAGAAATTCATCTTAATTTTTTTTGTTGCTTTCACGGTGTTATGCAGAGTAAAACCATTGCTTATGCAGACAAAAACTGCTGGAGAACACAATCCAAGTTGCTATGACAAAGGTGTCTCTTTTCAGTGCTCCATATTGGATTTGCTCCATTGGACTTGATTTCTCAGTATTTATTTAATCCTGGCCAATCAACAAACAGAGAGTTTAGCTGTGAATGATGACATTGAGTTTCTGTGCTGTTTTTGAAATGCAACCTGCCTGTGCTTGTAGTTTGGCAGTGGAAGTACTGAAGAAAACTATTCACTCGACGTTGAGTAAGCTTCCAAATTTTGAACAATGAAAGTTTAAGACATTTTACTGCTGGCAATGAAGCCGTTCGGATTGGCACTTATCGCAGTGTGGGATGGCTTTTTAGCAAAGAATTCGCAGGAAGGTTCAGAGTGTAACTTCTTTCACGATTAAGCTGGCACGCTGCATACGTCATGACCAAATTGTTAGCAAATGGGTAAAATCAAATACGTTTTAAACCTCAACAGAGTCACGGCAAGAAATTGTTTCTGAAAGTGTAGGACAAGGGGCTAGTTTTTACTAGGATGCTTTGAACAGAATCACTCAGCATAGTCTTCTTGAGGCATAAAGATCAAAAGTTATCAAAATCTTTTGGCTACATCAAACCCTGTGGGAACGGCCAAGACTCAAAATCTTGTTATTCGCCACAGAACATTGATGTGGAATAACTTTGACACACAAAATTCCTGCTGCATCACATTTCCTGTGTGTCATAACAGACCAAAACTCATCACATTCACATGGTCAATAGGACAACACCTTAGCCTCTTTGAACAGGAAGTTGCCTATTGTACTGCTGGATGTTTTAATTTCACGCTTTGATTTATACATATTTAAACATGTGACCTTCAACAGCTTGATACTGCATCATTCTGTCAACACAAAACAGGTGGATGGCGCATGTGGATGTGGCAGAATGGTGAATTGAATGGTTTCTTGTGCTGGATGGGCTGCTCTAGTTCAGGAAATGGATCAACTGAAACCTTTGCCTCCATGCTGGGTCACCATGTTCCAATCCAATCAAAGACTTTTGAGATGTGGTGGAACGACAGATTAGCATCATGGAGATGCTGCAACAAAACTTGAGTCATGCTGTCATTGTGGACCAAAGTAATGCAGGAATATTTCAGACCTGCTGAATCTCTGTCATGAAAATCTTAAGGCAGTTTTGAAAGTAAGAGGTGGCCACTAATCGATCCATTGCCTACACCTGCCTATCCATGCATGTTCACTGATTGGCTGATAACCATCTTCAGCAGTCATTGGGTGAGAGGTGATGTGCTTCCTGGGCAGGTTCCCAGTATCTCATGAAGTAACCCGTATGTTCAACAATTCCAAAACCCAACAACTTTTGTAACCTGTCTAGGAACGGCAGATGCCAATTAGCTTATGCTATAATCTGGTGCAGCGCATCATATGGTGACATTTACGTTTGAGTTTGTACATTGTTCTTTTCCAAATGAAGCTTATTACCGCTATTACTACTAACCAAACAAGGTTGTTTTGGCAGACACCTGAATCTCTGTATTCTGTACTACTGCACTTGAAAATAATGCACTAGGTTTCTAGATAGATCAGAGAAGAAAAAGTGATCAGTTTTAAAAAAGTCAAAATGCAAGAAAAATAGCAAATTTTTCCTCATCTTAGAATTTATGTGCCCTTTAGTGGCATTGCTAATGTTTCTTTATGGACAAATGTTCATCCCAGTACTAAATTTAGCAAACATGCAGTTTATCACCATAGGCGACATGTTGCATACAGAGTTGCATACACTTATGGAAAGATTAGCCATTAGACCGCTGTTCTATAATCCATTGAATAGTTTGTAACATGGCTCAAGTGAAAAGTTAAATTAAATTTTTATGTGGTTGTGAGCACATTGCTACTACATTACCATCATTACAAAATTAGATTGGGAGACTCGAATTTCCTTTCATAAAATTGTCAAACAAAAGACATGTTTGCTGATTTTTCCACTTTAGCTTCACAACAAATGTCTTTGTGAGTTTTCACAAACACAAATTAAAATATTAGACTTTTAAGCATGTCAGCTGGAATATTCATAGCTGTCTTTACAACAAGATTAGAATAAAACGGCAATGAAAGCAGGTGAGGAAAAGCACAGGGAAATGAAATAAGTCATTACCTCGTACAAGAAGTTTGACACATAATGTTTGTTCAATTGTGTAATTGTGTTATCATCCCAAAATATAATACCAATGCGAAAAATGGGCATTAATTATTTTTGCTGCGTTGCTTCTAATGCTGCATATGAAAAAGGTTGGGAGCTAATTTTATTATGGTGTCTGCCACAAGCTGTCATTAAGTGAATGAGTAAGTGAGCAGCAAATGGCTTTACTTTTATTGCATTTCCCGCCCCGGCATTATTATCCCCAGGCTGCTCCTCCACCAATGACAGCCGGCGTGTTTGAAAGTGAAAATCTGCAGGGAGATAATGTGCTGCGTCCTGTACTTGGAGCAAAGAGAAAAATAACCTTTTTTCCTCACCCGGAGACTAATGACACAAGAGGAGTTTGAGAAACAGTGATGATGAAAAACCCGTGCCACAAAATGCTTCTCAGTCAAGAAGAATTATTTCCTGTTAAGACTTAAGATTTTTAGTTTTTTTTTTTTTTTTTTCCTTCCCAAATTCCCGTTGTTTCTTTGTGCCTCTGTCTTTTTGACGTGCACCGTGGCGCTCTGGGAACGCGCCCAGTGGATTGCTCCGGGTAGAAATGGCAAAACAAAAACTGCCATTTCTCTTACGAAATAAATAAATAAATAGAAAAACAACTGAGATGGAACTGTAACGCACAGGGAATGCTACTGATTTCATGAGTGATGAACAGTGGAGTTTTTCTTTTCATGTTTGAAGTAGGGATACATATTTATTTTCAATTAAAGGGGCATTATTAGGTAAAATCGACTTTTTTATTATTCCCTCATCAAAAACATACCTGGAGTGTTGCTTTGATTCTTTCATACATGTTTGAGAAATCCTGTCATCTCCAATGGCAACCATTCAGTTGTGCCAAACGCCTGGTTGGACCTATAGCTCCTCCTTGTTCTTCGAACTGTAGTTTCTCAGTTTCCGCCTCATGGAGCAGACTTCCCCACTCTGCTCCTTCAGACTAGCCAGCAGCAATTAGCAAACACCTGGTGGATCTGCTGAGCTCACTATACGAGCTACTTGTCAGTGAAATAGCAGAAGTTTTTAAAGAGACAGAGCCCCAATTTCACGGTGTTAAATTACTAAGTCAAATTTCTCTTAAATCACATTTGATATTTAGAACATTTTTAAAACTGAAGGTAACATAGTTGGTTGATAGTACTATGAAATTGCACTGTCAGCTGGAATGCTGAAATGCATTCACTGCTCCTTTTAATATGGAACAATAACAAGGCCATATTTAAACCAAGGCAAATGTAAACCATTAAAAAACTTAGAAAATGTATTCTGCTATTTTACAGAATCTTCAATTATACATGGCATAATCAGAGTTTCTTTTTTTTTGAATGATTCCGGTTAGTATCTAGGACAAACAAAAAGAGTGCTAATCAGGACAATCCTAAAAAGACCTGGAATAATTCACATGCCTGGAACGCTTTTTGTCCTAGAACTACATCTGTATGTAGAGTACACAGAAACATAATTTTTTAGAACCAATATGTAATCTAGAATGAATTTCACTTCAAGATTTGCATATTAAGAAAGCTCGTATGTATTATTTGTGCATACATTTCCAGAAGGCATCTGTCTCCAGCTTTGTGTCAGGCCTAATAGTCTGAGTTATGGTGTGAGCGTCAAGCTGCAGTTCAAGCAAAACCTCCAGGAGAAGGGGAAAGGGAGAAAGAGATAAAAAAAAATAAAATTCTATAAACATAAATCACGCTCCTAACAACACAAAAACAAAGTCAGCAGGTTAAGGTAATAACAGCACTTTTCCAAAGCAACACTCCGATGATTTAATCACTAAAACCACGAATGCCATCCAGGATAAATATTCCTCCAAACCCGCTTTGTTTTCCAGCTGCATGCTGCTGTTTTGTGCTGTCATGACTTGCCAGCATGTGTGCCTTCCCGTTCTACGACTACGTTGCCATCTGTCGTTCCTCCATAACTTTGGGGAGTACTACATCACTCATGCCATGTCGGCGGCATCTCACACTCGCAGCCGTTCGTCTGTCTATGTATAGCCCGTCTGTTCAAGAGATTACTCATGTCACAAGCTGGAGTTCATGTTAATTTACCACTGTTAAATATCACAGACATCTGATCCACTATGTTCTTAACTCATTTGCAGACGACTAACCCTTTCAGTAAGGTTTAGTTTTTGATTTAATGTACTCCATAGAAACTTAAAAGGAACTGAAGTATAGTGAACCCTAGTCATAACGCGCTTCACCTTTTGTGGCCTCACAAATTTTCTTTAATGCAGTTTTTTAAGTGTTTTTATTTATTTAGTTATTTATTTTATAGTCTATGAACGCGCATTGTGCTCTGTGTCCTGATTGGCTGTCAATTACTCTCTTTCGTCTCTGTCCAGTACAGAATGTGTTCAGCTTGGCCCATTTACACGTCTGCACATTTTCTCCACAACAAAATGTTGATGAAACATTCTGCATTGACAAAAGCACCTGTCGAGGTGCCAAAAAGGCAGAAAAAGATGCTGAAAACGTTAAACGTTTGGACATGCTGAAGGAAGGTAGAAGCTATGTGGCTGTTGGGCGCCATTACAGAATAAATTATTCTTCATTTTGTTCCATAAATAGGGAGGAAAATAACATAGGGCTTCTTGGAAAAAGACACCTGCATCACGACCTTCGGTAGAAAAAGACTCTACAGTGGAGCGGAGTCAATGGAGACAAGAAAGTTGCAATGTGTCCAACCTCGTTGGTTGATTAATAAAATGAATATTGTACAGTATCAATGGTATAATGAGCTGAATCCATTCAGTATGCAAACATAAGCGTGTAAGCTAAAATTAACCAAAATGCTAATGTTATCCTAAGGGCTGCCAGTGGCATGTGGGGTATGATTGGCTTGTTACTTGAACTTGCTACAATCATTATGCTAAACGTAGCTAATAGAAAAAATTGATAAAATGCATATTTAAGGGAAAAGCCTAAAGCTAATGTAAGGCAAGGCAGTGCACTAGTGAGAGGCATTGCCGTGCTGACATTAGCACTAATGTTAGTGCTAACGTCAGCACTAACAACATGCTAGCCTTCCAAATGGGAGGCCGCTGACCTCCTAGCATGTTGACGCTGCCATGACAATGTTTTGTCACAAGCATGTTGATGCTCTTTGTTCTAATCCAATATCCCATTATAATAATTTTTCAGCTTGATACGTATAGAGTTGGTAAGTAACGACGATGCTTACTACTGAGTGAATAAAGTAAAAAAGTGAAATGAAATGTTTTAAATCATTATTTTAAAAGTTCCATTTCATAATGAAATCTTCTGGACTTGTTATTTTGCAGTAGTGTGAAACATCTGGTTTGTTACTGTGGTGCAGATACTGGAATCAGTGGGTGGAGAGTTCCTGTAAATAAGTAAAAAAGAGCCTAAGTTTGTTTTCAGATAAACGATGCCTGTCCTTGTACAGAGATTCAGTTCAAGGTATGTTTTGACTTTAAGACGATGTGTAGCGTGGGATGTCATTATTCTAGTTATTGCAGAACGTTTGGCCTTAAAACAAGCTTACACACCGGTTGTTTGGAGAATGAAATGTCCCTTTTTAGAAGCAATAAATATATTCTATTTTATCTTTTACAACAGAACAAACTCTGTCATTTCAACACGAAATCCAGATGACCGAGTACTGCAGCCCGTACATTAAGAATAGTAACATTTCTGTAAACTGAAGACTAGGTTATACAAATTTTTTGTGATGTAAAGACGATAGTCCGGTGAACTTTGTTCAATTGGGGACCAAAATTGTAATATTTGCTCCATTTTCAGCCTGTGCGGTTTGCTTTCGCACTGCACTGTGTCAAACGATTCAAACTTGTTGAAAAAACTGTTCACCTTAACGGCTGTGGGATCGCTGCACCAAAGACTACAGAAAAAAATGACATAAAACCTTCTGAAGAAGACATGAACGCAACTTCCCCCTTCACAAAATGTCAATAAAAATGGAGTAGCGTCAGATTTTAGAGGTCGTAGGGATTTCTGATACCACAAGCCATTTCCCCCTGTAGTGTTTGACTCGCCCATTCATTTTGGCTAAGTTGACCCAGAATAGTCCACTTCCTAATTTGGGAGCGGTCTCCCGACCGCCTGGCATCCATGTATGCATTCGAACCACGCCAGAGTTCACTTCGACCAAACCAAGACCCAGGTTTGTAGGTGGACCGTAGTTCGCTATTTTGGTCCGCATTAGAGTTTGATTATGCATTCACATGCTTGGGGGACAACGAAGTTCGATTAAAGCAGACTTAACAGGGCCTGGTGTGAATACTTACTTAAGCGTTGATATATCAAACGGTAAATGAACTGAAATTACTTAGCACTTTTCTAGTCATACCAAAGCCTGATGGTGTTTCAACTTAATGTCAACACATAGCAGGAAGGACCTAGAGTGGAAGCTTTTCCACTGTGTGAATTAGTAAGCAGTTCAAGCCTCATCGAATCATCTCACGAACCCGTCTGTTATTACAGATGTTTGAGTTTCAGGTGTATTTTTCAATGTTTAAATTTTAGCTTCAGGGTTTCAGAAAATAAATATGAAGATTAAAACTTGTTTTAACACTCTTGACACTGTCCACACACCATGCCTTTTTTTTTCCTTTTCTTTTTTTTTTTTTTGCCTGTTACTCAGTAATTGATGTAGGCAGAGCAGGTGGCTGGTCTGATCTCTGGGTTTCCAACACAAGTTGCTATGGCAATACACCTCTGGTAAAAAAGTGAACCAGACAATGAAATCCCCGGACTACGTGTAAGCCAGACGTTACTTTCCAAAGCCATTAATCTACCTTTGTGGTACAGTCCCAAGATAACATGAAACCTGGCAAAGGAAGTGGAGTCTCCTCCAGTCCTCTGGTCACTCTGATTAAAAAAATTACAATTCATGACACAGAAAAATACATTTAAAGACTCCTATTATTACACAATTGAACACACTGTTAAACATCTGGTTTTTGCTAACAGTGTAAGACGGTGGAGAGTTTCGAGGAAACTGACGAAGACCTTGGTTGGTTCACAGAAAAGCTTCTTTCTTATGTCGAGCAGATTGGATTTACCAGCGGGTTGTCTTGAATTCCACTGATCTAGTTGTTAGCAAACGTGTTGCCTCAAAATTATTTGCGATTTATTAAAAATTCAGTTCAGGATCTCTAAATCTTGAATTATGATTCCACAATAAAGACCGTTCAATTAGTTCAACTCCAGATCAAGAAAAATATCATACAGAGAGGGCAAGATAGCTTTAAAAAGTTACAATATTAAAGCACGATTCCATCCAATTTCTTAAAAATGTTTTTTGACTCATTAAACCTGGACTAATAGTCCACACATTGGGCACACATGTGATTGTTTAATAAAAAAAACAACCCTAGGGCAGCCACAGTCAATTTGCTGTAGTAGTAAATTGACTGTTTACTTACACCTATTTGTAGTCAGCATAGTGTTCTCTCGTCACTTGAGCGATCATAAATCAAGGCTCTCTTTTCTACTTCACCCTCACCTGCAAAGACATGCCACGGTTTAAGTCAAACATCATCCTGCAAGCGAAACAAATACCGTCGGGTTAAAAGCCCAACAAGCTAAGAGACTGAGAAGTAGATCACTCTCCTCTTTAAACTACTGATGGACAGAACACATTTTTCTACCGTTACAAATTACCACTCATTGCCGGTAAACATACAGCATGTGAATGAAAGTGATTTTCTATATTTCGGACAGGAAAGGTAGGATGTCTCCAATAAGTAGCAGGTACCTACAAGAGATTGCTTAGATGTACTTTTGTTTGATCAGAGTTCAAAATTGTTCTGATAATGTTTTTCTATGACGTTTTCTGTCAGAGGGTCAGTTTGCTGTTTCAACTATGACAATGACGTAAAAATAGGCTTTTGTTTTCAAATAAAGAGAAAAAAACAATTATTAAATGCTACTTTAGTTCCAAGTCGTCACATAAGCTTAGCTCAGATAAAAACAGCAGGTAATGAAACATGTACAGTATATCTTAAAAGACATACACAATAAAGCAATATATGGAATAAATACCCCCTCTATTCAGTTTACACAGAGTTCGTATTGTTTCTTACTGTTTTGTAACACTCAGCTAAAATTAGCTGACTAATTAGTCAGGCTTGTCTGTACTCTGCTTGACAGACATACTGAAGTGATATTCTGGCATTCCAGCTTTACTTTCAACAAGCATAACCATATCAACAGTGATGGGTGGCATCCTTTGGTTTGTAGCCAACATGTTTTGAAGGAGTTTTGTGGCCTTCTTCATCTGAAGCAAAACAAGAGTGAGCTGTGCAGTAGTGTCTAAAACAGTGAAATGACTTTGATTAAAAAGTCCAGTCATTCTAACGTTCTCTGGCATTTTAATGAAGGTACTTTAAATTGTTGTAGTGGTACGATGGAATCTTAATCAGTCCAGGCCCATGCAGACCAGGAGGAAGTTTTGAGGATTTATACCACAGCAGCAGATGTATTTATCATAATTTAAGTGCAATCCTTTAATTTCCTTGTTTATGTGTAGTTGCTGGGACTACAGTCAGTGGTTTTTACAGTGGTTTTTGCCACGTCAGAGACCAAGTTACATCTGCTTGATGTGACGGCATGATGTGGGTTATCTGATCAGGTTGTTGAACATAAATTAAACAAAATAAAAATGTATTTCAATTGAATGTCTTTACTATCATTTAAAAATCTGATGGATAAAAATATAGTTTTACAGGATTGTAGAATTACATTGACACCAAATGCTAGTGTCAATGTTACTGTCCTATTTTTACCAACCAAATCAATCGACTTTATTTATACCATAAGGCAGATTTGGTTACAGTGAGGTGAGTCAGCTTTCTTGCCAAACAATAAACTTGACAGACACACAATAAATATAAATATAACATGATTAAAAGTGACTTGGTGATCAATACTTTAAAATATCAAAAAATATATATAAAAAAATAAAACACCAACTTAAATACAGTATTCTCATTAGGACAAGGTTCATTTTCCTAAAGCAGTTTTCTTTTAAGCTGAATTGTATTTCATCCCATAACAAGCCCGTATAATTTATGCCTAATTCATACATAACCTCAACATCAGAAAAATGACAGACTTGGCTTCATAGTATTTTGTAAAACCTTGATATAAAAACATGACTTGATGCAACGCAGCACTGTCATATTTCCTCTCACTTTAGCCAAACAACTTCAAATTTCGGCCATGCAGTGAATAACAGCATAAACAATGAGCGACCCAAAAAGAATGAAACGAAAGCCCGATAGACGGACAGGAGAAATCAGCTTTATGGCGGCCCCGAAATGGAATCTGAGCCCGGCTCGCACTGACAGCATCTGTTTTTTTTTTCCCTCTCCTTTCTCCTCACGAACACTTTGTGGTTTGTTGAACGCATCATAATGACATTTGCTTCGTTTGCTGCTTCCAGCGTTTGAGCGCGGGACAGCTGTGCCTTTGTCAGCCTTTCACTGACAGCAAATAATCTTTTCTTGACTCACCATTTACATTAATGTAAAGCAAGGCTGCTTGTGTAGAGCGAATTATGTTGACGTGGCGCAGACACCAATTTGTACATAACAGCTTTAGAGGAGGAAAAATAGCGTCATAGCGTTAAGCACGTCGCTTTTAGTGATACAGATGTGAGTCACATTTTCACCACCGAGACAAAATAAAACCTGCCCTGAAATGGGAGCTAGAAGGGCAATTTAAAGCAAAGTGAATTCCCACAACATTAAAAAGTTGCACATAATGAATATGGTTGTATACGTTTCCACTTGAAAGCAGGATAAGCCAATTATACGGCAGGGGGAAAAAAACCAACAAACTTGGCTCCAAGTGCAAATGAAAAGCAGCCAGAGGTAATGATTTCACTGAAAAGAGAGAATAACCTGCATGACATTGGCGTAATGAACTCATAACCTGCATTTAAATGCGCCATCTGCTGAAACATCACGCATGAGTTGGCGAGTACAGGTAAGATTGATTTTGGCAAGTTATTCTTGTTTAAGAATTGGACTTCCATGCAATCACTTTATCGTGCTGTGCCATATTGTGCGCTAACTGTGTGAAATTTGGAGGAAATGTTGAGTAAGTGTGTTATTGAGTGACTTTCTGACCTGAACGCCATTTCAGGGACACATCTGCATGATTGCTGCCCGAAAGTTGTGACTGAGTGTCATTATTTCTATACAGCAGCTCTCATTGAGTTGTACTCTATGTGATCCGATCAGAGGGAAGTGCACAGAAAACCTACGTTCTTTTCGAGCTTGCAGGGATTACAGTGGAGTTCCCAGCAGGTGATAATTTGTACAAACTGTTACTGTTACAAGTGCAAATCACTTCTGAATTATGCTGTGAACTACAAGGTAACGACTCAGTTACTCTCGATTTGGTACGCATCGCCATCAGTTCCATTACATGGATATTTTTTGGATATATGCAAAAGCTTACAGCGAAATTTTGCTATGGTGAAAAAAAAAAGGTATTTCATTAAGACCAACAAGGAGAATTTCAAAGACTGTGTTCAACGAGCAAAGCAATTGACACGATATATTGTATCTATTTTAATTTCAAAACACAATTGCTTAAGATTTACAGTAATGCTTGCCGTGCTGTGCAAAAAGTTGTGTTTCTTTACTCATTTCTCTATGGCTGTTAAGAAAAGCTCTTGATTGATTTAAAGCCCCCACATTCTCAGTTATACTTCACTCCGCTAAGCTACTTGAAGCGGACTCGATGCGGATTCAAAGCGGTCATCCGCCGATCATGTCCACACAAAAGTAAATTTGTCCATATGCATACTCACGGTGCTCACATTGAACAGTATTTTATGTGCCACTAAGACATTGAGGTGGAGAGACGTCACAAACAGTCGCAAGGACGCGCATCAGCCTGATTGCACCTGTGCCATGCTAACAAGTGTATGGCTGCTGCCCTGATGAAGAAGAGTGGCTAGTCACCCAACTAGCTAATCAAACTTGTTTGTACTCACTCAGATTATGGGAAATTAATGAATTTGTCACAAGAAATGTACGTCTGACTACAAGATCTCAACTGTCCGTAGATGTTGTACGTCGAGTCCACGTGGTTCAGGCTACTCACAGTGCGCCTGAGTATGTGGGAGTCTTTGATTCTTCTTGAGATATTACGCTGCTGCAATTGCAATTGTAAGTCTAAAGATGGTGGTTTTGAAACTATTTAAATTTGTCATTGTTACTGAAACACTAGTGAAAGTACCAGAATTGTCTCTAACTGTATAGATTCATTAAACATGTGGTTCCCTCGCCTCTTTCGGCAGAAACAGAAGCAACAGCGTTTTCATTTCATTTCATTAGCTGTGTTTCCACTACAAATGTGAGCAAAACGTTGTCAATATTCTGCTAATAACCCCCCCCCACACACACAATTTTGCAATTGCTTGTGTTTCCATTAAAGATGAAACTCAATTAAAATCACTCCTTGTCATTAAAAACATGGTCTTCTAACCACTTTGCAAAACTGTTTCCAGTGCAGTTTTGCGAAATATGACAATTCCGATGCGGTTAAAAAAGCCACCTCATCCTAGTGTCAAAACTTTTTATCAAAAACAATATGTATATTTTTTTAACTGCTGTGTTTCTATTTTATTTATTTTCAAAATGTCAAATTGCGCAGGTCAATGCAAACGCAGCTACTGATTCATCATCTTGCATCCCAGGCCTGTTTCTGCGTAGTGTCGGTACTTCTTCCTTAAAGTAATATACTTTAAGGAAGTATATTACTTCCTTAAAGCATGAAAATTTGGTATTTATTCATGCTATTACTCTGCACCATTTCTCGTATATAAATATCCAGGCATGAGTAAGTTTCATCCCCTTATTCTGCCTTGCTTGTTCAGTTACCTGTCAAAAAAGAAAAATCATGTCAAATGAGGCTTATGCCAGTTTAGTCCTATTCTTATGGTTTGAAGTAAAGGTTTAAACTCACATCATGTCAGCCATCGAGATGATCTAACCCCCCTCCTGCTCAGGCAGGAACACGTGAAACATGGAGACTGGGAGCCTAATAACTACATGACATGCAGTCTGCCAGACATGAAGGAGGATTAGTCTACTTCGTGCCAGCTTGAGAGTCTCTGTGTGGGACTTGAGTTTAGCGTGATTCGTGTTTTCGCGGCCGGATTTTTAACTTGGGACATAAATATTTCACGACGACACGGAGAGTTTAAAATCAAAACTCAACGGGCATTTATGGGACACAAAACTTCATCGTCTCGTCTGATCTGAGTTCTGCCAAAGCGAGGTCTTGGCTTGAGCAAGCGCCAGCAGAAACCGACTTTGCAGCAGAGTCGGGAATAATGATTAACCAGTAATTATACGTTTCCCCTTCTGCGACAGTACTTGCATGCGTCTGTATTTGTGTCCACGTTGTGCCGTTAGATGATTGCCGAGTCACTTATTGGCGGGAGCGGTAATAATTAGGGTGATTGTCTGTGTTTTGGTGAAAACAGGGGGATCAGAAGAGGTTTTCATTGTGTGAAAGCGAAGCCAGGTCTCCTGTTTTATTACTGCTGAGAGAAGACGGGAGGCACAACGAGGCAGCTGAAGATCTATCTGTCCCTTATCTATCCATCCTATCTATCTTATCTAATCTATTTATCGTGTTAATTGTCAGATTGGAATAGTCTCTATCCAGATCTGGACAAACTCCAGTCTGCAAAGCCTGAAGGCTGTTGTTCTTAACAAACTCCAATTATTTTCCCCTAATGAGCTCCCGGAGTGGTGGATGTGCACCCTGAGCATCATTACTGTAGGGACAGCAGTGGTAGCTGCCAGGACTGACTGGCAGCTTACACGCACCTGTTCTCCTTGACTGACTGCAAGCTGCACTTCCTGACAGCTGGGAGCCGGCCTCCCAGAGAGCGCAACACGCGCTCGTGACGCAGGGAGAAACACACAGGCGCGCGGATCCGTGAACGTGTGTGGCCGCGTGGAGACGACGCTGGGAATGCGGGGTGGGGGTTTTGTGTCAATATCGAGATACTGTGTTTGCCAAATGGACACAATTTCTTTACGTTGCAACTTTAGACATGTGGATGATAGTGATAATCAGAGGAATAATATATTGAAGGCCTTGGAAAAATATTTACATGACTTAAATTTTTTTTTAATGCTCTTCCACACTGCAACCACATACTTCTATGTGCTTTCGGAAGACATGCCAACACCAAATTATGATTTCCAAGTTATTTGAAAAATTAAAATAGGAAAAACGTTTCTAAAATATTTGTGTTCAGCCGTTTTGAGTCTTTATTTTGTAGAAGTATGTCTATCTTTACATTGAAGACAGAGATACATACTGTCAAGAAAATAAGAGTTGTTTATTAAAGGGGCAGTATTATGTTTTTTCCAGGCACATTGTGCTATAAATGACACTATCAAGTAACTATGTTACCTTTAGTTGTTATTAAAATTCTTTATATGTATGAAGTATGACTTAAAAGAAATTTGACATCATAATTGAACACCTTGATATTGGGCCTCCGACTCTTTAAAAACTCCTGCTTTCTAATTGCTGCTGGCTAATCGGAAGGAGCTTCGAGGAGGAGGAGCTTTGTCCTCAGAGGCGGAGCTAGGTCCACCCACACCTGAATGGTTGCCCCAGGAGACTGAAGGATTTCTCAAACATGCATGAAAGACTCAAAGCAGCACTTCAAGTATGTTTTGGATGAGGAAATAATATAATACAGTCCCTTTGATTGAAAAAAAGTCATATTTTCCCTACTTCCAACATAAAAAGAAAAACATGTCATTTCAATTTCACTGAAACTAGATTTATCACTGCTTAGGTCAGCAGTGACAAACCTTCCCCCCAAAAAACAGACGAACTCAAGCCTGAGATTAACTCAGCATCATTTTCCTGGTCTGCCAATCAAAACCGCCGCTGTAAATACTGTACAGCTTTGCTGTGTGTCTGACAAACTGTGGTTCTTCAGCATCAGCTGCATCTTTCCCCATAATGTGTCAGTCCAATTATGAAAACTACTCGTATGGCTTAGCGATAGATTTCACATTACATTTCATAGTCGTGGCTCTGGCTGCCAGTGTCAGGCAGAGACGGGCCTGAAAAGGCTGTTGCACTGCAGCAAACGGCTTCTTCCCCATCAGGCACTACAGTCCCTTCCCTCCCCCCCCCACACACACTCCCTATGCTAAAGTAGCAGAATAGTTGTGAGCTGAAATTGGTAGAAGAAAATTGTTCTGCCACAAAGTGTCAAAGGGTCGAGAATATCTGTCCGACACAAACGCATCAAAGCCAACTTGTCTCAGCAGTTTCGTAGTGTTTATAAAGTGCGGGGTTCTTAGATTGTGTTGTTTTGCTGAGACGTGTCCTCAGGCAAGGCTGGATAACGACTAGCTGCAGTTTGTGGCGTTGTTGTTTTGTTTTTTTTTTTTTGTTTTTTTTTGCAGTGTGGGATTAAAAGGAATTCCGTTTTGGATAGTGAAATTATTTGAAGATAAATGGAGAAGGTGGTTAAGTTGAGAGGTAGCAGGAATCTCTGGTCTGGAGTTTCAACTCATTCTAAAACAGCATGAAACCAGATTTATGTAGTTTTGAGGTCAGGAGCAGTGAAAACAAAAACTCCATCCATCCATCCATCCGTCCATCCATCCATCCGTCCGTCCGTCCGTCCGTCCATACATACATACGCCAAAGATCACAGGTTGTTTATATCAATATCATCACAATCCAATTTCTTAGTATCATAGTGCTCCACTATTACTTTAAGTAACTTTTATTTAAATTTTTTTTTTTACATATTTGTTATAATTATCATGTTGTGACAGTAATATAAGACACAATCTGTCAGCTCTTTTGCCTTTTCCCAGTGTTCCCAGTACTAACTGCAGAAATACACCACTCGGTCAGACATAGCCAATCAGAGGGAGGAGGGTCTAAGCGCTGTCAATCACTCTCATGGACACGCCCGCTCACCCCCAACATTTTGCTCTTTGCTACTGTTCCTTTGCTAATGCTGTTCCACCATTAGCACCTTGAGTAGCATGAACAGCACAACTGACAGCGCTAAGACCCTCCTCCTTCCTCTGATTGGTTGTTTTTCGTTCAATATTATCACTCGTAGATGGTGAAGTAGCTTGATTTTTTATTTTTTTTCACTGATTATTTGTCTCATACTATGCGGTCACAACATGGTAACAGTTGTAACAAATATGGAACAATCACATTTTTGTAAAAGTTACGTACTGCAGCTTTAAGTGTTTATTCAATAAGATAAGAGGTAAAATTGCTGTTTTCAAGGATTGCAGCTTGAATTAACATTGCCAGACCAAACATTTAATAAAGATCTGTAGAGGACCTTGAATACAATTAACTTTGGATTCTGTTTCCTTAAAGTTAATTATTCAAAGTAAGATGATTAAAACCTTAACAGGGCCTGTCAAATTTTATTCGTCAGTTGCAATGACTATTGTTAACAGCAGGAGAGGGGAAAAAATCCTACTTAGAGTCGATTATTGAACATAGTTCTGGAATGATTGATTTAAGTAATGATTTGGACAATCCCAGCTAGCCGTGTGGCTGTTTGGAAAAACCAACGGCCAACCCTTGAACTATACTCCGATCTTTTCATGTGAACTGATAAACCTTGGGGATGCGGTGAACACTTTTTAAACTTTGTGTCGCTGTTCTCTCTATTTGTTTTATACACAGTCCATACTTAGACTATTTCACATGAGATCTCACCAACAGAGCAGGTTTACCTCGACTGACAACAGAACTACATGTATTTGAGTGAGAAACAGGGGTCCTTCTACCCGAACTGCAACAGTCCATGAAAAAAAGGCTGAACACAGTGACCTTGGCACGGAGTGTGCAAGGAATGAAGATTGACAGACTCGTAATGAAGTGTTTGGGAATGTAAAATGTCATTTTCACTGACATTGGACTGGAGTTTTAGGGGATACATTATTAAGGAATTGTGCATTGTACCTATAAATGAGACTCTCTTCAAACGAAAGCAATGAAAAGGAGAAAACAGCCGCTGACTGAACTGAGTCCGCACTGGTGGAAATTGTGTTGGGGCGATGGACAGTCGGTGGAATGCAATGGATTTAGTTCACTGTGTGAACTTTAGTTTTGTACTTGGCACTTACTATCTAAAGTGAGGCGGAGGGCGAGCTAGAGACAGAGAGAGAGAATAAATTTCCCCTCACACAAAGCGTGTTGTGTAGTGTTTCTCTTTTGCCAGCCAAGTATTTACCACCCATCCATTTTTCAGCTGCTTTAGTCCAGCCTCTTCATCAAACCCAGATTGCTTCTTTATAGCACTATTCTTACTCCTCAACCCACACTCCTCACCGCTGTAAACAGTTTGATGGGATTCCAAATTGGGGAAAAAAAAGCAACCTAAAAAGAAAGAAAATAAGACAATTGTAAAAATGTAGCAGCGTATTGTCTACTTGACGAAGTGAAAGCCAAAATACAGCGATTTCAGAGTCTCCACTTTTCTGTTCTTGTTATAAAGTCAAATAGAAAATAGGCTTGTAATTTCAAATGCAATAAATGTTTCTATTTTTGCTCATAGATGGAGTGTCTTGCATAAAGTACTTTGCCGTACAGGAAACTTTTACAACAAACTTTGTTTTTACTAATATTTGTTCGCTAGACCAACACAAAGTACAGCATCATTGCAATGCAAAGGGAACATTTCACATGGTGAAAATCTGAAAGCCAAGCTGTCATTTATATTATTTTTTTCATCCCCACGTCCACAGACACTCAACATAAATCCACTCAGACTGTTTTGTAAAGAAAGACTTTCTGTCCTTTAGGCATGGAAATCTGACAGCGGCATACCTTTAATTCAAGAAGAACACAACAGTCAACAATATGTCTCAACATAAATATGTTGGAATTAGCACAATAGCTGGATTTAATTTGAAGTTACTAATTCATTGTACATTTACAGACCATTTCACATTTAAAAAAAACTGTCCCTGTAAAACGGGCAGGTTGAAATACAATGTCCGTCTGTGTTCCAAGGTAAAAAGAAAACAGTTAACACTTAAGAGGTTGAATAGTTCAAAAGTTATGAAACCTAAGCAGTAAGTTTTAAATATTGGTCTATATGCAGCCTTATTAACTTTAGTCTAATCAAATTAGTTTTTATTATACTAACTTTACTCTCTGGAGTTGCAGTAATAATAAACCAAGTTTGTAATGGATGATTCAGCTGCCCATTCTGTTGTTTCTCCTGGAAATGACCTCCGAAATAGTCAATATGGAGGACTTAAAAATATATATTTAAAACGTAGACAGTTAGTTTAGATGACAAAATGTTAGGAAAGCTATGTCAATGATAGCCTTTTAATCTCGCATATATCTATTTTAATTTTTAACCAACTTTGCAGCAGTTTGGTTTGCTACAAATGTATTCATCTTACTCATTATTTTTCCCTTCTTCTGATATCTGACTAACACTTTTGCTCTTGCCTATAGCCAAACACACAGCATACAAAAAGGTCATGAGGAAAGTCTTTGGGCTCATTTAACTCCTAAAGAACTCAGGGAATGTGTCCATACTTTACTTTCCATATTTAAATGAAATTTAAAGGGGATAATACAAAACATCATTGTATTATCTCCGCCAGGCTATTCTTTTTTCTAACTTTAGGTTCTTCAAGTGTTTCATGTCGGTACAAGATATAGACTCACCTGAATGTTTGCCATCAGTGTAATAATTTTTTTCCTCCCCGGAGTGATTTTTTTTCCCGGACTTAATTAGAGCGCTACAGGAAAAGGGTGCTGGAAAGCAAACGCGTCCGTGTTTCATGATGAGATTGCGACTGATTTAAGTGGGAGATAATTATAGATTAAACGTGTAATCCTCATCCTCCAAAGGCAAAGAGAGATTTTTTTGAGTGATTAGTTTTGCCACGGAGGAAGGTTTAAGAATCTCGCAGGTGAACACAGACCCGTGGCGTCCTGATACGCCTTTGACGCACGCCAAAATGTGGATTTAGACTTGAAGGCTTTTTTTCCAAATGAAAGTTGTCACCTCTTCGTTCCTGTCACAGTCGGGGTTCATCACATTTACTTTCTGCATCGCCGCATTGCGCCACAGACTCCAGCAGACAATACTTTATTCGGCCTAATGTTCGGTGTAAGGCATATTCAAATTTCCCAATTACTCCACCTTATAGAAATCCCTCTCTGTTTGTCGTTTCCATTCAACCCGACACTCTGCTGAGATATTTTATGTAAAAAGTCTCCAGAAAGTAAGAGCAACACACCCATCACCATTTATCCCCTCCTTATACATTTTTGATTTAATGCTAATATTTGTAAATGATGTGTTGAAAGACTGCCCGGCGCCTTTTTGTTAAAATGGCTAACGGATTGTAGATTCCAGGAGCATAATATGCAAGGCTGAAATAACTTGAGGAGATAATGTGGAAAGAGTTTTTACGAGGAAAGGAAATGGGGCAAATCTGAAGCTGGATGGCATCAATGCAGCCTGGATGGACAGGCCTGGCTAGACCAATTATTCTCGAGGCGAAGTAAAAAAAAAAAAAAAAGTGGTTGTGACGCAGGCATTCATATCAACTTGAAATGTTAGAATGGGCAACCTAGATGCTAACCATCATGGTTTCAATGCTCACAGAGCATTTACAACCACTATATCGCATTTTGCAAAAGTACTTTGACGCCGCAAACTTTTTCTTCCCGCATTTGTGATGGGCTACGGGGAAAAGCAGGCACAAGTTCCCACGAGTACAAGCAAAGAAAACGAAGAAGGAATCTGAATTTCCAAGAGAATACACTGATTGAAGTCATGAAGAAAACACCCCGTGCTTTAAATGTCAGTTTGAGGGTTTAAAACGGTGAACATTGCGTTTGAGTAAAGCTTGTTTACATGAAATATTTGAGCTGTTTTGTGGCGCGGGGAAAACCCACAGCTGATTAACATACCGGCCTTTGAACGGCTCTTCACACCACTATTGTTTGTATCGTCCGAGCAGCGGTGCACACCGCGCTGACTAACTGCATCTTGTAGCTGTAACACCAAAAATAACAATAATAAATAATCATACTGTGTGCTGTAGGACCTTCTGACTCCATGTTAGAGCTTTGCTGTCTAATACCAACTTCCCAAAAAGCTAACTGGGGTCCTGTTGGGTCAGCTGGGTTGGATAAAAGTGGTGGTGTGTAAATAAGCTGCTCACCTGTCAGACAAACCGCTGAGCAGGCATTATGCAGATGTGTTTCACGGGGGGATGACATTAAGTAAAGGTTGAAAAGATCTACTCTACAAACAAGATATTTCAGGCACTTCAGCTGCAGTGTTGATAAAGAATAATAATTCCCTTCAATGTTGACTGAAGGCTTTAAAACTGTGCAAACGCCTCATGCATGAGAAAAGGAACATAAGACAAGGGAAAATTCATGTCCAAAAACCATCATTTTACCTCTCCCACTTCATACGTTTTGATAGAATTCTGCATGATAACAACAGGAACAGATGAGCAGAAACAACTTAAAGATATTCAGTTTAAAGTCAGAGAGAAGCACACTTGATAAATATACAATAAAAGCCTCGATAAATATTGTTGCCCTTGCATAGCAGCCAAGATGGTCTTGATGTTGAGGGCAAATTGTGACTTTTTCATAAAAAACAACAAAAAAACTTATCTTAAAAAAATAAAGATTTAGTTTGCTGAAACAGAGTACTCTTTAATGACCACTGTGCTTAGAAAAGGTGTTTTAAGTAAAACCTGAACAAGGTCACACACACAACACGGCCACATACAAACACAAGTCCAACAAGTCCCTAAGAAAACTCCCGAACAATAAAACATTAGAAGTGACTTCACGACTTTCCAAAACAACAAAAACCTTCTTTTATTAAAAAAAAAAGTTAGGAAAAAGTCACAAAAAAAAAGTTCTGATTTCGACTTTAGTTTTGTTGTTCTGTCTTCTTCTATGTGATTTACATGTGAGCTAATACACAACCTGATGGACGAGGAGACTTGGGATAAAGGAGCCAAAAAAAAAAAACAAGACAGTGCAACTGGGTAAATGTGAAGTTAGCAGAACTCCCTTAATGGAAGTGACATCAAAGATATTTTAAAATTAGGTCACTTAAAAGATTTCTAAACTCTAGTTCTGGTTAAAAAACAAAAGACAATGTATATTAGAACAGAAAAGTGTCAAATTTAATTTCACTTCTGATTGCAAGTGGAACTGAAAAGCGCATTGTGAAAAAGTTTAAAAGTTTTGTCAAATTAAACTTCCTGTTAGGACATTTAATTGGTCTGACAAAAAAAAAAAAAAAAAAATCATTCCTCAACAGCGTTCTCTGCTTTATGATGGGTGGCTGGTTTATGTGAACAAATCAAACTGTGTGTGTGTGTGTGTGTGATTGCACATGTGACATGTCACATCTGCTCTTGTTAACTTTTTTTATTAGAGAGCTGTGTGGCGCATGGGATTTTTCGCATTACTCTGGTGGCAGGCGAATTGTCATTGAGGAAAATCGATATTTGATCTTTTTGTTTGCTGCTCAGTGGCAAAACACAGAACACAATACTCCCGAGTGGCGGCAGGCAGCGGATGGAAGAGCCCTTCAGGTGCCACAGTGTTCATGAAATAGGTTGTAGGATGCATGAGGACAAAATTGCGTTTCTTGATGTGGTCAACTTAGTTTCACTGAAAACAATGTATTGTTTTGCCCCTTTAGATGTAAAAGCTGAGTAGACTGGTCAAAAAATCTGATCGTTCTGATGTTAAAGATGATTACTTTGAACTTAAAGGTAACTCGAAAGTTGATTATTTTTATTTGTGCCAGAAGCATTTCTTATGACCAGCTTGCAAAGCTTCAATAATTAAAAATTTTTTAAAAACAAAACCATAATGGGTCAGTATTATGCATTTTATAGCCACATAAAATTATTTGTTAATTAGGATTTCATATCGTCAATTTCCTAAAATAATGGCCTAACTCACTTTTTTAACAAGTGATTTTTTTATTTATTGATTTATTTATTTTTGCAAAAAAATCACTTTTGACAAAAATTACGTAGGCCCTCTTTTTTTTTCTTTTTTTTTTAGGAAAGTGACAATATGAAGTTTGTACTTGCATACAAATGACCATTTTCAGTGATCTGGAGATTGTTACCAAGGACGAACCAAACTTGTGGAGGTTCACACTTCTGTTCCTGATGAAACAAAAATTTGGAAGGTATGTAAAACACATATTTATTTGGGGCGAGTTTTGATTACACAGAGATGTCCCCACCATTATTTGAGAGGCAGGGTGTGCCCCGGATAGGCCCCCACTTCGTTGCAGGACATTATGCAGAGATGCTGTTTCCAAAAAGGAAAAAAAAAAAAAAGAAATTTTGGTACTGTTTCCGCCGTAATTGATTTTCCTCTCTCTGTAAAAACAGCAGCGGGGTTGTGCTGCATTGTTGAAACACAGCATCCCTGAACTGCCTCCATCTACAGTCAGTCTAACACAAAAGACAATGACACAGCAGACTATCTGTTATTAGTGTTTTCAAGCTGTCGCTATTGTGTTTGGGGGAACAAATAAAAATTGCAAAGGCAGAATGAAATTGCAGGTACATTACTCTTGCTCAGCTGGTTCAACTGGTGCTCTCTGTAATTTATTGGGAACAATGGGTCAGAGGCGGGGTTTTTTTTGTCATCTTCAGATATGTTTTGTTGGTCTCAAATCTGACCGAGCTACTTGCGTCACTTTGATAAATTGAGCAATAACATCTTGAGCTACTGTTCGCTTTGTTCTCCCTTAAATGTTTTCCAGTAAACTCTTCGCGGAGACACTTTCATGTTTCCACTGCTGTTAGGAGGATATGACAGCAAAACTGGACAGGAAACCAGTTTGCTTTTCTTACTCATAAATTGCTTTGCGGCCCCATAAAAGAGTTGCCATGTGTCTCACCTTTGACCTCTAAAGGTAGGAATCAGTTTCCTGGAAAATAAAAAGGCCGTAAAAGAGTTGGTATTAATAGTTTAACAATTGAACGAGGTGGGAGGGACTGAGTTTTATTTTAAATCACAGTATAATGTTTTGTTGTGAAATCATACGGTAACGTTTCTATAACTGTATTTATCTGTTCAAGGGGAAACAAATTCTGGTGTTTCAAAGCCAAATGACCACTTTCAAGGAAATATTTGCAACAAGAAGAACTTATAACAAGAGTTTGTTCACCCTGCAAGGTCAGTACAAATATTAGCTTTAAAAACCAATTTTTTTTGTAGCTACTACAACTTGTGAAGCTCTTGTTTGTCGATCATGCAGGCTCTTTTCCACAGCAAGCTGTCTATGCACGACGCCTCGTTTTGTTTTTTTGGTGACAACATAACATATCTCATGAAATTCTTCATTTTTCATTTTGATGTCCCACACTAAAATTGTCAGTGCATGGCCCCCATCTGGTGGGCAACCTGAACTTTAACGTTCGTGTAGACTGTTCAGAAATGTATCAAGATGTTTCAGATGTTAAATTATAAACCACAGAAAGAAAATTTATTTGATTATTTTTTTTAGAAAGGAGAGAAAAAAAAGTTTTCCTCCTTCAGGAGCTTGTTTTGAGTAAATATTTATTTTTTAATATTGATGGAAAAGTGCTAGTTCCACCAGCAGATTGATTTACTTGAGACACACTTTTTCTATAAGTGAAATAATCTTCCAGTGGAACTAGAACTTTTTCATCAATATTTTTCATCTATATTTTGCTGAAAAGTTATTTGTAAGTTAGTTTTGTCTTTTATTCAACTGTACTTTCTCATTCGCTAAAGACAGCATGTAGCTTCAGTTATTATAACTCGAAACTAGAGATCAGGCCCAAAATCTGGGCGTAAAGATGGACTCTGAACCTTAGAGTCACATAAAGACAGTTATAAAGTCAGACTTTTATCACCTGAAGAACATTTCGAGAGCTAATGTCGCAGCCATGTTTCTGTGTTATAAGTGAAACAATCTGCCAATGCAACTATTAAGGAATTATTGACTAAAACAAGCTCTTATATCTTGTTGAAAAGTTACTTCTGACTATACTATACTACTATAGTATAGGGGTTGAACGACTACATATTTTTTAAGGTCGACTACATCATGATAATAGTTGAGTCGATGTCGACTAGTCGCGGTGACGTCATAGTGACGTAAGCGCAAAAACCCTTCACAACTACTTGGAGGCTTTATTAGCTGTTTACACGGCAAATATTGACACCCCCCCCCCCCCCCCCCCCCCACACACACACACACACACACACACTCTCCCCTTCTCCTGCTTTTACTAAGTCTATTATGGAGATTCTTCGTGAGCAGCGGGGAAAAGTTTGTTGCACAAAGTCGGGTCTGACTTTTTTTTTCTAAACACCGGCTGATGCTGATGATCTCTGGATAGTTACTACAGGAGTCAAATTATCACACTGACTACATGGTGCTTTTGGAACATCACAAGCCAAACTTGTTATGAACGGATCCCGTTTGGTTACAGCTGAATTCAACGAAACCACCTGCTTCTCCTCCGCCCGATGCGCGGCAGGAAGCTCTGCTGACTCAGCAGATTGAACGATTTAAGATATTTTCTAGTCAACGTCAACATGATAAAAGTCGAGTCGATGTCGAGTTGACTAGTCGTTGTGACGTCATAGCAACGCAAGACGCAAAGCTTTGGAGTAACGTACAGGCTTTATTACCCGTTTTCACGGAAAAATACGGCATTTACACAGAACAGCAACAAGTGAAACAACGAAACATCGGGATAGTTTATGATAAATAATAAGTTGCTGGGAAACCAACATTCAAAAGGAAACGCACATCTTTTAGATGGCATGTAAAAACAATAAAAAGAGGTGGCACGGGGGCGGGTAAATAAAGTTCACTCGCTGTCAATATTCTTTTCGCTAAGAGTTCGCTAAGAGCACATTGTCATACAAGGACCCAGTAATTTCTACCTGTTTGACAAGATGCGGGCTTGTCCTCGATCTGTCTTGAAGACGCCATTTTGTAGCCAGTGTTCTGTCAGATCAGCTGTCAGAGTGTCATACACTTCTGACAGCTGATCTGATGACACTTCTAAGCACAAAGTGTCATTCTTAGCACGAACTCACGGCTATATACATGTCAGACAAGTATACACTGTCATTACCAACTACAGGCTTTTATTTAATCAGCAGCTGTCATTACCACAGATCTTTATTTAATCAGCAACATAACATCATAATGTATTAGTTAGATCGTCGTGACAAAGACACTCGCGAGCCGGCTAAGTGACATCCTTAGCGGGAAGGGGGCGAATTTTAGACGATCGTGTTTTGTAGTGGACTGCAGCTGCAACTCCATCTCCTTTTAAAAACACTGTAAAACCACAAATATGCATCCATCTACATATCATTTAAACTAATGTATTAACTTATTTTTCTTGTGTCTTGTGACATATACTGTGCTGTCAGATCAGCACAGGCTGTCACCACCGGCAATCACATGACTGCGACTAGTCGACATGAAATGTAAAAACTCGCGAGACGTCCTAGAGTCAACTAGTCGACTAGTCGACTAATTGGTTCAACCCCTACTATAGTATACTACTATATTTGCACTAGAAACCAGACCAAAAGTGCTTGGTAGAATTTTGTGTTTTTGCAGTGCATCACACCTATCTTCCTTGAAATGCCATAATTAAAACAGAAATTAGACTAACTGGAGCAGGAGCTTTCAACTTAAACTCACTTCACTAAATTATCAGACTACAAACTTGGTTCTTAAATAATGACTCCATGTTATTTTGATCCCAGTAGATCTAACCCACTTTCTGGCATGGATTGGCTGTTAACATTCACTCTCATAACATTGTTTTATTTATTTATTTTTTCTGTTTAATCTACTCCTTGGCTCTCATTGTAGCACCCACTATGGGACGAAACCGCTGTGAAGTCTTTTCAAACCACGCCCCGATCACTAGAACCACACATCGCAGCTCCCAAGTCTCATTTGGATCGAGAGTTCATCCGGTAAAAACACGCCTGCTGACCAATTACCCCGCTTTCTGGAGAGGCCTGCAGCTTTAGTTTGTGTAAATGTTTATTTTTTGTTGGAAGGAACGAGGAAGGAAGGGATTTTTTTTGCTTTGCATTTCATTGCGACCCGCATGTTTGATACGTGTTCAGAAGCGTTTGACTGTCAGGCTGAAAGCGGGCCAGTGACAGGTCCCGCCGCCGTGACTGACGGGTCTGCCGGGATTGGAAGCGAAGTGAATTTAGCTCGACTAATTGAACCGCAGAAAAACTTAGAAAGAGGCCGGGCGAGTCGCGTGTTTTCACAGTCTAATCTTTATTAATGGCTCTGCGTTCTGCCGGGGGAGTGGCGGAGGGAGAGGGAGCTGCTGATGAAGCAGGGATCATCAGCAGCTACGTTCGCCATAAAGAAAGGCTCGCCTCGATTGAGATTTCCCTTTGTTGCCTCCAATTGTTTTTGACAGACTCTGCAGTGGCGCCGTGCCTTTCCATTGACAGCTCCAGCCTCCGTAAACGCTCTTATATTTGCTATTTATTAGCATACCACTGGCTGACTTTATTTTGCCCATATGTCAGTCTGAGACCTCGGAGAGAAGTTTCTTTTTTTTTTTTCCCCCTGTCGCTGAAACACGGCAATGTCTACAATGTGTTCTCTAAAATGTTTAAGACCAAAACAAAAACACATATGGCAAGTCACCGCAGAGCTCCTTCACTTGGTTTATGGCGGGCGGATAAATTTTTCATATGTTTATTCATCTTACCTTCATGGTTGGTTTATTATTAAAGTGCTGTAGTGAAGCTCACATCCAGCCTCTCGGGCCAGGGGGAGCGACAGGTTAGGACAGTGCAGTCGCTCCCTCTCGTCATTTATCATTGTGTGTTCATCTGTCTCTTTGTGTTTACTACTTTCATGCCCATCCATCTGCATCCTGTCTCTCATCCTCAATTGCAGCTGCCCTTTTGCTTCTTTGCTTCACCTCTCTGTGATTCCCCTCTGACCCCCCCCTCTCCCCAAACTCCCCATCCTCGATCTTAAGTTCGTGGCTATAAATACTCTGTCAGGAAGTCACTCTGCTTTCTCTGCCTCTCAGAAGCTTTCAAGCTACGTAAGCTTTCGCTAGTCTCTTGTTTTTAAAATATTTTTTATATAAAAACAGACCTTAATAGATTATATTGGGATTTAATGTTATGGTACGTATCATAAATATTTTTGCTGGGCATCACATTTAGATTTACAGCAAGTTTGGAAGGCCCCTCCGGAGCGAGACGGCAAGGAAAAACTGAAAGGGCATTGAAGAGGCTATGAATCGTGGTGCCGTCTCCCCTGCTGACAGGCAGCTCATCCTTCCTGGCCTGCAGTCTGAGACTGAGATGGATGGGAGGGAGAGTCGGGACGGATTCATCCCAGCGAGAGTGGCAGCCATAAATTGGGACATTGATAAAAGAACCCTGACCGTAAATAAACGCAGTGCTGAAAAAAGCTAAAAAAATTTTTAAAAAAAGCAAAAACAACAGCCTGAGAATGAAAATGTAAGTTTATCTGCAGATTTGAATGACTTAACCTTGTCTTAAAATGAGGATAGATTATGCTTGGAACTACCTGAATGTTTAGGTAACATCTAGAGTTGGGTAGTAAGTAAGTACATTTACTTCACTAACTTTTATGGAAAAAGGAATTCATTTTAGGAGTATTTTTTTTACTAAACTGTCTTTTTTACTTTTACTTGACTCATTTTATGCAAAACATGCAAAACACGGCAAAAACACAAAGTCGTACCAAGTATTCTTTTCTAGTCTGTAATGAAAATATCTTGAAGACAAAACTAACTCACAAGTAACTTTTCAGCAAGATAGAAGACCTTGTTTGAAGTAGCTTAGCCATTTCTTATTACTGATGAAAAATTACGAGTTAGAAGTGCAATAATCTCCCATTCTAACACCTTTTTAAAATCAATATTAAGGAATTACTTACTTCTTGCTGACTTTTTTTCAGCGGTCTGATTGACTTTTTCTTTTAGGCAGACATTTATCTTACATGGATAAGATAAATGCATCTTAAAGTTCCTTTAGAGTTTGCTGTAACATTAGTCCTTTGGTCCTGAAAATGTTCAGGTGATTAAAAACCTGACTTTGTAACTGTCTTTATGTGCCTCTGAAATCTCAGATCTTCATCACCACACCCAGATTTTCGGGCTGATCGTTAGTCTCTAGCTGTAATAGCTCAAACTGTGTGCTGACTCTATATTGTTTCTATTTAAAGAATGATCAAGTACACTTGAAATCAGACAAAACTAGTTTACAAGTAATTTTTCAGCAAGATATAGGAGCTTTTTTTATAAGTCAATAACTCCTTAATATTGATGAAAACGTACTCTCTCCATTTATCGTTTCTTTAATCATTTATCGTGATACATTTCCTATCATAAGAGTTTAGATGTATCGTAAATTCCAGTTATGTTTAAATCCCCACCAGAACTGCTCGCATTGCCACTATTGACAGTTTTACCATTTTCTCCACTGTTTGTTCAATGAAAGCATCAACTAATTTGAAAAGGCAGTTTTAGTGTACAGTTTAGTGATATAAACCACACTTCTTTACAGCAAGTACGCCAAGGAAGCACACTAAAAATGGGAATGTGTTTCATCAGCATTTTTTGTATGCGTGTGGCCGTGACACACAGAGTCATACAGTTGTCTAAAAAAAAAAAAAGATGTAATAAACAGTTCTTCGATACAAATATTGTGATAAAACTTTATAGGCCTGTATCGCCCACCCCTAGTTCCACTGGCCGATTATGTCACGTTTAACATTTCAAAAATTTCTCTCTGTAAGTGAAATAATCTGGAACCATTGTCAAATATTCAATTAAACTAGTGTATTTTGCCGATAAAGTTACTTTTACATCGGTTTTGTCGTATTTCAAATGTACTGAAAATATTTGCAATAGAAATTAAACCACTAGGTAAGATGTTGTGTTTTTGCAGCGTGAACCATGTTACCCCAGTGACCTTTGACCCGATGTGGCCTTGGCCCCCGTTAACCAACCCCGCTGTGATCTACCCTTCCTGGCACTGGCTTCTGGTTACAGGTCTGCCTGCGCCGGTGCTCTGAGAGGACAATCATTCCCTCGGCAGACATGGCCTATCGATTGCTGTGTCAGAAGCCATATTATACCTTCCCCCTTATTGGACCGGCTGACTTTCCCCCTCAGCCTGTTCTGGCCGCTCGTACGGCCAGCAGATGACATTTAAACCGCGGCTGGCAGGCGGCAGCGGGAACCGAGCCGACAGTCTTACTAGTAGCTACTTTACAGATGGCATTTCACTCTTGGCTTATTAGCGCTATTAAACACCACTTGTTCGGCGAGGTGAAGGCCAGCAACACTGTTCGGACCAGACGCAGTCGAATGCCAACAGGGCCAATACTAAAAAAAGAAAAAGAAAATCCAGTCTAATTTTTCCCCTCCTTTTCTGCAGCTGCAGGCAGTAAAAAAAGAAAAAAAAACAGAAACGTAGAAGAGTTATTTGGTTGCCTATAGGTAAGCATGGGGTATCTTTTATTCACTGTTTTCTCCTCTAACAGTCGACGGAAAGGTCAAACCTTTGCTCAGCGAAGAAGCCCAGAGGATCACTCAAAATCTCTACAGCGATTCCACGAGCCACCGCACCTATTTCCGACAAACCAGAGGAGCCGAGCGCATGAACTCATTTAGATCCAGTTCGTGGAGGAATCAGTCATATTGTCACGGCATTAAACACCTTGATGCACGTCGTGGCTCAAAGGCGTGTCGGATTTGGTTTAACGTACATCCGGCCCCTTAGAGGTTAATTGGTCCGCTGTTCACTTCCCCAGGCAGGTGATACGGTTACATGTGAGAGAAAAAAAAAGAAAGAAAGAAAAGAGGGTCTAATGGAATGATTGTAATAGAAACCTGAATATTACAGTAAATGTAAATGATATTTAAATGACTGTGGAAAATGCGCATGGTCATGGGAAACAGGCGATTGAAATTACTTGGCGCTTAAGCGAATCAAAATATTTTTACGCTCGTAGGATTCTGGAGTCTCGCATGAATGTGTATGCATTTAGAAAAACAAAAGTTGTTTGGCCAACACTTAACAGGCAGATTTGCTAAAAGAATTGTCCATCTTTGTAGATTCACAAAATGGCTCTTCTTTTTCATTCATGTCGAAACATGTCATCAAAACAAATTACAGCAGTACAATTACATTTTAAGTCACTTTTCAGCAAAATAAAACCCCCCAAAATATTTTCACAATTTGACTTAAACAAATTTATGTTCATGACTAAAATTTTACAGTTCCAGTCAGTTTTAAATTGTAGTCAAAACTTTAGTCTGTGGTCTGTTACCTATGGAGCCCCTTAGGGGACATGGGGAATTCTTTTCCTTTTGCGTTCCCTCGCAAAACTGTACTTATCAGTTATGTGGCATAATTGAATACTGTAAGCCTTTCTTACGGTGGGCGCCGTACTTTCTGCTTTAATATAAGGCTATGTGAGGTTTTTCCATGAATGTTAATATCTTATTGTGAAATATCTGAAGTTTTATATCTTTCTTTAGGATAGAAATGCACCAAAAACCTACGATATAAACAGAAATTGTTGGTAGGTATGAAAGAAATAAAAATACATCCTAATTTGGACTATTTCTGAGTTATTATCGCGGGTAATAAATCATCTGACAGTTTTGATTGTGTCTCTGTTGTGTTCGTAGTCTGAATGGTTTAAAGAGCTGCTTTCAGTGCTGTTCCATCTTAGCCTTAACAGACATAAACAGTAAATAAATAGATTTTCAATCTGTTTCTTGCACCAAACAGTTAATAATAATAAACAGGTTTTCACTGAGGCTCTATAAGAGCCATAAATGAAATAAGTAATTATTGATATGACAGGAGCAGCGGCTTTGACACTTAGGTGTGTCGACGTGGGAGTGACGTCACCAGGTATGAATGGGAAGGATACTGGCTTTGTGTGTTTTAGGAAGCGGTGAGCGGGGCGGTCAGTCCTTGCAAAGTTTGGAGCCTGATCATCAAAATGGAATAAATCGATAATTGTGACAGAACAAAGAGGTTTGGAGTTGATTGATACACAGACAGACGAGATTCCCCGAGTTAACCCAGTGCGGCCCTTTACCGTCATTAGTTTGTTGTGTTTTTAATAATAAAACTTGTTTATTATTATTAACTGTTTGGTGCACAACACTGATTGAAAATCGATTTTTTTACTTTTTACCACCCCAAAAGCAGGGAGCGGACTAAAGCGCAAAGTATTCTGGGTAAATACACCCAAAACAATTGTCTGAGTGTAGTGCTAGTGGGAGAAATGGCTTGTGGTCTTTTACCTACAACAAAAGAGAAATCTAAATCTCACGCCATTTTATTTCTGTTCATATTTTGTGAAGAGGGAAGTTGCGGTCCTGTCTTCTTCAGAGGTTTTCATGTTGTTTCCTTCAGTGGTTCTTGGAGCAGCGCCACCACAGGCGAGGAGGGGAAACATGTTTTCCAAAAAAGTTGGTTTGTCTGACAAAGTGCAGTGTGAAGGAGAGCCCCAGCAGCTGAGTCTACCAGACTATCACCGTAGAGTTTTTACTAATTGGCTGCAAACACACAGTCAGGGTGTCTCACTTAAAGCACCAACCTTTCCATCCAGAGCCCACATAGCATAAACGTCCTTAACAAAGACCGTCACATTCTGACCAAACACTTTATGGAAGAAACTTTTAAAAATAATAGTGAATAAATTGCAATTTACACCTCTTTCTGCAGCTCACATCTAGGCATCTATTTAAATTTTTATTTTTTTATTTTCACCCATTTTCTATTGAATTTAACTTTTTGATCGTTCATCTGAAGCTGCCAGTCTTGATCATCTTTGAGGCCCCTGGAGAACGGGCTCGTTTAACGCCTGCTGTTTGTCCCAACACCTCTTTAAAGGTGTGCTATTTTTCAAAGCCGCACCTGTGAAAAGCAACTAGTGTGTGACATTTTCCCCCACATAATTAAGGCTGCAGAGAAAGGCAAAACAAACAAAAGTTTAGGAATGGCAATCACAGGGCAGTTATTTTGTCCCCCTTTCTCTTATCCAAAAAGAGATTTATATGTTTGGGATGTTGGTAATGAAGTGTGTGCAGGGAAAACAAAAAAACGACTTTCAATGGCCCATTGAGCAAGGGGGAAAAAAAAGACAAATGATGACAGGATGGAGCTATTGAGGATTAAACAAGGAAACATCAAATGGCGGTAAAGCGCGTCGCCGTGGTTACCCCTGAGAGGACAGGTGTGGGCAACGATTAAGACGGGGCTTCACTGGAAGCCATCTGGAAACGGCGCTCAGATCAACCGCGAGGGACGGGACATTTGCAAGCATCCACAGCCATGTGGAGACGTGACACGCACGCACGCACGCACGCACGCACGCACACACACACACCCCACACACACTCAGGTGTAAGCTTTCTCCTTGCACACTCGGGCGGAGCGGCATCTTTATGAGAACGCTGCCGGGGCGAAACAAACAAACCGGCGCAGTGATGCTGCAGCTGAATCCGAGGCGGGAGGAACGCTGGAAATGAATAATGAATACACTAATATTTCCCTCCATTTCAGATTTTTTACTTTTTTTTCTTCCCCCCTCTCATACGACTCTGCCTCAAACACAGGCTCAACCCCTCACTACGGGTCTCAGTCAGTTTGTCCCCACTATAGTGCTGGTTCAAGCCAAATCATTTCCCTGCAGGGTAATAAGGGAACAGGAACTGAGAGAGAGGGAGAAAGAGGTGAAGTCCAAATGAAAAAACAGCCTCGGTTTAACATCTTCTCTTTCTGGGGCACGGCTAACCTTTATTGGATTCCCGCCCCCCCATTTTGGTCAAATCAGAGTGAATTCTCTTCTAACCTTTGGCACCTGCACAATGTCAAATTTAATCACTTTTCTTGTCAAACTATACTTTGCTTGAAATTAAGCCACGAACATGGGGACAAATAATAATTTAGTGTCTGACAAGTAATGGATATTATCCAGTCCCTTCGTCCCAGCCTCATGTTGAACTAAGCGATGCTGAGGTTTCGTTTCTGCATTTTAATGCCTCATTAATCAGATGTTGTACGATGCAGGAATCTCATAAAGCCACTTAATGCCCGGTCTCAGAGCGTAATGACTGACAGATATCCATAAAAGGATTTATTAGTCGGTAACAGTCAACTTCAAAGTGGACAATATGGAGTTGAAGAATCTATAAAATGTCAGGCAAAGAGGAGTTCCCCTCAACCTGGTGTGTGTCAAACACTCCGCACTTTTCAGGCATATATCAGTCAACATAGAGCCTCCACACCACCAGGGGTCCCCCATACACTACACACGGAAAAACAAAATCTAAATTATTTTTCGAGTTGTTACACAAATAATAGGTTAGCCTCTTCCTGCTGCTGGCTGCTGTCGCTAGCCGCATTCCCATTAAAAATGTGCACAAATCTCTGTCTCTATTCTCCAAATAGCCGTCAGAGAAGAGGCAAAAACACAGCAAATTCTTTTTTCTAAATTGCTGTGTTACCATTGAGCAGTTTTATTTTATGAAATTTCAATTTGTGCAATTTTATGGTTAATGGAAACACCTCTAGAAAGTAGAAGACACCTAACTTACCCTGACCTACTGTACATTTAGTATTTATCAGTTAATGTTACTTTCAAATATTTAAAATAATATGACGCACTTGAAAACCACTCTGCACTTCAAAATCTTTTTTGGTTTATTACTCCTGTATGGTTAAAATCAGTAGCCATAATAACACTGGTATGATGCAAGCTAATTGCAAATGATGCTAATGATAATAGGTATGTTACACACATACTAGCTTAGGAATGACAAAGCATCTGGTGGTGACATGTTAGTATGGAGGGGCCCCAAAATAAAAATCTGCTTTATTTTTGGGCCAGGCCCTTTGAACTTGTAATATATTTAAAACGTCTGGTCCAGCTCACATTCACTTAATGATGTAACATTTTGTGTTGGTTTGTTAAATCAAATATCAATCAAATAAGCTGAAATTTGTGATTGTTATGTAATAAAACATGAATGTTTTAAATGTATAAATAGATTTTTTTGGACAGCGCTGTGAGTGTTGTCTTTGCTTTGAAATTTTAAGCTATGAATTGATGTTTTAGAAAATAACACCTCTCAATAATAAATGATAAAACGCATTGTACAAACTGAATGGTCCATTATTTAGAGGTGCATTTGAATCAGGTTCGTCATCAACACCTCATTTCCTGCTTGCTGACCTCTAACGGATTGTTCATCATCATCACCTCCCAATCAATCCTGCCCGTATAAAAGATGGTGGTTGTTGAAGTCACTGGGATGGAAAAACAATTCATTAAAAAACCAGTGTTGTACATGTGACCCTCGTATGTTTTCATTGAAGTAAACAAATCTCAGAGAGCAGAGATGAGGTGCGACACAGTTATAGAAGATGCTTCTTGCCACTGGTGACTCATAAACCATGGATTGTCAATCTGCTTTAATCAAACTCTAGTTCGTTTGCTTAGAAAGTCCACTGAGCAGGTTTTTCTAGGGGTTTGGTTCGTTTGACACAGTGCAGTGTGAAAGCAAACCACGGCAGCTGAAAATATAACAAATGTTTTAATTTTGGTCCCCCATTAAACTGAGTCTACCAGACTATCAGGTGGGAAAAACACCCTTAGATTGATTTCTGCTTCAGAACACCTCAATGAAATAATTACATAATTAGCAAAAATCTGTAGAACTTGACTGCATCCTGAGGAGCCATTTGATTCAGACACATCTA
The DNA here is from genome assembly GCF_001444195.1 of Xiphophorus couchianus. Classification (NCBI taxonomy): domain Eukaryota; kingdom Metazoa; phylum Chordata; class Actinopteri; order Cyprinodontiformes; family Poeciliidae; genus Xiphophorus; species Xiphophorus couchianus. The sequence continues at coordinate 26,987,569 of NC_040245.1, read as the reverse complement.
GAAGTTGCGGGACACTGGCCCACAAGGACTGCAGTCTGTCTTAAGTCAGCCGTGAGCTACACCAACTCAATTCTTGTTTTGCCACAGGGAGATGGTGCCTTTCTTCAGGCCAGTTAGACACACATGCACCTTTTTTGTGGTTTTGGACAATGGGAGGAAGCCAAATGCTTGGCATGCATGGGGAGGACATGCAAACTCTACACAGAGCTGCTTTGACTGGAATTTAAACTAAACCTTGAAGCCAAGGTTGCTTCAAGGCAATCTTGGCAACAAAAGAGCAAAACGAGTCATCAAGCACAGAATGAAAAAACAATCTCTATGTGAAATAATTTTCTCTAACTCACCAAAAAACCGAATAGACGATTTTGAATTTGAAAAAGGGAGGTATTTTATATTTTTCAGGCATTTAGTGCCTCCTTCTGCCACAATTAATTAACTAGGTTACCTTTAAATGTTATTAAAGGGCTAAATATATCAAAACATGACTCAAAAGGAAATTGACGTGGTAATTTAACAAGTTTGAAATTGAGCCTCTGTCTCTTTAAAGACTCCTGCTCTTTCTGAAACTCCGCCTTCACGAAGTCATCACAACATGATTCTCTATTAACCCTTTAACAACATTTTTACCAGCCTTGCACTGAGACGTAGCTCCTATAATGAGCTAAGTGGATGTGCAGTTTGCTAATTATTGCTGGCTAGTTTGAAGGAGCTGAGTGGGGGGTAGGGGGGAGGCTGGCTGTCCTGTGAGGCGGAAGCTTGGAAACTGCAACTCCTAGGAGGAGCTTTGCTCTCAAAGGCGAGGCTAGGTCCACCCAGGTTGCCATGGGAGATTAAAGGATTTGCCAAACGTGCTTGAAGGAATGAAGGCAACACTCCAGGTTTGTTTTTGATGAGGAAATAACATTATAAAACGATGTAAAGCTAAAATATTTTTACATAATACTGCCCCTTTAAATAATACAAGCTAAGTAGTTGATTTTTTTTTTTTTTAAGAAACTAAACCTCTATATTTAAAGACATGTGCTGGCAACACTTTGGACATTTCTGTATTAAAGGAAGACCTCTTCAACTATAATAAGCTGATGTTTATGAAGAAAAATCCCTCTCAGAGAGACATAAAACTACACCCCTTGTGTTTTCTCCCAGCACTGGAAATGGAAAGCAACTGCATTAAGCGCTGAGATAATCTTTCACATGAGGACGCAGCAGCGCAGAAGATATGACTGCATCACAGGGTTTTGCTGAAATCCACACTCACTAAAAGTTGCTCCGATGGAAAAAGCTCATTTGGATGCAGTTGACAGAGTGTGTCTGTGCACAGTCTGCGAGGCAGGGCTCGCCCATCTCCAGATAAACATCATTCTCGGTGTGTTTACTTGCTCACATAACGGTGTGTGCCGGTGTTAAGACAACTGAAATTCACCGTGTGTGTTTTTTGGGGGGTTTTCTTTTTTAGCTCGAATCTGTTTTGAGATTATTTTCCTAACATGCTGTCCAAATGGGACCTGAAGTATTCCCATCTGGACCAGTACTCCGTCCGGCGTTCCTCCTCTCCCGCCACCCGCGTCCCCAATCAGACTCCACGCTTACAACAAATAATCCCTATGAGTTCAGAGCAATTACACACTTTTTTACCTGCCTGTTAATACACTCCGGATGCTCAGATATTTAGATTCTCACTTATTACATTCTCTGCTATATTTCTCAGGAAGCATGGATGAGATAATCACACCCAGCATGCCCCGAAGATCCCTGATGCCTGAGATGCCTCTGCAGACGAGCCAGTGACAGCTGGCACTATTACTGAGAGCAATGAAGAGTTGAACAAACAAATGTGACGGAGCTGATTGTTTAACTCGTTCATCTTGTCAAGATGCCCCCCCCCCAAAAAAAGACATTTTATTTCACAAACATTTGGAAAAGTGGGCGCGACGTCCCCAACATTATGTTTTGGTGCTTTGTTTGTTTGAGAACAGAAAAGGTAATGATGTTTAGGGTTAGGGTAATCAGAACATTTAAATATTGTATGTGGTTTTCATTGTAGCACTAAAAATTATGAATCACATTTGATAAGTTGTTGACGAGACAGAAATGATGAAAGTATTTTATTAAGGATCCATCGATTCGTTTTTTTCACTTTTGATACCGATACAGATATCTGAAGTTTAGTATCGGCTGAAAACAGCTGACATGAATGTACTGAATTACAAATGTATTTTATGTCTTTGCTACAGCGCACTTAAATACACTAATGTCTTCACAAGTTCAGCCAAACATGTAAAAACAGCACAACTTTAATTTGTTCTGTCGCTGCAGTGAGTGTAGCAGCCAATGAAAAATAAATCATAGGGAAACTGGCAAAAACAACAGATTGACTTTGTAAAACGTAAAAATAAACTGCAACAAACTTTCGTTCCAATGGTCCAGAAAGTGAAATTAGTCATTCTAAATATAATGTAAAATTATTAATAAAGCAAGACATACCTCAGAGCACAAAGCATAGAATTAGACTGATTAGATCTGCCTTTATGGATCGGGCACATTGTTTTAGATACCTGATCTGGAGATTTTTTTCAATGTCAGCATCAGTGCAGATATTAATAATGGATTGGGTGTTTAGTAAAAAAATAAATAAATACTGCAAACTTGCAAAACATCTATCCTGGGAGGCAAACTAAATCCATGTCACACAGATATAGAAACGGAGATCTCACCTGGTGAGTGACAGCAGGATAACGATGAGCTGAAAAACATTTAACTTTTCTTCTGACTGACATTAAATCAGGCTAAACTGTTTCTGTTTTAAGTCGGAAAGAAATACCAATATTTTCATTTGCTAAATACCAAAGTAATGACAGAGATTTATTCACATATGTATTCGAACTTAGTACTTACCTGAATTGTCTTTGATACTTTCACGTAAAGTCAAACATTTTATGTCTCCTTCCATATCATTCCTACAGTAGTTTGCTGTAAGTTTGGCCCATTCCTCCATTTTCATCAGAGGTGATGAAAAGGAGTCGGGTTGATCACACAAACCTTTTGAGCTCCTTTCACAAATTTGTTGAAACCAGAAAAAAACAGAAAGTCATTTGTTAGGCTCAATTGTACCCAAGTTTTTTCTTCCTAGCTTATATATCATCAAATTTTACTTCAATATTTTCACGTAATCTTTTTTTTTTTTTTTTCTCAAGTCCATCTTGCGGCAAAATGCTCTCAACATGCAGCTGCCATTCGGTACGTCACAGCTGGCGTTGTACTCTGAAGCCTGCAAGGTTCCCAACATGTTCCTTCCAAATGCAGCAATGGCTAACACTTTGACTTTAGTTTCATGCGATACTGAAACCCCTGAACTGAATGTTATCTTGAAAAGCATCAAGCAATCATATTTCATAGTTCAGGTTGCTGGTGAGATAATTAGCTGACGAGTGGAAGAGGAGATCATGAAAAGACTCAAACTATGAAGACTGGAACGGATCACCCGTACTTCAACTCTCCCATAACTCCATCAGCTTTACTATATTGCAAAGGCTTTTGCAATATAGTAGCGTGTTCTTCAATTGCCTCTCCAGATTGCACTCTCTTCCTCACAGTAACACACGACAACTGAAACCAGTCAGTAAAATCTCCGACATACTGTGAATGACTGTGTAATGCATCGGCCTTTGCATCCTCAAGGCCAATGTGGATGCTTAACCAGATGTTAGAACAAAGACGCTCTACAATCAACTATTTCTTTTTACCTTAAGAGAACTTAAGACGATTTCATTCTGTGCACATCTCTCATAATTTATCCAAGCCTAAATCTAGCTAGCATAAAATATTCATGATAAAAAAGCCTTCAGAAATTGTTTTCATTGTACTTGTCCACTTTTAAATGATCCTTACTTCCTTCATTAGTTTGTTTTAAGCTTCTTCTCTGCCACAGCTTAGCCTTTGGCAGTCCAGAGGTTAGCTGGCATGGTTCACAGCCCCGGAAAGTGTCCCTAAAGACCCAGAGCCGGGATAAACTGGGCTGGATAAAAGAAGCATTCAGGAGCTTTCTGAAATCCAACCACTGTCTGATATTGTAACACCATCCAAATTTTTCTGATTTGGCCTCCCTGGTGGGGTGATTAATAAAAAATACATGTTCATAGCCACCCTTGTTTCACCTTACGTCCTCTGTTCCCCTCGCAACACCTAAAGACAATCTGCTTGGCCTAAGGGTTTTCTTTCCAGTTGATTTTTTTTTCCCCTCAAGAAAGTTTGGTGATCTTCCTTCAGAAGATAAAATACAGAGTCCTGTCAACCAGTATTTGGTAGAAAGAAAGCAAAGCCTCCTCTAACCAGCGTTGCATGATACAATGAATGAGCTCTGCTTCTTACCAGGTTTCGAAAATGTTCACATCAAACCGGAGGCTGCAATTGACTTGACAGATTCCGTCAAAATCATTTTACCAATACTTTTTAAAGATAATAAGGACATATTTAATTGCATTTTATCTTCTTTCGATTTGGTATTCAACATAATTTGCTAAACTACGGAAAAGGGAAAACAAATTGTCCATTCGTAATCAAATGTCTCAAGGTTTTGATCTTGATTTGGAGGCTGAATCTGCGCTCTGCCGCCCCCACTGCACACTGGAACTACAAGCGTCGCTTCAGCCTGAGTTTTCAAATCAGAGAACATTTCTCCAATTGAAGCGATAATAAGTCGACATAGCTCTCGGATAAGCGAGATGCATTTAGTTCAGGTCAGAGTTCATACTCGGATAGGAGTTTTTTTTGCATTGATTGATTTCGTTTTCTCCATGATGTGCATAAAGTTACAAATATCGGCTTGTCTGCGCCTAGCGTGGATCATGTGAATTGTAATCAGTCAAAATGACAGACGACCTTCAGATTCTTCTGTCAATGTTTGAAAAAATAAATGGTCAAATGCAGAAAATATTCCAATAACTTTATCCATAAATCCAACTGAAATCCATGAAACATAAATTTCACACTACGACTGTCCAAACAAAACAAGGCCAAAAATAATAATAATTAAAAAAAAACACATGAAAATAACAAACATCTCATGATTCCCAAGCATGTAGACCGCTCATTTTTTCAGCTTTAGCTGTTGCTTTGAATTTTGCTTTACAATACCTTCATATGTAAAATACTTTTTGGTCAATTCAGCGACTACAAGGTGTCCAGATCCTATGGACTTAATAAAAAAAACTATTCAGTACATCCCTGCCACCATCCTTGACAGTATGAAGTGATAGTGCGAGGCAAAGTTCTTTATTTTGCTCTTAATTGTCCACCAGACAGAAACAACTTTGCGTCTCGATGCCACATTCTCTTTCAGAAGAGGAGTCTTTCTCCTGGAAACCTTTTCAAACAAGCTCCACTTGTCTTTTCCTAATGATCCTGCCATGAACTTTAATTGTTTAACTGGTAATTGAGACCAGCGGAGTCAGGGAGAGTTTGTGCAATTTAAACTTTGGTTGGATTCCCTGCAGTGTCGGCTCCATCCGAAAGAGCTTTTATTATCCCAAGTATGTTTCACTCGTGAATGTTTCTCACTATGGAATTATGCTGTTCACATTGTTCAGAAATAGTGTCATAATTCTCCCAAGATTGAAAGTCAGCAGCAATGGTTTCTTTAGGGTTATTGTTTTTTTCCTTCTTGGTATGCACTTGTGTGTTCCTAATCTGCAAACTCTAGAGCTCCTCCTCACTGATCAGTTGATCAAAAGCTTTTGATTATCAGGACTTCTATGGAAGTAACATCGAGCTCACATTCAGTCAAGTCTTCTGCTTCAAACATGTCTCCCTACACTAAATGCATGCAGATGTGGCAAACTGAGGAAGAAAAAGGAAGAGAGAGAGACGTTGAGCTGACACGTAACAGCCCTTAATCTTATTGGAGGCTTGGCCTGCTGCATTTTTTTTCCTACTTTGGCCCTATCAGTCACACTTGGATGAAGCCTGAGGGGAAGTAAATGGAGGAGATTGGGCCTGAGTGGAGATTGGGAAGTTCCCTGGGCAGTCGGGGGACTGCAGAGTAATTCCATGTAAAGCCAGGGGTTCAGCTTCTCTGTGGATGGACGTGAAATGGTAATGAAGAGGGATGAGATGGCTCTGATCCTCACGGGAGGAAAACTATCACACTCAGATACGATATGCCCAACGCTAGAACTGTGGGTTTTAGTTTGGAAATGTTGTCTGCTCGTGAACGATTCTTTGTGGTGCCACTTCGGCAGTGTGTCCAGTTTTCTTTAAAGGGGCAGTATTATGTAAGATCGACCTTTTATTAATCATAATGTGATTCCCCCATCAAAAACATAACTGGAGAGTTGCTTTGATTCTTTAGGCATGTTGGAGAAACCCTTTAATCTCCCGTGGCAACCTTCCAGCTGTGCAAAAACGCCTAAGTGGACCAAGCTCCGCCTTCAAGGCGCAGCTCCTCCTCACAAAGCAGTCCTCTCTCGTGACTCCTTCACTCGGCTCCTTGAGACTAGCCAGAAGCAATTAGCAAACACCTGGTGGAACTCCTGAGCTTATAAAAGCTACATCGTAGTGCAACGCTGGTAAAAACGTTGTTAAAGGGTTAATAGAGGAGTTAATAGAGGAGCCATGTTGTGATGACTTCCTGAAGGCAGAGCTTCAGAAAGAGCAGGAGTTTAGAGACAAAGGCCCAATTTCAATGCGTCAAATTACAAAGTCAAATTTCTTTTAAGTCATATCTGATATATTTATATGGTATTTTTATAACAATTTAAGGTAAAATAGTTTCTTCATTGTGCCCTAAAATGGCACTCTGTGTCAAGACAATACATAATACTGCTCCTTTAAATGTTTTAAAAAAAATAAAGCTACAGTGAAACTTTGATAAATGGGAATCAGAGATATACAGTAAGAACGGGATATGCTGACGTAAAGATTATACACAATTTCTGTGATGGGCTAGACATCCTTACAATCCCCCTGCTGAGTCAGAGGGTAGCGGACTTACTGTGTGACACAATGAATATCTGGAAGATGGATGCAACGACAGTCTGGCATTTCAAAATGTCTGCATGCAGTCCCAGTTTTGTGGGAAAAGTGTCAATGGGATGATTCAACGAGGCTATTTTAAGCACCGAACGAGGCACTTTTAATGGATGGAGTAAGTCATGTAAAAAAAATCTGCTGTGACTTTTAAAATATGCAGAGATGGATGTCACATTTAGGAGAGCAGGCACGTTTTTTTTCCCCCCTTCTTCAAACATATAAATAAAATATAAAACTGACCTATTTTATCACACTTTTTCCTAGCGGCTTTGATAAGCAGTGGTGAAATTGATAATTGGGCCTTTTGCTTGTTATCATGTTAAGTGTTAAACAGATGCTTTTCTTAAAAGAAAATACTCCCAAGGATAGCTTTCCATATAACGAGAGCTTCGAGGAAAAAATATATTTGGTGTCAGTTTCCTGTTAGTTAATGAGCCTCGCCATCTAACTACGTCTCAATGAGAAGTGAATGATGGCTGAGGTCTGACTCTGTGTCCAAATTAGCGCAAAAGCCATCAATAACAGTCTCTCAGTTATTCGCCAGGTGCAGATAAATGTCTCGCCGCGTGGCTTTGGAGTTATCCTTTTACGTAACGCAACGAATGAGCTCCGAAAGAATGCAGAAATTGCTCTTTTTTTTCTTTTTCTCAGCCTCTTTCACCTAATGAAGACGTGTGGCTGGGGGTGTCAAATCACAGATGATTTACATAACACAATGGGTGGCTTGGCACCAGAGGTGGAAGAGGGAAGGGAAGGCGGGCGGTGTCGCGGCCTTTCAGGTCCTCCGGCAAGCATGACGCTCATTTAATGTGCGCCTGTTTGTGTCTGAGTGAGACGAGATTCAATGCGATCGCGACTGTCGGATATTAATGGAAGGTAAACATGCAACGCGCCAAAATGACGATGATTAATGCACGCTCACGTCTGTAAAGCGCTCGGAACGAATGGTGTGAAAGGGCAGGCGGAGGGTTAGGTGCAGGCAGATTTTTCTGCGCTGTCATACACACAGTGTCTTGCAAAAGTATTTGTATGAATTTTTTCGCATTATATTACAAAACTTTCTATGAAACCCATTTTATTGGGACTGATCCCAACGACCACCTGTCTCCAGTGGTCTTTGGGCGCTGGACGGTTCACCTGATACATCTACTTAATATATATTCCTTTATTTAATCAGGTAAACCAAAAATTTGCAATACATAGCAACCTGGTTACAAGATAAAAACAATTAATACGTATGCACAAGTATAAAACAATTAAAAAACTGATTATTACAAGAGGCATCTTATAGACCAACGGTCACATGAAAAAAAAAATACTGATTTTGAAAGAAAGCTCAATAAAAAAGCCTCCTGCTTGAACTTTGTTGTAAATCATTTAGGGAGCACAGCAGACAAATGGGAGGACACGCAAAACGCAGCTTTTTTTGCTCTTCATGCAAATCACTCTGCGTGGCCGAAAACCCGCTCCACACATTATCCTGCATCAAAACACGGTGGTGGCAGCATCATGTTGTCGGGATGCTTTTGAGTTAAGAATTGAATATAGACGGAGCTAAATGCAGGGCACTCCTGAAAGAAAACAACTAGAGGTCTATATCCATAGCAACAACGTATTGGTTTTTAAATCAAACCTTCTTGAACCCAGAAAAAACCCAGACCTAATTTAATTCAGTTTAAAATTAAAAGGGGACTCGAGGTGTTACGTAAAAAATTTTTTTTTAATAGTTTTAAATAATTTTATGATGTTATTCCCTCACCAAAAACATACTTGGAGTGTTGCCCTAACTATTTCATGGATTTTTGAGGAGTCCTTGAATCACCCATGGCAAATATTCGGGGGTGCCTAAGCGCTTTCTCCCACAAAGCTCTGCCTATTTCCACAAAGCTCTCCAGTGTTCCGCCTTCCCCACTCAGCTCCTTCAGACTAGCGGCAGCAGCAATTAGCAAACACCTGGTGTAACGGAGCGTCAGCTGAGCTCATCACACGAGCTGCATCTCAATCCAACGCTCCTAAGAATGACTGCAAACGGTTTAACGGACCAGCATCGTCATGACGGCGTGCTGAAAGTGGAGTATCATAAAGAGCAGGAGCTTCTTAAAGTGACAGAGGCCAATTTCAAGGTGTCAAATTGCGAAGTCAAGTTTCTTTCAAGCCATGTTTGATATAAACAACGTTTGTATAACAACAGTAACATAGTTATTTGAATGTGTTATAAAATGGCACTAGGTGCCTGGAAAAATACGTTATACTGCCTCTTTAATAATCACCAATGTAGAGTGTCATCTTTGGTGTGTGTTGAGCAGCAAAATGGCAACAGGATTAATACATGCATATGCATAATGGTGTGTGGAATAAAGGATTTAATAATAGGACACTTAGAGCGACAGAAGGAAAATCAACATGGGGAACCGGGACATGAACAGCAGCACAATCGAACAGTGAGAGAAAGAAAACAAGGCGCTTATATACTCTGAGGACGCGTTGAGTGACATGGAAATTAAGTGAGTACAATCAATGCAATAATAATGATTTCTATTCAGGAAGGCTTAGCAAACCTGGAAAAAAAGCGTTAATCATCCACAGCACTTTTGCTACTGGGCCAGAGTTACGGGGAAGAGCATCTGCGGTACTCTGGTCTTCTCACACGACAACTCTGAGCTCAGTGTTCCACATAATTAAACCCAGTTTTGATTAATGTGATGATAAGTGTCTGAACCTTCGTTTGTTGTCGAAACGATATTGAATATTTTAAAATTCTGACTGACCAACGCTGTATGCTGCGGCTAAGGGGAATTTGGTGAAGTAAAAACTCGGCTCAAAAGTTTTTACAGGTGATTTTTCTTTCTTTTCTTTTTTTTTTTTTCTCAATTTCGAAAATGAATTTGCCTTTTACTTTAATTTTTTACTGTTTGATCTAAATGAGCCTAATCCTAATTAATAGCTCAAAAATACCTCTCAGACTGTCACCGGCTTGATAAATTTTCCAGATTTAGTAGCAAATTATTGTTAACATGATTACGCATTGATGACAGAAAATGACAACTCAAGCCTTAATATCTGTCACTGATGTCAGTAATTTCTTATGCTGCTCTGCTCCTGGCAGGGATTAATCTTCGGTTATATTTATCTTGCACGATTTTTTTCATTATTTGTTAATAATACGTCTGCCATGAATTTATCCATCTGAATGCTAGACTGCTTGTTGTTGTTTTAATGTTAAATGGGTTTCAGTGCAAGAAGAAAAATATAATTTAAGTTGTTTATTTTTAATTTCTCAGAAGTGACCCTTTTTAGTAAAAGCATGAGTAACGACAAATATCCTTCATGATTGAAATATCAATCAGCAAGGTCTTTGGGTCTCTCTACAGTCAGGTTAGCTTTAGCTTCAACAGCTGGAGGCCCTGAAGTCTGGAAACTGATAGGTTTGAACAGCTATTTTTACTTAGCTATTTGTACTCAGAAATACAAGATGCACTGATACAGATTGATAAAAATGTCTCACCTCTTTGGTTTATGCTTAAAATTTTGTGAAACAGTAAAAATTTAAAGCATTTCCATTACAAATGTGCACAAATCTTTGTCTATACCTTGCTAATGTTTTTAAAAAAAAACACTACAAATTCGCAATTGCAATGTTTTCATTAAATAAGCAACACAAACAAATTCCATTCATAATTCGGCCATGGCGTCAGCGCTCATTATCTATCAGCCATCAGAGAAGACTTCAGGCATAGAAGCGACAAGCTGCCTACACTTGGGAGCGGCTTTGTATGCGGCGATTTGGGAAAATTGTAGTCGCTGATTTTACAGAAGATCTTTGGATTCAACACATTGGAATGACACACGACCTTTTATGAACTGTGTGATGCTGTGAGAGCTGTGGTGGAGCCAGCAGCACATTGTCAAAAAATACTAAAACAAACCATTGTCCTCCTGCTACTTCCTGTTGTCTTCTTTGTCATTTCCGCCAGTAGTAACATCTGGTTGTTCATCCTGTGACTCTTGTGATACGAAAAAAGTGTTTCAGTTGCAGTTCTTCAAAATACATTCATGCCATAAAAACCACCGCATTACAGTGCATAAACCTTTTACCAAAAAACGGGAGCTTTTTAGTAACCTGCCCATCTCCTTTAAGTAAATTGAAACAGTTTTATGGTTAATGGAATTGCAGCTACTGACTAATCTGTGTCTTCTGATGGACATTTCCGAGGGTTAGCTAGTTTCTTAAGCTAACAGCAATGCAACATCACATATCACATCATATTTTAATAACAATAGTGTAAAGAGTCACGTTCAACTCATAAACTAACTAGATTTGAAGCAGGCAGATCACTACAGGACAACATGAAAAGTCTTTTAAATAATTTCATGGTTGTTCATCATGACTATATGAATACTAGAAATTATCAAAGAAATGGTTATCCAAACAAAAGACTAATAATTAAAGTTCAAAGCTAAATATGACAGAGATTGTGTGGCGAAGCTTTAAAATTGATCAGACGTCATACATCCAAACTGAGTTTGAGCTGTTTTTGCTCAAAACGTAAAACGAGGAAGAGAGTTCAGGAAATTATTTTCTAAGGGGCTAAATGCAAAAATGTGCCACACGTTTTATATTTTGATGTTAAAACATCAAAACAAGAAGAAGCCATGAAAGATGACGACAATTTTCAGCATTGTGTTTGAATTAAATTCTGCCTGTAGTTTTAGCAACAGCAGCAGAGGAATTGAACAAAGCTGTTCAGTTCACGTTTGTGAACTGAATCCACATATTGAATTAGCATTAACAGCTTCATGGTGTCAAACTGGAGCATTACATACATCATGGGCAAAAGTTATCAATTGGTTAAAATTTGAAACTTCAACAGAGTCCATCATTTACCTGGCTAGCTAAACAAGACAACCCACAGAAAACATGGGAAATGTACAGGTGCTGGTAAAAAAAATAAATAAAATAAAATAAAATTAATTAAAATGGAATATTATGAAAAATTTTATTTAAATCAGTAATTCCATTCAAAAAGTGAAACTTGTATAATATATTCATTCGTTACACACAGAATGATATATTTCAAAAAAAAAAAAAAAAATTTCCTTTTAATGTTGATGATTTTAACTCACAACTAATGAAAACTAATGGACAATTCAGTATCTCAGAAAATTAGAACATTGTGAACAGGTTTAATTTTGAAGACCCCTGATGCCTCACTCTAATCAGCTAATTAACTCGAAACACCTGCAAACGCTTTTAAATTGTCTCTCAGTCCAGTTCTGTAGGCTACAAGAACATGGGTCAAAAGATGACCTTTGACACCTTGCACAAGAGGGCACAATGTACTGTATGTTGTATTCCAATACATTATACATTGTATTGAAATGTATATTTCTCCCAGAGGCATGAAACACACGTAAAAATGACAGCCTCTAAAATCTATGTCTCTTTGACTTAACAGTCAGAACTCAAAGCATAGAGTTACGCAATATAGATTGTCTCCTGATTTGTCAGTAGTCCACCTGCCTCACAGGATAGTCATGTCTCGGCAGCCCAAATGATTTATCCAGAGCAGCAGGATGTTGTGTGAAAGAAAGGGCCTCATCGTAGGAGGTGAGGACTTGAGAAGACTATGAATAATCATGTAGTCATGTGTCAGTCTGTCAGTTTTCTAATGCAGGTTGAGTTCCCAGTACATTTGGACGGGCCTCCTTTCCCTCAACATCACACGTTTTCTGCTGCATCGTTCCCTTTGCACATTAATTGCACATTTTTCATCGGAGGTGCTTTTCTGGCTTGGCGTTCCTCAGAATGAGGCGGACTCTGCCATATCACAGATCGATGAATCACCCAAGGTGACGCAGCTGGGCTGCATCGGGGGTTTTTTTGTTTTGTTTTTTTTCCCCCTCGGACACACATTTCCATGCAGAAATACACAAACAAGCAAAAAAAAAAAGTGTTATATATATATATATATATATATATATTACGCAATCCCTGACCGAACCTACATACAAGGTAAAAAGTAAACAAACGTCCTCCCTCCAGGCATCCATGTCTCCTAATCAATGCACAATGTGAAAAACTTCCTGCTGCTGCGCTACTGTCAGGAATGCTGGTGGGATGGAATTTCAAGAAACGGGGCATATAAAGGGCAACCGAATCTCTATTGGTAGGGATGCAAAACACATGAATTACTCATGGTGTTGCTGCATTCCGACACTCCAGATTCTCTCATGCCTCTCCGGTGCCTGCCGGGTATTGTAAAAATATCTCTGACCCCCAAACGCCTGTAAAAAAAAAAAAAAAAAATCTCACACAGCAGCCGTGCATCCAGACCACACAAACCAGTTAGAATCTTAAGGCACTGGGGTTTGCATGAGGGGGGCGAGGGGGAGAACAAGCAGACGTGCAATTAAATAAAAACAGAAATGTTATTGTTAATATTTTATCACCCGAGGAAGAGAACAGACGCACCGAAGGAAGGTGTCGGCTTCAGCGTGCATGGGCATAATTTTGTCTGAAAGCGGAGACATGTTCCCCGTGCGTGGAGGATCAGGTGAACGGAGGATGGAGGAGAGGTAAAGGGGAGGAGACGGAGGCGAAGCGTGACAACATAACACAACATGGGAGACGTACGCGAGAGTGAAGGGACCAAGCGGGAGTTAACGTGTCAATATGGTTTTTACTTCCAGGATCCAAACGGCGAGTCAGGATGCCTTATGAAAAGATTAATCATAAAAAAAAGAAAAGAAAGCAGACATGTCGATCTGAGCTTATTATATATATACTCTGTGAACATCTTCTGAAAAACTGAAGATGGAAATGCAGCAGAGCAGCTTCAGCAGCGAAGAAAAGACACATCCATGACCACAGGCTCGCCGAAGGTCGTTGCGCGTCCCATTTATCCTCCTCTTATGTAATTCGGTTTTTAATGACTTTACTTTTATATCGAGCCAACAATGAAGTTAAAAATAACTTGCTCTCTGTCGGCGGCAGCAATGAAACAGCAAATGAGTCAGATGTTATCTGAATACCTGAATACAATTTTTCACCCCCCTCTGGCTGGTCTGTAAATGGCTTTTTATCTTCTTTAACAACACCAGAGCAGCTGGCTTTACATTAGCTCTTTAAAAAAACCTAAAAACATCATTAAGACAAAATTCACTTTCAGAGTGGTGTGTGAAAAGTACTTTTCCCACACAGGTTTTCTCTGTTTTAGCTTCTTTGTTACTTTTAAACAAAGACATTTAAATAAGGTGTAAAGAACTCCACAGATGTAAAAGCGCAGATTGCACAGCTGTAAAGTTTATTGTAGGCATGTACAGCAGTGTTTCTCAATTATTTTCTGTCCTGCCCCCCCAGGGGATCATAATATTTTTCACGCTCCTCCCCGCCGATCCCTCCTTCTAACTCAAAATAATTTCCAAAATCAGTTTATTAAGTGAATCAGTAACATTTAATCAAGACTCAGTTTGAAAGAGAAAAAGTGCAAATGATTCACTGGGATGTGCATTTTTAGACTTAATACAGTCAAACTTTTTAGAATTGTAAGCATTGGTTACTTATCAGCTTCCTCAGTTTAGTTTTCCACAAGGTACAGAGTTCTTAACACTTATTGTGGAAAAACTTGCAGCAATATTGCTTATATTTCAACTTGTCAGATGAGAAGAGATGAAAAGTGTATAACATTTTGCATCAACAATAAAAAGATAGGTTTCGTCTATTTACTGGCCTTTTTCTGTGAGCTACAGGTACTTGCTCATGATGGAGTATAAAGGCCATCATGGCCGGCTCTGAGTTTTTGAGTGGTTTTAAATACGAGTAAAGTTGGACAACAATAAAGTCGTAATTTTATGATAACTTTTCACCATACTGCGCTAAATTGGGGAATACTGAGGGTCTTGAAAAGGTTATAGTTGGTATTGGTTTAACAAATGACTAAGTACTAAATGTTTTAGCACATCAGAAGAAAATTTTCAGCCCCAGGACTTTGAAACAATTGTTTAAACAACTTTCTATTAAAAAAAATCTCTCCTCTATGACGGTAGATATATTTCAAAACACCCTCGCTTGTATCCTTCGCTCCGTTTTTTCCCCCATCCTCTGCTCCGTTTACAACAGGGCTGTGTAGCTACCTCTACTGGCTGGAACAGGCAGCCTGTTGATTTGTTTGAACACTGCTGCCACCTAGTGACCGGAGGCTTTTTTTATCAGTCAAGCATGAATAAAGACAATTGTGAAGTCCTGCTTCTCGCGCCCCCCCTGGCACTTCGCCACACCCCACTTGGGGGTGAAGGGGGGGCACTATTTGAGAAGTACTGATGTACAGGCAGATAATAACTGAAACAATGGCGGATAGCGTAATGCTGTTCAGTTTAACACAATTTCTGATAAGGAATATGTGCTACTTGATCACTTAGTTCATGTGAGAAGGAGGCAGGTCACGAGGTGGGAGCTAAGGGTCCATGCATGTTTGATGACCTGCTAAAATCACAGCCCCATCTAGAGGCCTGACATGACAACTGCAGCTGAGTTGAGGAGTCTTGTGTCCTAATCAATATCTCAAAATACCAGCAGTTTCCAGGCATTGCTTTCGTCTAGACGTAGCCATAGCAGAGAACAGACTTAGTTTTATCAATTACAGCAAATTGTTCAGTTCCTAAAGCAGCTCTGGTTCATCACACTAGGTGTGTTTCCACTGACAACATAATTGCACTACTTGACATGTCAAAAATAAATTTGCTTAATGGCATAAAAAATTCTTGTTTTGTCAATGAAAAGTTTTGGTGCTAGAGTGAGGTGGTTTTTTGGCCATATCAAAATTTGTTTATCTCAAAGGAAATGTCACATGGTCAATAAGCGAATGTTGCCACTGGCGCAAACCATGAAGAAGAAGACAACAGGAAGTAGTTGGAGGATCATGGCGCAGGATGTTTTTAATGACTCGTCGCATGAACAAAGTTATTTCTGTGTGATTTTTAATTGCAGTTCTTATTTATTTGGAAACACAGCAGTTGTTAAAAAAAATTTCTTTACAATAGTGGAATATTGACAAAGTTTTGAACACATTTGTAACGGGAATCCAGCTACGTTTATCACATTTTTCGAACTGACAATTCTTTTTTTTTTTTTTTTTACCCCTCCAGGGGGTCTTTTGTGGGCTCTAGTGTCCCTTATATGACAGTGGGCTGACAGGAAACGGGGAAGGAGAGGGGGGAAGACATGCGGCAAATGTCGTCAGGTCCGGGAGTCGAATCCGCGACGGCCGCGTCGAGGACTCAAGGCCACCACGGCACGCCCCGAACTGATCATTCTCATCAGTCCAGAGATTATTTTCCCATTATTAAATCCCCGTGCCATTTTTCCTACTTATTGTTGAATGACGACCAATGGCAGTAGTTTAAGTGTTTTCCCGGTTCTTTTATGAGTTATGAGTTCCACTCTTGATAAAATTTGTTCCATATTTTATCCAGTTGTGGATAATGGTTCACGGTTTACACTGTGATCCACTGGAGTCCCAAACCCTTACTTAACACTTACTTGACTGATTGATGTCAATGACTTGAATTCCTTTACACTGGGGCATGACAAAACAAATCATAGGAAATTTGGTATGGCATGTTGCTTCTTGAGATATTTTATCCTACTTTGTGTTGTCACACAGGTTGCATTTTAGTGATTTAGTAACCAGGTCTGTGTGTGGCTAGTCAAATTTTACCATAAACATGCTAAGTCACACTTCACAAGAAGAGGGCAAAACATTTTCAACTATTGCCAAGTTGATTTAAATATCTTTTTCTTCTCTGTAACCAAATTCATCACTCCAAAAACTGCTTTCATTCCCTCATGTTGTCTTTGTCTGATATTAAATTTACTTTTGATCATCTTTAACATTTTAGAGTGTCAAGAAAGCAAAAACAGAAGAAATCTACAGAAAGGCAAACAATTTTTTCCCCCCAGCGCCTTAGCTCTCACACGAATACTTCTCCATTCTCTAGGATATAAAAAAAAAGAGGAAGCTTTAATTAATAACTGCTTTGACTCTCAACTTTGGGAAACCACTTGAGATCGGCAGAGCAACTGTTGTACAACAAAAGCAATGTATCTGGTGTTCGGCGTGTGCAGCCTAGATTCCTTCCTCCAGAGATTGGTCGCTCCCTGGTGACTGTCTGGTCCAATTTAAGGCGGTGCTGATCGCCTGTAAAATTCCAGCTCTGGGCGCTTAAACATTCATCATCCCCTTCATTTCTGGTGGGTGCAAGCTGCATCTGTATCCAAGTCTATGACGGGGGTTATTTCTTCAGTTCTGCTCGAAGATTTCTACCTCAGGTTTGCAGCACCCCTCCGATTCCTCAAAAGGCAGAGTGAGGTAATGGAGAGCTTCCTAATCCCACTTCTGTTCCTCTCTCTGGTCAATGGGCTGTGTCCAAAATCCATTTTTACACCCATTCATCTATCCCGTGTAGCCGCCGCAGCATGAGCGTATCCAACTTTTTTTGCACTCTACTTCAATACCGCAGCAATACGTGTTCTTTTTTTTTTCCTCCTCATCCTTGATTTACCACTGTTGAAGCTTAAGGTCACACAATTATTCATCAGCAATCAACACAAAGCCAGCTTTCTGCTTTACAAATAGATAAATTGGAATATTATCTTTTTAAAAAATGTGCGTAGTTTTCCACAGCTCTTATCATATTTCTTCTACAGGCTCTTGCTAAACCGAGATCAATACATCCAAGCAGATAGGAGCACCAAAGGCATTTTGCTCTCTGGTTCTGCACATTTAGGTGTGAAATACATACAGTACAGACCAAAAGTTTGGACACACCTTTTAATTCACTGAGTTTCCTTTATTTTCATGACTATTGACATTGTAGATTCACACTGAAGGCATCAAAACTATGAATAACACATGTGGAAATATGCACTAAACAAAAAAGTGTAAAACAACTGAAAATACCCCTTATATTCTAGTTTCTTCAAAGTAGCAACCTTTTGCTGTGATTACTGCTTTGCACACACTCTGCATTTTCTTGATGAGCTTCAAGAGGTCGTCACCTGAAATGGTTTTCACTTCATAGGTCAACCTGCCCTGTCAGGTTAATAAGTGGGATTTCTTGCCTTATAAATAGTCATGAAAATAAAGAAAACCCATTGAATTAGAAAGGTGTGTCCAAACTTTTGGTCTGTACTGTAGATGTGACCCTTGTACACAATAAGCGGTCCTCTCACTCTAGATGAAATGGGGAACGGAGTTAAGGTGGAGCAAAGAGGGAACTGAAACCAATTTAAGTTTCCAACAGATGAGCAACAATTAAAAAGCTAAATGCAAGGATTCCTGTGTACATACTATATGAAAACCCATGTAATAAGAATATTACTGAACTGTGTATTTCATACATTGAAGCACATTATATAGATTAATTACACACATATGGATGTCTTCAAGCCTTTTGTTAATTCTAGTGATTTTCTTCTTACAACCACTGAAAACATAAGATTAGGGTCAAAACACTACATCGTACCGATAATACAAAAATTTGGGCCTGATAAAATATATGCTTAACATATGCTTAAAAGTTATTTTCAAAACGTACTTATAAACTGACTAACGAGCCTTTTTTGGTTAGGAACACAATCTCTAATTTACTGAAATACAAGAATGCAAGTCGTCACAGAATAAGATTGTACCTGCTTCTGTAGCAATACTCAGGCCTTTGTAAAAGTTAACATAACATCTAAACTGAGGGCTGAATCCATAGTTTTCCAGCTGAACATTGTCCCACAGCATCCACTGGTTTGGCTGCGTTTCATAGTGCATAGTGTGCTATTGATCAGACCAGGCCATTGGCTGGCATTGGCTTGGTCTTAAACAGTTTGAGGTATTACATCTTATCTGTTGGTTGGGACTCACCCCAAGACATACATTATTTCACCTTTGCCACCCACAACCATGTCGCTACTTCACCATTGTTCCTTACATATCATTTTTGATAGGTACTGACATTTGCGCTGTTGCTTTGAATATGACTTGACCCAGACGACCAGCTGTCACGAACTGACCCTTGACAATATCGCGGAAATCCTTACACTTGCTTATTTTGCTGCTTCCAATGCATCAACATTGAGGACAAAATATCCAATCACTAGTTGTTCAGTGTTTACAACGTTATGCCTAATTAGTGTATGCTGTCACCACTTGTGTGACAGCATAGCATGTCAAGCAGAGCATGTTTTCACTGCCTGTGCTACTTCAAGAAGACATTTGTGTTAGTTAACAGCCCATGAATGCTCTTCTTTTTAAAGTACCACAACACAATGGAGAATCTCTTCAGCAGCATATGTAGAGTGGTAGAGAAGCAAGTCTCGGTCCTCATCGAGTCTGTTCAGTGTTTGTGCTGATGCAGTCTGTTAGCACATCCATAAGTGACTTTATCGCTTCTCCTGTGGGGGAGTCGAGCTAATAGAATAATTGGATCCCTCTGTTCTGTTTGAATTCTCACTTGTGCCATTTGTTGTTCTAATGGACTAATTGACTTCATCAAGGACATCTCCGGACCCAATTTGTAAGACCTCTCTTATGATACGAAAAAAAAGGCGCGACAAAACAACCTCTCCACTCTGCCACTTTGGTCTCTGTGTGGTTGTAAACGCTGCCGCAGTGATCCACAAACATCCTACCCATAAAAGGGAACACAAACTCAGAAATGGTCCATCAAAAAAAAACAAACTATTGTATGTTTCGTCATTTACTTTATGCCAGACCTTTCACTTTAGGAAGAAGGACTGACTGGAACAGTTACTGGTCTCTTTCATTGACAACGCCGAACATCACATCGGCAAGGACACCCTAAACCGATGTAAGGGTTTGATTGCCATTGTCCTCCAAGGTCTGACGGTGGATACTGCCAGAGGCATAATAGATTACACAAACCCATACCAGGCCTCATATCAGCACCATGGCCAACATTTTCTTGGAATAAAACAACAATTTACAGTCTTGTCCTTGTTGGAGAATCAGGGGACTATCTCTTATCTATTGGTTTGTGTTTTTTTCCCCCTTCATAACTGTGTCATAAAGATGACAGCTGAACTATCAGGGTTTTGTATATGTATTCACAGCGTGTGGGTGGGTATTACTCACAGTGTGAAGACCTAAATCTGACTAGACAATGACATGAAGGGGACTGTCCTTCCTATTGGTTACACAGTGTAGGTCTCCGTAGCAGAAACGTATGTAAGAGAAAGGGATGTGTAAAGGTTTAATGACTATTTGCTTCAGTTTGTGCTTATGTCATGTCACATTTCTAGGGAAATGAATATAATATACATCTCTATGAATATATATCTCTACCGAGAGCCGCGATCGGCAGCATGCATCCAGAGTTTGGAAACTGCATTAAATAGTAACAGTTTCTAAGAACCCTGGGGAACTAAACATTGTAAAATTTATTTGGAGCTGATTAAACACAGTCCTACAGAGCCCACAGTTTAAAAACATCAAAAAATAGCTTTCCCTTTGGTTTGTAAAGGATCTGACTTGTCTTCTGTGTGCTTTCCCAAGACCCCATTAAAACAAGTCCTGACGGGATTCGAAAAAGCTCCAAACAGGGAAGGTACACTTGGCACAAACAACCAAGGTCAGAGGTGCTTTGGCTTAGTCCTGGAGCACTGGAGTGTTAACTAAAAGCCTTACCCTAAAATAACTTCCTGAGTCGTACTAAATGCCTGCAGAATTCATTCAGGGACGGAAAGTTGCAGGTTGACCCCACCTTTTAACCTTAAATTGGACTCACCGGCCTCCAACCTGAGCCCAGATTAGATTTTCTGGCGTAATCATTATTGCGGTATGCCAAAGGGAAAGATACAGTAGAAGAGGTAAACATGAAGAAAGGCTTTAAAGTAGAGCTTAAGACTGAATAACAAGGCTGGAAGGCAAAGGGTTTGAAAATTACTGTTGAGTACCATGTATAAAACCAAAACTACAAGATAAATGTTAAAGATACTATACCAGCTCTTACTGGAATGGTTTTTACTAAGCCTGTCGCAATAAGCAATGAATCAATGAATCAATTAATCACATGATAAATGAAAATGAGCTCAATTTCCATTCTGACGATTAATATTTTTTGAAGTGCAATTTTGTTAAGAGACATCGTAATCTATTTTATTTCTGTTTTTGGTTGTAAGTGTATTTTTTGGGTTTTTTCCATTTTATTAATTGTATTTTTTTTTTTTGCAGCATTTTACTTTGGATATTTAAAATATCTTCCAGTTCTAGTGTTGAGAGTTCTTAACAAAAGTAAAGTTTATTGATTTTGAGAGCAAACCGGCGTTATTATTCCATTGTCAATACATTTCATGACAACAACTTGGATCATTTGTCGTGATAATTACCAGGACAATTTATCGCCCAACGAAAATTTAGCGTGGCATATATAGTTGATTTTGTTTTCATTTTATTTTTGAAAAGTGAAAGTGAAAACTAGGCCTAACCTAGTGTATTAGTAGCAGGATAAACACTGTTTTCTGTTTGAACTAAAAGCCGTTTGATTATGTTATTCAATATTAAAAACTAAATATTACCATGAAACTGTGGCATTTTTACTCGAGCTTTTTCAAACTGGGAGAATTTCATGCTAATCTTTATTATCTTATGGATTGGCACAAGTCAACACAGACTCAGGATTGATCAGCCAGAATGAGTCCTGTGATGATAGTCTGAAATAAGGTTTATAATTATAAATGTTGCATGGTTTGAACAAATTATTAACAATGTCAAAACATTCCCACAGCATGTTGCTGTTTTCACCATGTTTCACTATAGGGAGGGTGTGATCAGTGTTAGTTTTGATCAGTCGGTTTGTGCCTGGCGCTCTTATAGGGGATTGTGGAGGTCGGAGCTAATGTCCGACAGATTTTCTGACTTTGCAACATTGCGCGCCGATTAGTTTTTCACACAAAAAAAAGTCAGAACGGAATAGAAGTCATCCGACTTCATCGCATTCATAACACAACCGAAAGTCATCACCGACGGCTTTGTCCTCTCGGCGTCACTGCGGACTGAGCAAAAGAAAAAAAAAACGAAAAGTCCATGAGATTGATCTAGTGAGCAAGTTGCAGCCTATTTGAAATGGATGAAGGACTTTCTAATGAAGTTCACGAGGGAGCAAAGTTAATTAGTGGTTTCGTGCGGAGGGAAGTGCGAAGAAAGCCTAAAACGGAGAGAAACAAATGACAAGAGCCACGGAGACTTTCAGTCAGAAGTGAGAAAACCACAAGCAGGTTCCAAGGGGACAGGTCTGCGGTCTCTGTGTCAATAGACGGCTCACACCGGCAGATGTGGCTCACACAGCGGAGAAAATGTTCGATTGATCATCAGCTCCCTACAGTTCCCGTCTGCGGTGCTTCACGGCTCCTTGTGTGTCGGTCTGTGATAATTCTGCTCCACAGTTCTTTCCCCTCCACACCCAGCCGTTTAAATGTGTGCAAATGCATCAGCATTTTATAAAGAAGCAACACAAAAAACTATGTTTGCATAATGTGGTTTAGGAGGACAGTGCGGTACAACATTCTTCTTATTTATTTTATTTATTTATATAAAATTCTTTTACTGCTTTTGGTTTTGCAACACCGCCTAACGGCTATAAATGTCGCCCCTTCTGGGCGCTCCTGGTGCAATGACAGAGTTACGTTCCATCAATAGAGAATACAGTCAGCTTTATTCCATTTCTCCTAAACTGCTCTATACTATTGAGATTTTCTCAATGGCTTCCAAACGGAAGGACTTTGGAAGCCAAAGAAAAACTAATGGTCTTCTTTCTTTGAAAAAAATTAAATAAAATAAAAAAAGTGCAGGTAGATGCCGACTACCATTAAAGAATGAGCGAGCGTTACTTCAGCTTAAAAGTCATTTCACTATTTACTCACAAAGTTTCATCATAGGGGAGAAAAAAGCAATACTGTCACTGGGATCTGCTAGATTTGGTCGCATTTTAAATGAAAAAATAATATTAGAAAAATAGGTGTGTATTTTACTGGCCAGGCCTGAAACAGCGGCGATGACCTTCTCCAGTGGCCAAGACGGAGTTTTTCCCTCCAAACGAAACGCTGCCATTGATTTTACGGAGAAATCCACCTCGGGTTTTTTCCCGCTGTTCTCTTCCTCTCGATAGCTTCTCAAGGATGACAAATGACCGGATTTGCTAACAGAAATGAATTAGCTGTCTCGGAAAGTAACTCTCACAGCAAAGATTCATTTTTAACACTTGTGAACAACAAGCCTCTGTAGCATCAAGTCCAATCAAACAAAACAGCTGGACATTACAAGGTACTAGCTCCGGTAGGATGGTGGTGGAGATCAGTGTTTTCACAGATTATCTGTCCCACAGCGACATGGCGACAGTTTTAACAAATATGGGAAAACATATATTTTTGTAAAAGTTGCAGACTGCAGCTTTAAGTGGATAGTATACTACGAAACAGCTGAACTCTGCGAATTCTGCATTTTCTGAAAGTCGTTGGGACCTTATTGCGAATAATCAGATTGGGGGAGTAGAAATAAATTCCACACTTTTTGAAAATCATTTTCATTCAAATTCAGCTAGTTTGTGTTGCTCCATCACACACACTCAGAAATCCCACTAAAATACATGGAACATAGAATATGAAAGAGTTCAAGGCTTATTTTAGTAAAGCACGGTATAAATGCTGAGCAACCACATAAAAAAAAAAACAACTGACACCAAATATTTCTGGTATCGGTTTACATCAGTTTTTTTGTTGTTGTTGTTGTTGCTGTTTTTTTAGCAGCTAGAATCATTTTCATCATTAGTTTCACGTCAAGGAAGATGGAAAAGTCACATGAGCAATTTGGTTTTCCTCATCTCATCGGTGCTATTTCATGCCTGGTGGCAGTTTGGCTGTGCTGCGTCGGAGTCCGTTCCAACGCTGTTGCTGTGGAGTCAGTGTGCATAACGTCGGCAGGAAATTAAAAATATGAAATGCTTCCAAGATATGCCGCCTTGGTGAGTCGATCAGAACTGCGTTACACGACCTTAGTGCTGACATTCAATCAGCGCAAAGGGGGGAGGAGGGGAGTTTGGGTGAGAATGAGCCGCTTGAACGACAGTGCTAAAAGGGGTCAGGAAGTCCAAGGCGATTGATCAATAAATTGTGAGCCAGAGTATACAGGATACATGCCCAACACTCTCATACGCCTCTGATTCTCTGCAGAAAATGTAACTGTTTCATTAGAAAGCTCTGTGTTCCCCAGCAAATCTACTTCTCGCTCCACAAAAGTGGCAACAAGCAGAAAGAAAAAAGGACAACAAAAAAATGCTGAGCCTTTTTCTACACAATCAACAAATCTTAACTCTGTAATTGGCTCGCGTTATCTTCCTGAGGCAAAGTCCAAAGACACTTAACCGTCCTGCAATCTAAGCAGTTCGACTGTCATTTCATTTGCGTGAAAACATAAAAAGCTCGCCAGGCGAGAGAAGATCACGGATGTTCTGGTGAATACGCGGGACAGAACATGGCGAAGGAGAAATCGGATCAAATGAGCCAATTCCCATGTTTGGCACTAATGACTAGCCTGGGGGAAAGGCCTCTACCCGCTGACCAGATGTGTGTTGAACGGTAGCCATGGTGATGGAAAGATGAAGGGAGTACACCCTGTTTCAGAAACTGTGTCCACTAAAGAGGCAAATAATGGAAAGGAAAGGCCTCATCGTGCTGACAGCAGTTTTCCAAAGAATAACAGGAATTTCCCTAAAGATCTTAAATGGTTAGTACTATGTATTTTACAGCGCAATCAAGTAACAATGTTACCTTCAGTTGTAATAAAATAGCTATGTATATCAAATGAGGCTTTAAAAAAATTTGACTTTGTAACTTAACGCTTTGAAATTGGGCCTTTGTCTCTTTAAGAAGCTTGCGCTCTTTCTGAAACTTCGCCTTTAGGAAGTCATCACATCATCGTTCCTCTATTAACCCTTTAAACAACATTTGTTACCAGCGTTGCACTGAGAAGTAGCTCCTATAATGAGCTCAGCTGATTCTCAGTTCCTCCAGGTGTTTGCTAATAGCTGCTGGCTAGTCTGAAGGAGCTGAGTGGCAGAAGAGGGCAGAATTTTACATAACACTTCCCCTTTAAATTCTGCAGGGAGTAATCTTGTTATTTCATGAATGTGCTAAAAAATGGAAGAGATGTAGATGGAGAATGAGTTTAATAAGTTGATACTTCTACTCACTCCTTTGAACTTTCACTATTTATGGCACTACTGTCATCTTATTTGTAATTTATAATGTTCAACAAAAATACAAATAGGCGTATTTTTATTTGCTGTGAGCAAACCCCCCCAGAATGAACAGAAATAAGTGCTTGAAAACATCAGTTTGTGCTTAATTAATCTATATAGCATGTTTCACATAGTAAGCTAAATGAAGTAACAGAACTTTTCAGCTTCAGTGAGCAAATGTTGGCAAAATCCAGCTAGGACAACTAACGTTTATTTAGGGTTAATCAGGTTTTAATCAGATGTTCGCCAAAGGTGGTTCAAAAATGAAAACCATTCAGAGTTGAAGGTATGAAAGCCTACATTTTTTTCCACTGAAAGATTATCAAACAGATCACAATAAAGTTGGGAAAGGTTCTACACTCCATTTTCTTTTTTAAATCACAAAAATCGTGTCGACTTTACGTCCTCTGCATAGCACAGAGGATGCACAATGCTGCTCGGCCTCTCGGTTTCCACAGGTGTGCATAAAAGTCAGACTCTTGTGTTTCATATCCTGTTCACAGGTAGCAAACCCAGCAGAATTTGTCCATACAGATAGAGGCAGGTACCATGCTAAAAAGTCAGAGTGGGAACTTTTTCTTCTTGGATATGTTGAAAGATTCAATGCAGAACCTAAGAAAAAAAACACCGGGCGAATAAAACAGCGGGATCTTTGGTACACAGATGTCAGCAGCAGAATCGTAGTAGAAAAAATAAAAAATAAAAAAATGGAGGTAGAACGTAAAATGCTAGTTGAAGCTCCCACCGCAGCGTGTAGAGCTTTCAGACTTGGTAAAAACCAAAGCAAAACCGATCCCTCCAAAAATATTTTCATTCTGCTTACTCAGTGGAAGGAAAAAAAAAACAAAAAAAAAAACAAGAGATATACCTGCCTGGCTGTGGCGGGCAACAGATGAACTCTAAAGCACTTACATGAATGTGCGGAAGGATCACAGACAACATGAGCTCACGTTACAACACAAGCGGGAGGCGAGTGAGTGATTTCTGCTGTTTGACCATTATTACGCTGCTCTATCCTCTCACTGCCCAACAGTCGTTTGCTGCTGCAAGAAAGAGATAAAACACGGAAAAGATGGCATCACTTTCCGTCTAAATGTGGATGAAAACTGATGGCTGAAACGGCGTTAACCTAAAGAGGAATATTGACCACTAAATGTGGTTAAAGCGTGACTACAGTTTGGCAAGAACAGACGACGTTTTTAGGCCATAAATGTTACGTTTTCAGTATTTTCCCTGACCCAGTCTGACATAGCAATAATAAATGTCAATATCCCAAACGAATATTCCAGTTTTGGATAAAATATACTTATTTTTATTTTAAAACTTTCATCTCTTTATTATGTATCTTTATATATCCTAATAAAAAAACCGCCCATAAAAGTAAAAATTATTTTTCACAAATTATTTTTGCTGGCAGCTTCAAATCCCAGTTGGAACACACTCTACTCGTTTCAATCAGCAGAAAATCAATGCCAAACCAATCGCCTTAAGGATATCTCTGATCCAAAGGGGCCAGAAATCACTCATATGGTTCCTTCTCTAATTTTCAGTTGGGTTTTCTTTTCTAAATTTATGACGGCTTTCCATTCAAACAACTTACTTTCTTTGGGCCCAATTACTTTCTATTTATTGAACAAGGCGCTGCTGATTGATGTGGTTCGCAGTGGGCAATCCGTGATTCATAGCCATTCTTTCTTTGAATATCTTCACACGTGCTCCACATGTGCTTGAGTGAGTCATGGCTGTAATTAGACCGATGAATAATTCATGCTGTTGGTATACATGCACATGACACATGGGCGGTTTGCACGTTGCATTGCTGTGTTCCGCAGGAAAGCGATACAGCAGCCGCGTTTCCATTACGAATGTGCGGAGAACTTCGTCAGCGTTCAGGTAATGTTTGAAAAAAATAAAACAAACAAACAAACAAACAAAAAAGCTATTTTGAAATTGTGGTGTTTCCATTAAATAAATAAAAAACGCAATTAAAATCACGCGTGAATACGTTTGTTCACGCGATGAGTCGTTATGAAACGTTCCACGACATGATCCTGCAGCCACTTCCTGTCGTCCTCTTCTTTGTGGCAACATCTGGTTGTTTATCTTGTGATGCAAAAAAAAGTGTTTCTGTTGCAGTTTTGTGAAATAAAGCTTTAAAAAAACACACACACACACACACACACACACACACCTCATGGCGTCCAAACTTTTTCCCCAGAAAGAGTTTTATTTTATAGGAACGTCTTAAACAGACAGAGGCCCAATTTTCAAGGTGTCTTGTTTTTTTTTAAAGTTATGTTTGATAAATAGGGCATTTTTATAACAGCTGAAGTTAACACAGTGACCTAATTGTGCTATAAAATGGAAGTGTGTGCTGGGAACGGCCCTTTAAGTGACGCTGTTGCCAGATCATAGTTTTGTGATTCTGTGATAAAAGCCGCCACAAAATACCAGAAACGCTCCACAAGAGCTCAAGTTTTCAATGTACTCAAACTCTTTTGCGTTATCATTTTTCCAAGTTTCTAACATGAACTCTGACGGCGGCAAAGATAAGTAGGTAATCATGTTGTTCATTTCAGCTGAAAGTGGTCATAATTAAGCCTGTCACAAGAAGTCAATTAATCGCATTATAAATTAAAATCAGCACAGTAACTTCTATTTGGCCGCCATTTTGAGAAATGCGGCAAACATTTGACACCCATTACGAAGTAGTTATTTTGCACTACCTGCCACTTTTGCCTGTTTTCCCTGTCTGAGCTGAATGATTATTAAGCTAAATGTTCTTTTGAAATGAGTTTATTTTCATCTGTGAGTTGGTGTACTTCCATTAATATTCCATTAATATTATGTTAGTTTAAAGTAGTCTCATAATATTATCATTTATTGCAATCATTTCTTGGACCATTTATCGTCCAGCAACATTTACTGTGACAGGACTAGCCATAATGTTATGCCTCATTTGTATATTTGCATGAGCTTCAACAGAGTTTTAATGCATGAATAGTTTCATTACTCTGGGAGTGAGAAGATACTTCACTTCGGTCATAAATGGAGAGCAATATTCATATATGGCTGAAGAGTTATTTATGCCATCAACTCTCTTAGTGCTCCACGGCGACCATAATCCCTACCACATTCCAGACTTCTCTTTAGCAGACAGTGATGGGAGTCAGAGCAGTGAATATTTCCCCAACACGGCACCACCACCCCTGGGCCATTTACAATACCGATGGATATAATTTCCCTTTTCATCCTTTCGACTTTTACCTCTTTCTCAGGAGCAGTGCTCTCCTGAGTGACAATTTGTGAAGGGGAGGCGATCTGATAGCAACGCATCTGCTCCGACATTACCAGCCGCCGCTAAGCGTCTGCCGAGACCCGGTCGTGGACAGGAACGCACACAACGCCGCGCCTCTAAGACACTCCCACACGGCGGCGGGAGCCATTTCTGCCTCGTCCCGGCCCTTCCCTGCCCTTTGCTCCTCTCATTTCTCACCTGTCTCTGATCCCTCTGCCTCTTTTACATTTCAATCCTCCAGCCCATTCCCCCTCATCCTGACAGGGGGGATTGAGCAACGAGAGAGCGGGAAAGAGGGAGTTGTCCCCTTTGGGTAGCAAAGTGATTACCGTTTGAAAGATCCAATCCCTTGCATCATTCCTCTCACAACCTCTTCTGCTCTCGTATTACTTTGTGGGAACCCATTTCTGCCTCCTCTGCACGTCTGGCGCCTCTGCACTCCTTTTCTTCATCTCTCCTTATCCATTTATCCTTACTTCATTACGACTCCCATTGTTGTCCCTAATCCCACCCACAAGTAATCCTGTTAATTCACCCTTACAAAGTCCTGTGTTTGCATTGTCATTATCAAAGAGTGATAGAAAACAAGGCATGTCTTTATGGAAATGACTCATCTTGTTAGTACTTGTGTATCAGTATGTGCGAATGCTCAATTGCATTTTCTGCATGTGTTCCCTTGTAAGAGTGCATCCCTAAGTTGAGTTCCTCATATGTTTGAGGCTCGTCAGGAACCACTGTATATCTCCTTGCCTGATATGGCTGAAAGAGAGCCGGACCCTCGGGCTGCAGAGGCAGGATGTGCTGCCCTGTGCTTGAGTGGAAGAGCGCTAATCCCTCTTCTCAAAGCCCTTTCCAGTAAATACCGCTTCTCCAAAGCCAGCCGTGCCCACCCAGCCTGTCCAGCTGGAGTGACCACTGTGGCACTCTGTGGGTAATATATGGTTCAAGGTATCCAATCCTCTATCGAAAACCCCCCCCAAAAAACACCACTACCAGTTTTCAATAAGGGGAGAGGAGGATATTGTTTAATATCCACTCTTCTGAGCTTTATATCATCTTGCAGATGTAATGTAATGCCAGCTCACTGTTGGAGGCCAAAATGTTGCTCGCCCACCATGGCTACCATTGGTTTTAGCTGTCCAGTTGTCAATATGATGCGCTAAATCTTAAATGTACGGCTGACATATAAAAGTTAAAGGGATGCAGTGTTTTGATGCTCACTATCAACACTATGACAACTAGATGACAAGGTCAGGAAAAAGTTT
This sequence comes from Xiphophorus couchianus, assembly GCF_001444195.1. Taxonomy (NCBI): domain Eukaryota; kingdom Metazoa; phylum Chordata; class Actinopteri; order Cyprinodontiformes; family Poeciliidae; genus Xiphophorus; species Xiphophorus couchianus. The sequence continues at coordinate 26,957,680 of NC_040245.1, read as the reverse complement.
TAACTTACAAGAAATTGCGAGGGAGAGGGAAGTAGGTCAGTTGTGCTAGCTTGACTTTGACAACATTAACATATAGATGTGCTGTGGAATTCGGTACGTTTCGCTTCAGTTAAAAAAAAAAAAAAGGGCGACCCACACACCAACTCTGACAGATCATCAATAGAGCAAGAGTTTAATTAGCTAATTAGTTAAATTAGCTAATCAACCACCACTGTTTTGAGATGATCGCTTAATAATCGTAAAATAAATGTCAAGCCTGAAAACATGATACTGCAATGAGCTGATTGTTCTGTTCTTTATGTGGGAAATGTATTTGTGTCTTTTGGTTTTGAATCCTGATACATTAGTGGCGTTGTTGCTACAGCAATAACTGTGTGTGTGGCGCAGCTGGCACAGAAAGCAAGAAAAAAGGAGAATGCTAGTGGTTTTGAGTTGCCCTTCAATTGTATTTTTGCTTTGTTTTTCCCTTTGCTGTGCCACACCGCACTACTTTGATAATATCTACGTCTCCAGTGTCATCCTCACTCAGCTCCTCCAGACCAGCAGCAGCAGCAATTAGCTGCTGCTGCTAGGTGGAGCTGTGAGTCTCCTCAGATTGTCACACAAACTACTTCTCACTCCAGCGCTCCTGGGAACGCCATGATGGACGAAAATTTGTTGTTGGCGTGTCAGAAAGAGTAGAAGCTTCTTAAAGGGACAAAGGCCCAATTTCAAGGCGTCAAATTGAAAGTTCCAATTACTTTTATGTTTTTTTTTTAGTTTTTTTTTTTTTAATTAAATTTTGCATACATAAATTTTCCATACATGAACATACCTAAATTAACATCCATCCATCCATCCATCCATCTTCTTCCACTTATCCGAGGTCGGGTCGCGGGGGTAGCAGCTTCAGAAGGGAGGCCCAGACTTCCCTCTCCCCAGCCACTTCTTCTAGCTCTTCCGGGGGAATCCCGAGGCGTTCCCAGGCCAGCCGAGAGACATAGTCTCTCCAGCGTGTCCTGGGTCTTCCTCGGGGCCTCCTCCCGGTGGGACGTGCCCGGAACACCTCACCAGGGAGGCGTCCAGGAGGCATCCTGACCAGATGCCCAAGCCACCTCAACTGGCTCCTCTCGATGTGAAGGAGCAGCGGCTCTACTCTGAGTCCCTCCCGGATGACTGAGCTTCTCACCCTATCTCTAAGGGAGAGCCCAGCCACCCTAAGGAGAAAACCCATTTCGGCCGCTTGTATCCGCGATCTTGTTCTTTCGGTCATGACCCAAAGCTCATGACCATAGATGAGGGTGGGAACGTAGATCGACCGGTAAATCGAGAGCTTCGCTTTTTGGCTCAGCTCTCTCTTCACCACGACGGACCGGTACAGCGCCCGCTTGACAGCAGACGCTGCGCCAATCCGCCTGTCGATCTCCCGCTCCCTTCTTCCCCCATTTGTGAACAAGATCCCGAGATACTTAAACTCCTCCACTTGGGGCAGGACACCGCCCCTGACCCGGAGAAGGCACTCTACCCTTTTCCGGCTCAAGACCATGGCCTCGGATTTGGAGGCACTGATCCCCATCCCGGCCGCTTCACACTCGGCTGCGAACCGCTCCAGCGAGAGCTGCAGATCACGATCTGATGAAGTCAAAAGGACCACATCGTCTGCGAAAAGCAGAGACGAGATCCTAAGGCCACCAAATCGGATCCCCTCAACACCTTGGCTGCGCCTAGAAATTCTGTCCATGAAAGTGATGAACAGAATCGGTGACAAAGGGCAGCCCTGGCGGAGTCCAACTCTCACCGGAAACGAGCCCGACTTACTGCCGGCAATGCGGACCAGACTCTGACACCGGTCATACAGGGACCTGACAGCCCATATCAAAGGGCCCAGTACCCCATACTCCCGGAGAACCCCCCACAGGGCTCCCCGAGGGACACGGTCGAACGCCTTCTCCAAGTCCACAAAACACATGTAGACTGGTTGGGCGAACTCCCATGCACCCTCCAGGACCCTGCCGAGGGTGTAGAGCTGGTCCAGTGTTCCACGACCAGGACGAAAACCACACTGCTCTTCCTGAATCCGAGGTTCGACTATCCGACGGACCCTCCTCTCCAGGACCCCTGAATAGACCTTGCCAGGGAGGCTTAAGAGTGTGACCCCTCTATAATTGGAGCACACCCTCCGGTCCCCCTTTTTGAACAGGGGGACCACCACCCCAGTCTGCCAATCCAGGGGAACTGCCCCCGATGTCCATGCGATATTGCAGAGTCGCGTCAACCAACACAACCCTACAACATCCAGAGCCTTAAGGAACTCCGGGCGGATCTCATCCATCCCCGGGGCCTTGCCACCGAGGAGCTTTTTAACCACCTCGGCGACCTCGTCCCCAGAGATTGGAGAGCCCAACCCAGAGTCCCCAGGCTCCGCTTCCTCAGTGGAAGGCATGTTGGTGGGATTGAGGAGGTCTTCGAAGTACTCTGCCCACCGGCCCACAACGTCCCGAGTAGAGGTCAGCAGCACACCATCCCCACTATAAACAGTGTTGGTGCTGCACCGCTTCCCCCCCCTGAGACGCCGGATGGTGGACCAGAATCGCCTCGAAGCCGTACGGAAGTCTTTCTCCATGGCCTCTCCAAACTCCTCCCACACCCGAGTTTTTGCCTCAGCAACCGCCCGAGCCGCACGCCGCTTCGCCCGCCGGTACCCATCAGCTGCTTCCGGAGTCCCACAGGCCAAAAAGGCTCGATAGGACTCCTTCTTCAGCCTGACGGCATCCCTCACCGAAGGTGTCCACCAACGGGTTCGAGGGTTGCCGCCGCGACAGGCACCGACAACCTTGCGGCCACAGCTCCGATCGGCCGCCTCGACAATGGAGGCACGGAACACGGTCCACTCAGACTCCATGTCCCCCACCTCCCCCGGGACGTGTTCGAAGTTTTGCCGGAGATGGGAGTTAAAGCTCCGTCTCACAGGGGATTCCGCCAGACGTTCCCAGCAGACCCTCACAACACGTTTGGGCCTGCCAGGTCTGACCGGCTTTCGCCCCCACCACCGGAGCCAACTCACCACCAGGTAGTGGTCAGTGGACAGCTCCGCACCTCTCTTCACCCGAGTGTCCAAGACATACGGCCGCAGATCCGATGAAACGATGACAAAGTCGATCATCGAACTGCGGCCTAGGGTGTCCTGGTGCCAAGTGCACATATGGACACCCTTATGCTTGAACATGGTGTTCGTTATGGACAATCCATGGCGAGCACAGAAGTCCAGCAACAGAACATAACAGATCAAATCCCCACCCATCCCTTACCCGCACAAAACGGCACTTCATAAAACACTTACACCGTCAAGACAACATGGCAAAAACATCACAAATTGATCCAAACCTTTCCACAAGCATATACAAAAAAAAAAAAAAAAAAAAGGACAGTTATACAGGGTATTAAGCAGTGACAGGTCTGAAATAGACATTTTTTCATTGAAGGAATTTTAGTACAGGGTCCCATATTTGCTCAAACACACTGACTTTATCTTCGTTGTGATATCTCAGTCTTTCCAGATGCAGAGTATTTGCTAGTTCTCCCAACCACAAATCAAATGTGGGCACGAAGTCCTTTTTCCAAAATCTCAAAATCAACCTTTTAGCAATCACCGTACCAAACAAAACCGCCATTTTCTCATTTTTAGTGGCTGGTCGCAAAGCACTGGAGACCCCGATGATGGCAATAAGAGGTTCTGGATCCCATTTTTTCCCAAAAGCTGTTGAAAAAAAATTAAAAATTTTCTTCCAGAATGAGTGAAGCTGAACACATGACCAGAAGGAGTGTGTCAAGTTACCAATAGCAGTCCGACAACGATTACAAATTGGAGACACACTAGTAAAGAAAGTGCTCAGCTTCTCCCTCGAATAATGGAGCCTATGTATAGTTTTGAACTGTATGAGATTGTGTCTGGCGTTGACAGAACATTCTTGTATACTTTTCAAACCCTCCTCCCACAGTTCTTCAGATAGCTGTTGCCCTAACTCATCCTCCCATGCCTTCTTAATCCTGGTTGTATCTACACGCATACCATTAAAGATCCCTTTTATGTTATTTTTGATATATGCAGCATTTTTGTAACTGGAGGTGACATAACTTGATTGAAAAAAGACAGAGTTAACTTTTCCCCATTGTGTCACATTACAACCACCAACTTCACCAACACAAAGTAGTGCGTAATTGTAAATAATTTACAAACAGAAACAAAAGCGTGGTGTGCATCTCTATTCATCCGTACTGAGTCAACACTGTACAACAACTGGACCACCAAGCCTTATTCAGTTTATATCCTTTTCCCCTTTTTTATATGTAGTGACTGACATTTCTGTCTAATCCATTTATTTTTTTGTCAGAATGTTCCTGCAAAATCAGACTGGAAGGTAAGTGTCTGTGAAGACCAGAACAGAACAGAAATAACCTTTATTTTCCCTCAGGGGGGGAAATTCAGGTGCAACAGCAGAGAAGTGACAAGCAATTGAATCATGCAGATTCACGCAAAGATGAAAAAATGAAATGTATAAAAACAGAATCAATAGTAACGCACTGTACAGAGTAGTTGTGAAGTCTTGCCACAAATTCTCCGTTTTGCTTAGGTCTGATGTTTAACTAGGCCGTTCTGACACATGAATATGCTCCAAGCTATTCCGTTGTAGCTCCGTTTTGTTTTTCTCAGGAAGCTTGTCCAGCCGGAAACGGGGGACCTCCACCCCAGACGAGTGTTTTAAACTAACAGGCTTAATCCAAGATTGCCCTACATTTATCTAGTTCCATCTTCAGATCACGTCTGATCAGCTTCACAGTCTTTGCTGAAGAAAAGCCTCCCCGCCCCGCGTCATCCTGCCACCATTGTGTTGGACTGTAGGAATGATGTGTTGAAGTTGATGTACAGTGTCAGTTAGGGTGAATTAGCTTCTTCTTCCATGTTTTTATTAACTTTCTTTAAACAATGTCTTTCATTTTGTCACATAACATGGCCAAAAATGGGTATGACTACGGATTATCCTCTTGACAAATTCTCCCACCTGAGTTGAGGATCTCTGAAGCTCCTCCAGAGACACAACGAGCCTCTTGGCTGCTTCTCTGATTAAAAGGGCTTGTTTTCTGATCTTTTAGTTTGAGTTGAGGGCCACATCTTGGTGTCATCATTCTGGGTCAAAACTCAATTTCCCATTTGGACTCTGATTCCTAATTACTAAAGTTTTAAAGGCAGTTGGTCGCTTTGGGTTTTATTTACCCCTCAACTGTTACGTGGATCACAAGTCAAGAACAAAAATTAGCCAACAAACTAGAAAACAACTGATGACTTTCCAACGTTGGGAAATTGTCTGTTATTCTTTTAATGAGGCAACAGTCCCAGATTTTTTTTTTTATGTTTTAGATCTTTACGGAGTGATAGATTTCATTTAAAAAAATTGTTTATTATTGAACTGGTACAACTGTAAAAAAAAAATAAAAATACAAATTTAAACATTTTTAAATAAATTAATTTGGGACACCAGTGATGTACGTTTTGAAAGTGGGTTTTGAAAGTTAAGGGTCAATGATACTACGGTAAAAGGGTCTGAATACAAACTAGACAAACCATGTTTAAATTTTATTCAACTTAAAAATTCTGGATTATATTGTGTTCATATAACATCCTGATAAAATAGATTTATAGTTCTAATGCAAAGCGTTTGAGGGGAATGGATATTTTTTGAAGGCGCGGTTTCGTCTGAAAAAGCAACAAACGCACCTGAAATGTTAGAAATCAGTCTGACTGGAAATGAGACAAAGATTTCAACGGCGTGTTCCTAAATGGCTTTTCACTGAAACGTTTTGCAGGGTAATTTCTTGAATTCAGCAGGGAAAAATGATCCTCCTTCCAACTGACAGTCCTCCAGGGTATAATTTGCTTTGAAGAAAGAAGATTACGGCGTAAATTAAAAGATACTCGCACAGATGTTTAACAAACAAGATGGAGAGAAGCTCTGAGGTAATCACAGGTTTCTCTAATGGACTTTTTTTTAAAAATGACTTCTACTTCTGACGATGGCAGCTCCAAACGTGAACGTAGTTCTGATAAATCAATTAGCGCCGTCTGGGGAGCGAAGGAGACAAGGAACACGGCGAAGTCGTATTGAATTTAGTGCAACAGGACGTTCCGCCACAAGCCAAGAAGGAATATTCTGCAATCTGCAGTTAGCCGGTGTGGTCCATTAAAGTTTTTCTTTCTCTTTTCTGTGCGTTGTGAGTTTTTGAAAGCCGCCTGCTTATGAAAGCTTTTCTTCCTTCACCTCTACGGTGGCTAGGGTGTTAGCTACGTAGCTTGCTGCTACGAACAAAGGCGTTCGACGGGCGAAGGTCAGACGCGAACAAGAGGCCTGCCATGTGCCGCGGCAAACCTGTGATAGGGAAATTCATCAAAATCATCAGCCGTATCTGGCAGCCCTGTGATTTTTTGTTGTTGTTGCTTTTCCTCTGTAACACTTCACTTTAGAGGCGGGTGGGTGTTTGGAGAAACAAATTAAATTCCATTGATGTGAGCTTTGCATACAAACACGCACCCTGCTCTGCATGATCGGTTGGCTCTCTACTCAATCAGTTCTGCTAAAATAATTAACCTGCACAATCCGGTTCCGGCTGAGGTTTGAAATAAAACGTCTATATTCACTTTAGGTTTCATTTTTTCATATGTTATATATGTTGTATAAGGTTTCTTATGTCATGAAAATACTTTTTCCCCCCCAACTCATTTCAGAAAGTGAAGCTAATATATTGCACGGAGTCGTAACACGGAGTGGAACGATTCAAGCGTGTCCCCGGATACGTCCGGGTCTTAAACTCTTGACTTCAGTCACAGTCGACGCTTTGTGACTCTCCCCCAAAACTCCTGAATGGGTTTTGCTTCACAAGGCTCTCAAGTTTGCGTTTATCTCGTTTACTACCACTTCCTCCTTCCACCTTGGCAAACGTGGCTGCAGAGTGAGCAGCCGGGTTCTCCAGCAGTTCTGTCCGGTGATCTTGTCTCCGAAAAATGTGGAACAATGACTGTGCAGACATTGTATTTATTTATTTATTTATTTATTTATTTTTTCAGTCAAGTAAGCTGAAATTAAACATTCAATATTAATTGAATGTGCATCGTTCACCTTGAATTACTTACCTGAATTACCCTGGTTGCCTGTTTGGTATCAGATAGATTTTAAGATTTTTTTTTTACAGCTCCTAAAGTTTTAAATTGGTTTTCTCCTTCTTATCTTCTGGATCGTTTGAAACTACACTCTGTGTCCAGAAGTTTGAGATCAAATAATCAGTTTCTAGTAAATGTCCCTCAAACTCGACTGGAGGTCGAAGAGAGGTTGTGCTTTCTCCGTTGTTACCCTTCCAGATTAGATCTGCTCCCAGCTTAGGTCATTTTAAATCGCTTCTTAAAACTTTTTTTATTTGTTGGTTTTCAATTGAGGTCTGATACTGTAACTTTACTGTTGCAATGTCTTACTTTTATTTTATTTTATTTATTTTATTCCATTCTGTTTGTGTGATTTATGTATTTATATTTTAAATATAAAATCAGAATGTACATCCCTTTTGGTGCAGTTTCGACTTGTTTTTAAAAATACTTTGTAAAAAGAAAAAAAACTTGACTTGACGTTGACCCTCATTATCTAATTTACTTACATCCACCTGCATTTTCGGTTGCTAAACACTCTCCCAGCCATGGGAGAAAATTGGATAAATTTTTGGGCAGATTGATCCAAAGATATTGATACTATCGACATCAAGTCGGTATCAGTATTGGATCGATGCTAGCGTGGTACCAGTTTCAGATTCCCTCTCCAAATTCCAACTCAGATCTACCTAAAAAAATATATATATACTCTGATTTGTTCTCAAGTATCCTTTGTACTAAGTTTATTTGGAAATAAACAAACACAATTTTATTTTGTTCATCCATTGTTTCTATTTGTCATGTTAACATGTTGCTAAAGTATTTTGTGGAAACCTATAAACCAAATTCAGGTGTTAGTGAAATAATAAGAAACCAAGAAAAACAATTTAAAGTCAGAAGTCTGATGATATATCAAACTGAAATAAAAAGTATCTAACATATGGCTGAACAATGTGGCTGAAAAACGTATCACGACAATTAATGATTAGTTTTATGCTTTCAATATCTGGAATACTGCCAAAATGGTGGCGTGACCTTTCCTGTTTTGTCCACAGTTTGACCCTACGGCATTGATTTTTTTATTTTTAAGAAGTTATGAGTCTCTAGTTGTTGCTAGGTAACCAAAGAGCGAATGAATTAGTAGATGCCACTTAATTTTTCCCAGCTGACTTTCTTCTGCCTACATCCCCCAGAATGCTGTGCTGTTCTGGATCAGAGTTAAGTGAAATTATTAAAAACTTTATCGGACAATGCATCAATTTACATTGATTACGTGTCTTTCACGATATTTATTGTTAATGATTTGTCGTCCAGCCCTACAGTATCGGTATCGGTTACTTGGTTTTGGTTTGATACCAACATATGCAGCATCGTATATTATTTGCATGAAGAGATTCAACATTTTATGTGTGTGTTTGTGTTTGTAACGAACATGATGTTTTCTTTGAACTCCTGCTCTTGTACTACATGTTAGGAATATATAACCCAATACAGGGAGGCAAAAAAAAAAAGAACGATCAATCAACTTGCTTTTGCGACTCTCCCCAATTAGGCTAAAAGCTCGATAACAGATTTGATTAAATGCATATATTCAAGCTGACTGACATCTCACCCAGCCCCTGTGGACGAATTAGGGTTAATCAAAGTTCAAGTCTGTTTGAATCTGTGAAGAGGACACAGGGGGAAACCGTCGACTGAGGAAAGAACAAAAGTTAGGAATCCTGTGCTGACAGGGTTTTTATTCGATGGGCAGAGAAGGAGGGGAACGAAATCGGATAAAAATCAAATCAGAATTTGTTCGTATCCAAACAGCTCTAGTCAGCATATGTCAGGGCGTTCCATTAGCGGTCCTCGGTGCCTTCAAGGCTGCTGCGCATTCGGGATTCTCATCAATCTTTCAGGACATTTGCATGTGAATGAACGAACGGCGGCGGCGGCGGATCTGGGTTATTGCCGGGCGCAACGCGGCCAGATCCCGAGATGATCCAAACAAGCCCAGACGAGCTGCAGCAGCTGGCCGGAGCTCGGTCAGTCTGCCCCGGTCTGGTGGGCGGCCACCAGAGGAGCTCAACCTGTTTGTCTTTCAGCACAGCACAACAGAAAAAACACACACACACACACCCCGACTCAACGCCGCTTCCAGTGTTTTGGCCACAGTCGCTGCTCTGCTCGCGTGTCGGGCGCCTCGGTAACGATGGGGGAATTGGGAGATTGGAGGAGCATGCTGGTAAAAGTGTGTCTCTCGCTGGCGCTGATGCCGCACGGCACTTTGATCCATTTTTACTCATCTGAGCCCGACACGCGGATTCACACAAACAGAGAGGCTTTCTCGGGCTTGTCAGCTGTCAGAGGATGTGCGGTGACTGAGCGCTGTCTTTTCCTCTTCAAAGCCGGCCGTCCCCCGCACACAGAAAGAAATGTTACTTCCTGTCAGAGATATGTCATAAGTTTAACTGTCCAGTGTAACTGTCAGGAAAAACTAATGAGCATCAGTTCTCACTCTTCACTTTTCACCTCATACGCACACACACACACACACACACACACACACACACACACACGCACACACACACACACACACACACACACCCACACACACACACACACACACCCCTTTGCTCCACCAGCCGGAGACACACACTCCACCTCAGTACTTAACAGCAGCAGGCATTCCGCTGTTTGTTTCTCCCTCTTTTTTTTGATGCAGTGGAGTGTCCTTGAAGAACAGTCAGAACATTGCAGACAGACAGAAATAAACGATCAGAGTTCTGCTTTGTAGGGTGGTGCACACACACACACACACACCCACAAAATTATCAGTGGTTGTTTTTCCGTCTTTTAGAAAGTTAAAAATAAACGTAGCATACCTGTCTGTTTTCTGTAAGCTCTCAGGAGGAGCGTGAATGAAGCGTTCTAATGATACAATTTTCTGAAATGATCAGTTTTTGCTGAGCTAAAGGAGGATACCATCCTAGAGGGCTGCTAAACCTTTGCGTTTTGGAATGGTTTCAATTAATCTTTTTGTTTATTGCACGGGAACATCTCCTGTATTTCACTGGTTCTTCAATCATTGCCGGCTGTCAGACGTACTGGACTTCGCCTCACCTGCCGGCTAATTCGCCTCACATCTTTGTTTGTGTTTGTTTGTGTACGCAACCCCTAAATGATTCTAATTAAAAATAAATCCCGCCATTTCAACCAGCAAAAAGAAGAGAGACAAAACGGGTCCAGGTTTATTACTAAAACTTAGAAAATAGGAAAGTCAACAACTGAAATAATTTTGGAGTTAAACGCGCAAAACACCGTTAGCTGAGACTCAGAAATAGATTTAAGGGTTTTGGGATCTTTTTTTGGTAGTGAAATGGCTAACCACCACACTACCATGACTACTAAATCAGATGAATTTGCTCACATACTCAAGGACCTTTAAATCTAATCCCAGCTCTCATTAAATCCAGTGGTTGTAGTTTAAGAGTCGCATTAGACACCCACCAGTAACGAGAGAAATTCATCAGTGTTTAACACACCCACGCATTCACATGTCCTCAGGAACAGAAATAGACAGTCAAGTCACTGCTGCAGGCTGATATGTGAGCAGCAAAGCATCCAGCTCTTGCCGTTTGTCATGATTCGTGGTTTGGGATGAGAAAACAACACTGGAGTTTAGCTGTATTTTTGGGAGAGCTGAAGATTTTTCAAATAAAAACACTAACGGAAGTCACAGATCAATTGAAGAGATCACCTTACACACATTAGAAAACTTGTGTCGTCAAGTTAGTATTTAACAATTCTATATTTGGTATTATTAATGCCTGGAAATGTCTCTGTAGCAGCTATTACCCTGTTTCCTGTCTTGCCGTGTTTAAGAGGCTTAAATCACAAAGTATTTATTTTTAACTAGAAACAATTAAATATAATCCATCTTAATTAAAAATTTTAATTGCCAAACTGTATATCACATATGGGCCTACAGGAGTCTTCAAAGCTAATGCTAACCCTAGCATAAGTAGCGTCTAACAGTTAGCTAGTCACAGCATCCCAGTGTTGGTTCATGCTTTCCTTCTCTTCTCTACCAAACTGTTTTTCTACCAAATGTTTTAAATGTGATGAAGGTTTCTCCAAAGCTAACGTGACTGTACAGTACGTTGACAGTCATTGACCGGCGACACTAGTTGTGTTAGTTTTGTGTGAAAACTAGCACTGGTTACTATTAGCTGGTCAACACCACCCAGCAACAACTCACTTGAAGATTGCTCCAGAAATCTGCAAAGACTTTCCTGGTTTATTCCCTTCTGACAAACACAATGATCTTTGAAAAGCTAACAGCGCTGCTGTCAACCCCTTCTCAAGCTGAAAGCGACGCATTTTCCAGAATAATTTTTAGGTTTTTTTTCTATTTTTCATTTTTTTTTTTGTTGAGCTTTTACAATGCTATGTAAGTCTGTGACGTTTAGGCTAGACAGAATAATAATTCAGCATATCAATTATGTCATTTTGACGGAAATATAGCGCACATAGAAAAGCTGTCTAATTAAAGATATCTAATTCATTTGGAGACATCTTCAATGGAATTTTGACTAGTCAAATTCACAATATCTCATTTAGTTTTGCCTCGTAACCATTTGCTTTTGAGATATATATAATTTAATTTTCACTAGTCAAAACTATATATCTCCTATCTAAAAATTACACTTAAGATATCTTGAATTATGGTGTCATCCAAGATATCTTTAATTAGAATCATAACTAGTCAAAACTAAAAGGGAAATATCTTGAATTTACTTTATGACTAGTCATAATATAATTGTAGATATCTGAAATGTGCGTTTCAGATGGTCAGTAATTAATTGTAGATATCTTGAATTGAAGCCTCCATACAAGTCAATGGTAGATCTGACGTCATTCTACTAGTCAGAACGTAATTAGAGATATCTCACATAGGAATTTGATCCAGTCGAAATATGATTAGAGATATCTTAGTTTATTAATACGCCTAGTAATACGCCTAACCAATTTCAGATATCTGGGATGTAAGGGCGGTAAAACCGAATTTATGTTAAAACGGCCTGCCATACGTCCTCACATCCATGCAATAAATCACCACAGTCACAGCAAAGTGTCTTAATAGGAAACATGGTAGCATTTTAATATTTTATGTTTTCTGCATCACCACCACCAAAAAAAACAGACGTAGCAACAGATCCTTCACACTTCTTATCAATTAGAGAGTACTGTTTGACTAACAACCTTACATTAATTAGAAGATACTAATTCCCAAAGAAAAAGGTCAGGCTAGTAATTTGCAATAATATTTAATTTTTAATTTGTGGCTAAAAAAAAAAAAAAAAAATCAAAACAGGAATTGCAGCCAAAGCAAATTTGTCTGATTAAAACTGGTCAAAAAAATAAAAAAAAGTTAGAATAAAAGTATAAGATTGTAGGCTGTACCTAGTGCACTGTTAAAATGCATTGTAAAAAATAATAATAGTAATAATAATATTAATAAAGCCTCTCCTTATTTCCATACACAAAGCCCCCATGAAAGCAACGAGCTTTAAAGGAACTATAATGGAATTTCAAAAATACCACAAAAACAGACCAAGTAATCTTTTTATTAGTAGTGCTTTTGTTTTGGCTTTAAATTTCCTTTTGTTCCACAATTTATCCTCTAAATTATAATCCTTTCATTAGTAACAGAATTAGGAAATTTGAAAAGCTGCTGCATCCCACAGTGGTGGCCTCATCTCTCTTGAGAATTCAAATAAAACAAAAAACAACAAAATCGTCAAAAGCCTGAAGTATTGTTACAACAGAAAGACACATTTGTCCCACACATGCGTATTGCCGAAGTAAAAGGACAGAGTCATATTATGTAACAAGATGACAAAAGTAAAGGTGTGCTGATCAGTTGATGGGTCAAGCAGATGTCGGACCATCAACTCGGCTTTCTGCTGACTTTTAGGTTAGCGAGGGGAAAAACAAAATCCGTTCGATCTTTAAATTAAACTGGATGCCACTAACGTGGAAATTACCGCTAGTTAATCAATGTGGGAGAAATGACGGCAATTTTTCAGCAAAGTTGCGCTAATGAAGTGCGATGATATCAATTGATGTTGCTGCTGGGGAAGAGAAGAAGGAAACCGGGGGGGAAGAGAGCGAGAGATGTCACATTCTCGTGAGTAAAGGTGAGAGGCTTAAATCAAATATTTTAACACAGAAAGTGTTTGAAAACTAAGTTTCCACTCCATTGCATTGCTAAGAAGGTCAATTTGAGGATGGCAACAGACCATTGGCTTTAATGATTTATCTTCCTAATCTGACGCAGATCATTAGGCAGAAGCCCCTGGAACAACTTAAACAAGGCAAGCATGAAAAGCATCAGTAACAGCAAAGCACCAAAATCCAGCCATCTTCAGTACTTTTTAATTATACTTGAAAGTCATGAGGATAGATGCAAAATAAAAACCCTTTTCGTAAGTCGTACCGCTCTGGTGATAAAAAAAAAAAAAAAAAAATCCTATTTACAGTCTTAGTTTGGGCTTTGCTCATCGGTTATTTGTACAGATAGTAAGGCTAAAGACAAAATGTTCTACTGATTGGATTTTCCTAATAACAGCAACCGATCGGGTTGGGTGTCTGGGAACAGGTGGCGGGCTTTGAGATAAAATCAGTCGAGCCGAGACTCAGCCACAACGCTGTGAAATAACCAAGAAAAAAAAATAAACAGACTCGCATATGGGGGAATGCATCGCCTCCCCGTGGAGAAGGTTTTTTTTTTTCTCCATTCCTTTGTTTTGCATGTTTGTTGACGGTGCCGGAACGTGTCGCACGGCCTAAACGTCGTAAACGAATTTGCCTCGTGGGTGGCAGCTGGACCGAGTGAAGGGGCAGCTGGTGATTTGGAGAGCCGGGTAGAGTGGTGTCGCCATTACCCCAGCTGTGGTCGTTTGGGGGTGTTTGAAATTGCTGCGGGTTGCATGTCGGTGTCTGTGTCTGGACATATGTCCACGTCCGTGCGTGCGATGCGCTTCCCTCTCACACATCCTTGAAGCAGGCGTGGGGGGGAGGGGGGAGGATAAACGGGCCTGGAGTTGAAAGGACACTTCACTGAAATATTAATCAGCTTCTCCAGCGCAGGAGAAAATGTGCAAGCAGGCAAAAAGACGCATGGATAAGACAGCGACTTGTGACAGTTGCATGTTATAGACATAAACCTCAATATACGTTCACAGTGATTTAAGTGACGGACCAACACTAATAGAAACTGGAAATAAAATGTTTGGTGTGCGTCCCTCCAAGCATGATGGTGATAATGTGAACGATGTACCTGATTAATGGCTTGTAGCAAACTGCTAACGGGACTTCATCTGATATTTTTAAGAATAGATTTCTTCTCAGTCAACTCTTTTCTGGTGGTGACTTCTGAAGTAAGTTTGTTGCTTTGGGTTTTATTTGTGTGACTCGGGATGGATTCGCACCAACCCTGTTTGGTTTGCTTTAACCAAACTCTTTCATTTGGGGAGGTGTGAATGTGTAATCGAACGTTGATGCAGACCAAAAAAAAGCCAACTCAAATCCGCCTAGAAACCTCTGTCGCGGTTCGGTTTAAGTGAACTCCGGCGTGGTTCGAATGTATGTGTGAATGACAAGCGGACCGGAGACCGTTCTAAAAGCAGGAAGCGGACTATAGTGCATGGAATTCTGGGTAAATACAACCAAAACAAACAAGTGTGTTTAGCAATAGCGGGAGAAATGGCTCGTGGTATTTTACCAAAGACAAAAGATAAATCCTAATCCACGCTAATTTTTAAAGAAGGAAGTTGCGCTCAGTTTCTTCTTCAGGGGTTTTTGTGTTGTTTCCTTTAGTGGTTCTTGATGCAGCGCCACTGCAGGTGAGGAGGGGAACAGGTTTTTCAAATGGTTTGGTTTGTTTGACTCAGTGCAGTGTGAAAGTGAACTGCACCAGCTGAAAATGAATCAAATGTCGTATTTTCGGTCCCCAATCCAGTGAAAACACCTTTTAGAGTAAAGAGTGACAAATTCAAATGCATATAACTTTAACTTTTTTTAAACAAAAATTTAGATTTTTTTTTTTTTTCCACATCACATTTATCTGTTACTTTGTATTGGTCCTTTGAATAAAATCCACATCACATGAATGTTTTTCCTTTCCATTACTTTTAACCTCGCACTGATGTAAAAACTAACCAATAAGTGACGCATAACTTATTTTGAAGAACTCAGATTTGAGCCATGCGAGGTTTTCATAAGAAATTAAACACTAATAATAATAGCCCATTTAACCACATTTGTAAATAAGAATACAGGCGGAGAGTCGGATGATACAAGAGCTGCCATGTTTGCAATAAAAGAAATGCCTATCTTACAGCAGCATAGTCTTTTAAATAGTCCGAGGAATCAAGGGCCTAATAACAAAACAATTAGCATTATTCTTCTTTTTTTCCAGCTGATGGAGGGTTGGAAAGGTCGGAGGGCGCTGGAGCGCTGGGAGGAGGCAGAGGACATGAGGAAGGAAGACAGAAAAGAGGGGGCTTTTGTTTTTCCTTTCTGCCTCACTCTAATTAGACAGAGTGAGTGGAATCTCAATGGCAGGATGCACAGGGAGTAACAGATGTACTGAGAAGGCTTGAAAGAGAGAAAGGAGGGTAAAGCGCTATAGCACCATGTACCTGAGGAGTGAAGACAGCTACAAGGTAAACAGACTTTGAGACAAATAGCGAACAGAAAGGCTCTGTTCCCAGCTGCATTAGGTGAGACGGTGCAGAGGCCTGGTGGTTTCCCACTCTGCTGAGCGAACTATTGACAAGGAGAGGACGTCATGACAACCTCTACTGTAGTTGCACTTTTCTGAGCGACAGGTCGGCTCCCAGGATGAGCTCTCTTAAGAATCACCGTCTTTGCTGGCGAGTTTTTAAAGATATACTCCATGGGAGCATTTTTATATACTCTCCAGTCCTTCAGGATCACACGTTTTCCAAAGCACTGGTGTCTCTAAAACTTTGTTGGCGAGTGGGAGGAGGCTGGAGCGGGAGATTCGACAGATCGGTTTGGACGATGCAGTAATGCCTCCTGAGGAAGCTCCATTAGGAAAAGGTTTATTTTCAAGTTTGAAGTTTAAATGAGCCCTTATAATAATTAACTTGTACCTGGACAATGTGCACACTGATGCCTGAATGATTTGGGTTCTACCTTTGTGTTTTTGACTTTTGTTTGTGTGACAGATATGCTAACTGGAAGTAGCATTTTTAAATGAATGAGTTTTCCTATGGAATACTGCATTGAAAAGCCCATATGAGTACCCAACTGCTTGCTCAGTTCTGTAAAGTATGTGTAAGTAAAGTTGAGAATGGAAAGGACTTTGCGGTTTCCCACTTTTTTCCTACTTAAAATTTTAAATACCTGACACCCAAATGTACTGTATTTAACAAAACACAAGATCTTCTCAAAGAAGATTTCTGAGAAAGCTTCAGATTACCTTTTGGGCATTATTACACACTGACAGTCATTTCTTGGAAATTAAAATCTCACACATTTACAGGCATCTTGAAATTTGTAGCAGAACCATGAGAACGATTCGTAGACCTTCGGAGGAAACCCAGGAGTGAAAATAACTGAAGCATTTTAATTCATTATTTGTAACAGAGGAAACTAATTAAAGGGATGCTTCTCTTCACAAAAATAATGCAAAACACAAATCTGAGCATTTTTGATCAACCTTCAACATCCTCAGCTGATTTGGTGACAGGTTTTGTTGGAGACCTTGACAGTGGAAGCAGATGGATACGATCAAAATCACAGGCAATCCCAAGGTGATCAAAACAATAAAAGTAGAAACAATGGTAGAAAAAAAAAAACAAGTTTTAGACATTATTCGTAAAAAACAACAAACAAAAAACAACTCACACATTTTGTGAAGTTTAAACACTGATAAAGGTCCAAAAATATTACATGTCTCCGCAATCAAAATAAGAAACCTTTGAAATGTTTTCTGTGACTCAAAATTATCCACGCGGCTTTACATTCTACTCCTTCATTTTACATCATTCTTGTGTTGTTAAATATCCCAGAACTCTAAAGTCATCCTGATGTTTTCCCGATGCGTACAACGGAAAGAAATCTCTTCTTTTTTGACGTCTCCGAAATTTGCATTCCCTCAAACAAGTATCGGGATCGTAACAGTAACTATGGCCAAAAATACATGCAAACAAATCTAATAGCAAATATAATTCACGTGTAAACTAAATCAAGAACATTGTAATGTATATAAGCTCCAAAGCCATTACATTGATGGCAAAGGTTTTGCATAAATTAATTATTTGCAGGAATATTAATGCCTTTAGATGGATTTGAAGTATTTGGTCAGGGCTGAGTGATCACACAGGAAACGGCTTCAATTAATCTAAGAAACAAGAGTTGGGTACAGAGATTTTCACCAATTTCCAGTCCATACAGGAACCCTATTTGTAAAGAGCATTTAGAGAAACCAGACACGTTTTGCTGCCATAGAGAGACTACATGGGCCACCTTCTGTCAAAATTTAATCGGAGTTTGATGGATGAGTGATTAATGACCCGTGGCTAATTGATATTAATTTCCGGTCACATGATGCCCCTCCCCCATCCGGTCACATGATGCCCCTCCCCCCATCCGGTCATATGACCCCCCCTCCCCCCCCATCCGGTCTCATGACCTCAGCGTGCTTAGCACGTGTTACAATATATTCCCGCTAATTTCAATTCATCCAATAGAAACAGAGACAGGCTCCGAGTTTTATGAGTAATACAATTAAAGTATAAAAAACAATAAGTGATAAATAATCAAGAATAATATACGATATAATATATTTAAATAGAATGTTGTAATTAACTCCGGTTTTGCTCACCAAGCCGTTCGTGTTTGTGCGTGTGTCCGGGCAGAATACTGGGCACACATGTCCCTGAGGATGTCTCAATGCCATACAGTGTTTAAGGGGAACTCCGCGTGACACGCGTGGCTATGTATATTTCCGATCATCTCAATAGGGTCTCTATCGGGGGTTGATTGATATGATGTAAACGCCAGCACAGGATTCATTCTCGTGACTTTAGGGAGGGTGGGGGTGGGAGGCCCCACGACAGTGCTGTTCACCAGGCCATTTGTGTGTGTGTGTGTGTGTGTGTCTGTGTATATAAAGACATATAGAAACAAAAGTCCCTAAAGAAAACCTACAGTTTAACTATTTTACTGCATTATTTATGGTAGCACAATTAGCCGATGTTGACTATGAGTTTGTGATTTCCTTCATCACTTCAATTTTAAACTCTAATAGATTTTCTTTTTCTGTAACACTTGCTAGTGTGATACATTTCAGTAAATGTTCCTCATTTGTACACGTACTTCTTAAGAATATGTGACAGACAGTAAACAGGCCTACTCAAATTTAACTTGTATCTTTCCGCAGTTAAAGAATTTGTCCAGACTTTTCCAGAATTTGGCCCGGTATCATTGTGAATGATTTTGTTCAATCTTTTTCTTGCTGTTGAATCAACGCTGATCTTCCCACTGCTTCATGTTTTCTCCAAAATAGTAAATCTTGGTTTAAATACATTTAAACTCATAGATTTTTTTTCTGTAACACTTGCTAGAGTAATACATTTCAGGAAATGTTCCTCATTTGTACACGTACTTCTGAACAATATCTGTCAGGGACTAAACAGGTCTCGGTGAGGTTGCTCATATGTGTCTTTTAGCTTTCCCTCCACCCATTAGCTTACACACTTTAGTGTGTTCACTAACAAAATATAGTACACCTCTAATTTTTTTAATTTTTCATTATTAAAACTTTTAAATGATCAATGTGAACCATCAGTCTGTATTAAAATAGTTAATATAATTCATATTATTAATTTAGATTTGATGTTTTAATGTGTGCCCTTGGATTTATATTGATTTATTCAATGTGTAAATATTTATCAAATAGTTTTTTTTCTTTTGGTGTTTGTTGCACAAATTCAAATATATGCCGGCTATTAACCAACAATTAAATCAGTGAATTTGTGTTTTTTCTTAAATACTCCCTCTCACCGAGACTTACTTACATCTTCTGACAGCTAGCTTATAATAACATTGACTAAGTTTGCTATTGGTACACTTTACCTAAAAATAAAAATTAAACATACTCACTACACAACCATGCTCCAAGAGTTGCTCACAAAATGGTGAATTGTTTTGTTACCTTTAAAATGATCTGAAGCTTTTGTTCCTTGATGCTGTTCACTAATGTTCTCTAACAGACAGTAAACCTCTTGTAATCGATAAGCTTATAAATGATCAATGTGAAACATCAGTATGCGCTAAAGAAGATCATATCAGTCAGATTAAGTAAAATATCATTATACTCAAAGCAATCAAAATTATATTTCTCTGAAAGGTCATTTTTCCTTTTCAGAGAGTTTAGACTGTATGAAAGGAATCAGTGAAATATACTATGAAATATTTAATCTGCTGCATTCCGATAATAAAACTTCAATTGTGAATTGAATGATTACATTGCATCTAGACACAAAAGAATCAACCGTTAATTAGTAATCATACTGACTAACAAGATCTGATCAAACAACAAACCTGACTACCTCAAGGGATTTCTCACATTGGAGAATAAACCATCTGACTTTCTTTAGCCACTAAATTTAACCTTACCAAAGTTTTGCCTTGGAGCAAACAGGTACTGAGTTTGAAGCGGATCAGACGCCTTCAGCCATCTGCTAAAGCTAGACTCCGGCCTTCCTCACTGTAAAATAAAACATTAGACTTAAAAAAAAAAGTTCAAGCAAACATCACTTAATTATCATCGACTTGTTGTTTGTACTCATCTTAAACAAGTGGCAGGAACATTTGGATATATATAAAAAAAGCTTTATAAGTTAATCTATTTAAGTTGAGTCCATGCAACAAGTAAAATAAAATTAAAAAAGTGAATTATTTGAAAGTAGTGAGGATTTTGGGTGGTAAAAGTTGAACATTTTAACATGTCCAGACGTTAGACCATTTCTGCTCAAGCAAACCAAAAGGTTTTGAACAGAACAACCATGTCAAATAATGAGACCGTGAATCTTTAATCTATGTAGCAAATATATTGCTGCTGCTGTAGGCAGAAAATAAAATAAGTTTTACGGAGAATAATATTTTGGATGAGTTTAAGAATATTGTTTGCCAAAATCACACGGTGTAACTACACTTGTTGTCTTTTTGAGGCAATTGGTTTGCATAAATTAAAGTAAATACAACCTATTTTCCTGCTCCACATACTTAGCTAGCAATGTGTCAGTTAGCTTCCCAGTCTGAACCTCTGGGCAATGTCTTGATTCAGTCAAATTTTCTATCTTGTATCTCCTGAACTCTGATATTTTGCTTGCTGGTCTTCATCGTGCTCTGAATGCAGTATCGGGTTTCTCTTACTTTAACCCGCCCAACTTGCACCTGATTGGCATGTTAGCCTTTTGATTCCCTCCCAGTGAGGCGGTGCTTCACAAAGCAAACTGCCTCATGGCTGTTTTAGAAGATATGGTGACTGAGGTTTAGACAGTACTAGCCAGCTCATGCAGCTTGTTTTTACTAGATGGCAGTCCTAAAAGTACATATCTTTAAAATATGAATAAATACGTACAATTCCATAATTATTCGATCCAACGGTTATAGAAGTTTTGTAATAATGCAATTCAGGTATTTTACATTTTCTGGACTAAAGGGAGGATTTCAGTTCAACACCTGTGGTTTCTTAATGTAAGTGTTTCTGCTACTTGACAAGAAACAGGGTTAAAAGAGGATTTAAAAAGCAAAATACAAAGATGATAGTTGTTTTTACCGAGAGCAAGGCTGTGACTAGTTATCAGGACAGAATGAGACCTGTAAAACTGTTGGGCATCTGTTCCAACAATTTATTAATCTTTAGGAAATATTTTTTGGACACAGCCATCCGCAGGAGCAAGATGAAGCAAGAACATCACAACACCAGATGTATTTTTTCATCCTTCTATCCGTGATTTAAAACAATTTTTAATTTTTGTGTCATCTTAAAGATGGAAAGAGTCAATTATTTTTTCACCCATGGAAAAGTGTAATGTGTTTATTATGAGTAGGATTAACCAAGCTGAAGGAAAACAAAGAAAAAGGATAAATAAATATTTATTGATACAGAACTGAATCAGCAAATATGAACTTATGAAACTATTGAAACCTTCAAGTATTTTATGTTGTGTAAGATATTTAAGAAACTAATACTGAATCTGCGTTCATGAATTTCTTTATTTGGTTGTTATCTGTAAAATACGTCTACCTTGTGTTTTGTTGAACACCAG
This sequence comes from Xiphophorus couchianus, assembly GCF_001444195.1. Classification (NCBI taxonomy): domain Eukaryota; kingdom Metazoa; phylum Chordata; class Actinopteri; order Cyprinodontiformes; family Poeciliidae; genus Xiphophorus; species Xiphophorus couchianus. The sequence continues at coordinate 26,936,155 of NC_040245.1, read as the reverse complement.
ACATCTCATCTCTTTCCCACAATTTTTCACTTAGTTCCACTACTGCAGTGGATTTTATAGTCAATGTTTAAAGCCAACAGAGTCTGAAGCGATGGAGGAAATTTACGTCAATATGGAACCTGTTGGAAAAACTGCATCTAATCACACAGGTAAGAACAAAGTTACAGAGAAATTTAGTATGTATTGAATTCAATTTTGCTAAGGTTGAGGTTTTTGTTAAGGTTGGAGCAGCTCCAAAGAGAGGCTCTGCCTCCATGCGGCTGTCTGTTTGGGAATCCTGAATGTTTTACTTTTGGCTGAACTCATCGCCCTCAGCATACACAGTGAGTCTTCTTCTAGTCATCTTAAAGATGTAAAAAGACTAGATTTTATGTTTCTGTTATATTAAAAAAAAGTCATTGTTCCCCTTCTAAAATCAAACTGATCAAATAGCAAAGGTTTAAATAACAGAATAAAGCTTGGTGACTCAAAGTTTTGCAGAGAGGTGAAACATTACACATGAGTTTGATTCATTTTCAGCAATGGTTGCATTTGCAGCCATTTAGGTTAGCGTGTCTTTAATATCTTCTCTTTTTCAAACTATTTACCCAACGATTCATTGCTCAGTGTTACCTCAGTTTAAATTCTACAGGTATAACCAAAATCATGAAACAATTTTATAAGTCTTAAGTGAAAACACGGTCTTGCCACTTCTTTTTGCAAACATGTTTGTTAATTTTTTTCTGCAGCTCATGACATGACAGCAGATTTTTCTGACATCAGCAACATTCTGACCGAGCAGAACAGCAGCAGCGAGTTTCCCTCCATGAACGCTAACTTCACTGAAACGGCTCCACGAGCTGAAGACACTTTAAGGTTGGTCAAAAACTTTAAAAAATTTGGATCTCGTTAAAAATTGAATTCTACTCTGAATTGTAGAGTATAACTAATAACTTTCCTTTTTGGTCTAAATGAATATAATGTAAATGAACAACTTTTATTTTAATTTATTAAGTGCTCTATCATTTGCGTGTGCTGAAAAACAACGATGTAAAACAAACTAAACTTTGATTGTTTTCTCCTTAAAGGGAAATTGTGTACTGCAGAACGAACAAACATCAATTGTTCCTGTTCATCTCCAGGGCTGCGGAAGAAGAGAAGAGCAGATCCACTAGTGATGGATGATTAGGATCTGTGTTCACTGTGATATTATTCACCAACAATAATGTAGCTTACGGTGTTACATAAAATCCTAAAGATAAAATGTACACTTCCAACAGTTGTGACCTGCATCTAATAACACAACAATTTTATCGCCTATAGTCTGTGTTTTTCTTTCTTGTTAAAACTCTGACGTGATAAACAAACGTTTTTTTTTTGTTTGTTTGGTTTTTTTTTGTATTTTTGCGGAGAATCGGTTGATGCGTTCTGATTGTGTATTAATGTGACTTTTACTACGAGACTTTATGGAGTTCCAGTTGTGTCCGGTAATAGAGGATTAAATTCTATCTTGGTAGAATTATATTTCTACATTTCCAATTATTTACTATCATTTGTAATAAAGTGATGCCAACACCACGGATTCAACAATGAGGAGTTTGTTTTAGTCATCTTAAAGATGGAAAGAGTCAATGTTGTGCTGATTCTGAGTAGCTGAATGACTTTTTATTCATTTCAGAGTTCAATCAGCGAGGTTATTCATTTTGTGATGGTCCTAGTCTATGAAAGAAAGAAACAAGAAAGAAAGCAGCAAATGTACATGTTGGTTCCCCTGAAAATATGGATAAATTCAGTCATTGTAGGGTTAAAGTAATTTGAAGAGGGAGAAGCGTATAAACAAGTCAATGACGAGTCAGTGACTTGATGCATTCTGCATTTTTTAACTCGGTTAACTTAACGTTTTGTTTTTTTACTGACTTTAATACATTTAAATCGCTACGTTGTTTGATAAGTAGAATGGAAATGACTTTTTTGTAAATGGTCTTGTAAATTAGCGTTTTATAAATCAACTGAATTGAATTAAGAAATTTGACCTTCGGATTGGACTGAAGAGAAATGATGAGCAATGTTTTATGTTTAATTTTTATTTTTAGGTAAAGTGTACCAATAGCAAACTTAGTCAATGTTATTATAAGCTAGCTGTCAGAAGATGTAAGTAAGTCTCGGTGAGAGGGAGTATTTAAGAAAAAACACAAATTCACTGATTTAATTGTTGGTTAATAGCCGGCATATATTTGAATTTGTGCAACAAACACCAAAAGAAAAAAAACTATTTGATAAATATTTACACATTGAATAAATCAATATAAATCCAAGGGCACACATTAAAACATCAAATCTAAATTAATAATATGAATTATATTAACTATTTTAATACAGACTGATGGTTCACATTGATCATTTAAAAGTTTTAATAATGAAAAATTAAAAAAATTAGAGGTGTACTATATTTTGTTAGTGAACACACTAAAGTGTGTAAGCTAATGGGTGGAGGGAAAGCTAAAAGACACATATGAGCAACCTCACCGAGGCCTGTTTAGTCCCTGACAGATATTGTTCAGAAGTACGTGTACAAATGAGGAACATTTCCTGAAATGTATTACTCTAGCAAGTGTTACAGAAAAAAAATCTGAGTTTAAATGTATTTAAACCAAGATTTACTATTTTGGAGAAAACATGAAGTAGTGGGAAGATCAGCGTTGATTCAACAGCAAGAAAAAAAACTGAACAAAATCATTCACAGTGATACCGGGCCAAATTCTGGAAAAGTCTGGACAAATTCTTTAACTGCGGAAAGATACAAGTTAAATTTGAGTAGGCCTGTTTACTGTCTGTCACATATTCTTAAGAAGTACGTGTACAGATGAGGAACATTTACTGAAATGTATCACACTAGCAAGTGTTACAGAAAAAGAAAATCTATTAGAGTTTAAAATTGAAGTGATGAAGGAAATTAGCGGGAATATATTGTAACACGTGCTAAGCACGCTGAGGTCATGAGACCGGATGGGGGGGAGGGGGGGTCATATGACCGGATGGGGGGAGGGGCATCATGTGACCGGATGGGGGGAGGGGCATCATGTGACCGGAAATTAATATCAATTAGTCACGGGTCATTAATCACTCATCCATCAAACTCCGATTAAATTTTGACAGAAGGTGGCCCATGTAGTCTCTCTTGCCATAAACAAGCTTCTGCTGTAGTACTGACCGGACGTTTGATCACTGGGACCAGAAACGGCAGAATTGATGTAAACTGGTTGATTATGTGGCACAGACAAGTAAATGTACTTAATGTATAAACTGAGATAAAAAGCCTTTGTAGTTAAGAATTGATGTATTTACTTTGTAAATGAGCTACATCTGGAACTACACCAATTTGCTTAAGACAAGAAATGATGAGAGCTGTATGCTCCGTGTCAGTATTATTGTGCAGATCCGAAAAAGCGGCACACAGTAATGCAGCAGTTCAGCAGTTTTACAGTTTGCTGGACGTTTGTTCCAGACTTGTGGTGCATAGAAGCTGAACGCATGTTTGGTTCTGGTTCTGGGGCCAGAGCCAGAAGACCCGAGAGGGCTGGAAGGCTGATACGGCAACAGCAGGACTTTAATGAATTTTGGTGCTAAGCCATTCAGTGATTTATAAACTAACAGTATTTTAAAGTTTGTTCTCAGCAGTAGCGTTCTGGATCAGCTGCAGATGTCTGATTGATTCTTTTTTGGCAGACCTGTGAAGATACTGTCGGAGTAATCAATGTGACTAAAGATAAACACATGGATGAGTTTCTCTAGATCTCACCGAGACTTTAGTCTAATCCTGGAGATCCTTTTCAGGTGATGGAAGGCCGACTTTGTAACTGTCTTTATGTGACTCTGAAGGTTCAGGTCAGAGTTCAGGTCAGATTCTGGGCCTGACTGCTAATTTCTGACTGTAATAACTGAAGCCGTGTGCTGACTCTAGGTCGTTCCTTTGTATGTCAAAAGTTGTCGGACAATCCTCACAGAAAACGTGTTGAATATTTTCCAGCATTTTTGCTAAAATAAATGGTCCAAGATTTCAGTCTAGAATCCAGATGCTCCAAAACACTCACAGCTGTAATTGTGACCTTGCACACCTGGCTGTACAAATGACACACTTTTCAAAATTTCCTTTGGATCAAATTTGAATCCCATTCTTCTGTTGGTGTGCCACATGAAAACCCATAAAGTTTGAATTTGTTACATGATTCAAATTGAAAGAGTTCAGTGGGGTTTGAATATTTTTTGGAAAGTAAAAACTGTTGGTTGATGATGCTGGCACTCTCCGTATCATGAATGAAGTGATATTTGATGTACTGTCCATTATTTTTAGCACTTTCATTGTATATCGCTTTGCTTATTTTTAGTCTTTTCTTACTTGCTGTTACTTTAAATTCCCTTTTGGGACTTGAATAAACTCGAATTTGAACAATTTTTCTAAATAACCGACTGCGGTCTGGAGATTTCTTAACGTTCCTGCGCTTTCAAAGAAGTCTCTTGGCTACTGCGGCTAATAGATCAGATTTGAGTTTTTCCTTTTTTTCCCCGAGCTGTGGTTGTACTTTGTCACGATCAAGGTCTTTAAAGATGGCGGATCGGACGCGGAGTGGAATTCAAAACTTAAGAGGAGCAAAGACCTTCGACAGTGAGGCCACGTTGCTCTGAAGACTCCTACATCATTTCCACGGCACAGTCACAAAATCACCCGACAAGAAGGAATGACGGATCGTAGCGCGAGGCGGCGGCGCTGCGGCAATAATCCAGTTTAATATGAAACCCAGTGCAGACTGCAAAGACGCAACACATGTTTTTTAATGAGGGAGGCAATTAGGTTGTGTTTCTGAGGGTCCGTGTGTGTGAGATTGTTAATTTCAATTACAGGATGCATTAGTATCCACCTCAGCACTCCTCCCTCTGTGGGGAAATCTCAGCAACCTCAACTATATTCGGGAGCATAACTAAATTTAGACAGAGTACGTAGGTAAGCCTGCAATTAGGAGCAGCAGATCTCTAGTTTGGAATGTGTGTGTGTGGGGGCCGGTGCAGGCGTGTGTGTGTGTGTGTTTGGGGGGAAGTGGGGAGGATGAAACAACCTCTGCAAGTAACATTTGATCTTTCTGAGCTTTGGCCTTTGCTGAAGGGAAGAGGTGCTGGCCTTCCTTTTTTCTTTTTGCATTAAACGGACTTGCGAAGTTTAAGTGGTGGTGTGCTGTTTATGAATGAAGGCAAATATGCTTCAACTAGTAATGCAGTTGGGCAAAAAAACCAAAAAAAAACCAACACCCAGATGAAAACAGGTCTCTGAATTTTAGGTTATCTGAATTCTGCACTTATTTCCAAGTGGAAAAATAATGATTGTCGGCGTGGAAGGGCAGTCACCGAGGTGAGGAGCTTTGCTTGGATTAATACAATTTTGTAATGCAGTTAATTGCATTTTTGTTCCACCCGGAACCTTTGAATTCACATGTTTCTGGTACAGCCATAAATCTGAAGCACAAGCGACATCCGACTCACTGGGGGTTCATTTCTACTTCAAATAAACAATCTGATTGGACGCCGGAAAAGACTCGGTGTGTTCAAGTTCAGCTAGAAGGAGTTAGTATCAATTCAAGCTAATAGCTTTTTACACAGTATTTACTTTGGGAAGTACTGTATTAAAAAACAAACAAAACAGAACGTAGTTACAAATGACCAACCGTGAAAATCAGACTTTCTCAGAACCAAGCTCTGAGGTTTGGGCTAACGTCAGTCAGTGTGGCTGATTATCAGACAGAAAAGCTATAATCAGCATTGAAAGGGTTTTTAGAAAATATTTGGTTCGCTCTGCATGAGAGCTCCGGCGTTGCGACAAAACGGCTCAACTAATCTTTAGTGTAATGCCATTATTATTGCTGACACGGTGTCAGCTCAGAAGCTATAATGTGGCACATCACAGTCATTTTGTGTTTATATATATATATTTTTTTACAAATGGTTGAAGAGGGGCTGGTTTGATAGGGAAAGAAAAAAAAAAAAGGAAAACAAAATTAATCTAACAAGCTTTGCTTGTTATGTGCGTGCCTGGTCTCCAGCTGAATGACAATGACGAGGCGTCCGCTTCCCGCTATATACACTCCATTGTGAATAATGAATATGTGAACACGCTGCAAAACAAAGGCAAACGGAGGAATTAATTCAATGAAATGAAAAGCCTGCGCTGCCAGATAAGCCATATGGCGGATAGGAAATGCGACGGACGTTTTTTTTTTTGCTGAGCCGGATGGATTGCTTTGCCGGGTCTCCGTGTGACAATCGGCCCATTCAGTGTCCGGTGCGTCAGTCTTGTAGTGCAGGCCGGAGTTTCTTGCATCATTAATTCAGCCTCTCCCTGGCAGAGCTTTTTGGCCGCTCCATCAGCATATGGACGTGCTAAATGCCAGGAGAAACAGAGGTCAGGGAGCAACTGAAAAAACTTTTATGGAAACGGGGGGGAGGAAACAAATATTTACACACATCCGTTATGTGGGAAGATAAGTAGTTTGTCGAAGCGGGGGGATGAAGCGAGCCTTTTCCCGAATGAGAGACGCCGGTTTGTGCGTCAGACCAGAGTCGGGAATCGGTATTGAGGTTCGCATTTAGCTGGATTCGCAGCGGTGGGTCGGAGCCCGCAGGGTGGGAACCCGAGAGTTTGGCTCTGCAGCAGAGCCAATCAGCTGTTAGCGAAGCCGAGGCAAGCACAGAGCCGCGCTCGGCGCTACGGAGAGTCTGGGTCGGCTTCAGCGTGATGGGAAGGTGATAAAGACAGACGGCCATCGGTCCAAATGCCTCAGAGTGAAAGACGGGATGAAGAAGAGCAGAATGACTGTAAGACCTGCAACATGGTGAATCACAGTTTACTGTAAACTGGCTCTTTTTGTTGTCACATCCAACACTCATTACAATGAGTCTGGAATAAAGTTCCTCGTCGTATTTTTGTGACATTTTCTCACTTGCATTGCTTACCTAAAGACAACATTTGCAGAGAGTTTGAAAAGGAAAGAGAGCAAAACATCATCAAGTTGCTAGAAGGCATCAGTCAGGAGAAGGGAACAAAAAACCTCCATAAAATGATGTATGCATAAATGTAAATAAGACAGACAGCAAAAACTGGAGGGAAAAACAAAAGATGAATGAAAATGAGAATCAGTTTTATTTCAGGGAGTTTTCCTTCAGTTTCACTTTTTCTCTCAATAAAAACATTTAGAATACATTTAATAAACATCAGGGGGCAAAAAATAACAGTTTGGTGCTGTCAGTTTTCGACATATGAAAGTAATCTTGACTTTAGCACAGGTCCAACTGAAAAGAGCGACAAACTTTCACGTGCGTTTGACAACTGCAATGATGGAGGAGAGACAAAAGCAGGTTAAATACCGCTGGCGAGTGGACGCAGGTGATGAATGGGCCAGGCGACGACACGGCGATCGAGAAACTGGTTACTGTGGTTACGGTGCAGAAACTGAACGATCCAAACTGGGAAAATTATCAAATTATTAACGGGCGACTCAGACCTTGACAATAAGTCGGCGACTTAAAAAAAAAAAAAAAAAAGGGACCAAAGTAAGCAAACATCTTGTCAAAGTTCCAATAAAATGTAAATTCTTTAAAGAAATGCGTAATAAGAATAATATCTTAATAATAATTAAGATGAAGAAAAATTAAGGTTCAAGTTAAAACAAAGTAGCGGACACAATTAAAAAGATGTCTGTTAACAAAGTTCAGTATATTCTCTCCTTCAAAGTCCTGCTGTCATGTATAACCATTTTATGCTGAATGAAACGCACCAAACATTAGCATTTACTATCCAAGCAAATAAAAATAAAAATAAAAATAAAAAATCACTACTTAATACAGCATATTTGCAAAGTGATGCTTAACATCATTTCAAGCTGCAGCCACATGAGCTAGATTTCCCTCATGCTCTTTCTTGACTTCCTGCCATTTTTAAACATTAATTTGCCCAGAGAGCTGACTTGGCAGGTTTCGCTCTCGCTACACTTTCCTGCTAAGCAGCCTGACAGCTACGCAGATTTACACATGTGGCGACAACGAGACGTTGCTTCAGCGTTTTCCTCAAAAGGTCAGCAACTCTGATTTCTTCGGCAAACTTCTTCATTTGTCTGTAAGAGAATCGACTTTGTAGTTTCTTTTTCTTTTTAATCAGCTCAGCTTTTTGACAGCATCAATGTGAAAATCCCCCCCCAAAATATACAAATGTGTGTCCAGTAATACATTTGCCTTTGTTGCATATTTTTTTTATTTAAGTCAATCAGCTTTATTATGAAACAAGGATTACACTGGGTTACAAAACAAATATTTCTTGCAAGTCGTCTATGTTTTTTTTCCAACTGATTTGGGACTATTTTGCAACGCTGAGTCCAAAAATGGCAACCGTGTTTCTCAATCGGGTCCGGTTTTAATACGAATTTGATTCAGAGAAATCCGACCTTTTTTATTGACGACATTATCAATTCCTTTCCGTTAACATTTCTCATCCAAAAAAGGTTTTAGGATAAAACAAAAATAAATAAAAATCTGAGTGTATTAATCCAATGTTACAAACTTGTCCTAAATCAGTTGGAAAAAAAACATAGACGACTTGCAAGAAATATTTGTTTTGTAACCCAGTGTAATCCTTGGATTTCTGTAATAATAAACACTGATAAGGGTAAGTCCATGTGGATCGAACATTATGTCTTCATTGTGTAAAATTCTCCTTCTCTTTTACGTTCATCACTCATTGATCCCAGATTCTCAGGAAACTGATCCACATGTGAGAACAAGTCGTGCATTTTGATGCTCATGTTGCTCCATAGTCCAGAAAGTCGACCCGATCGAGCGAAACCAATGTGATTTTTGGATTCAGCACATCAAAAGGACTCTAAAGCAGTTGAAAAACCCCAGACAGTTTTTTTTGTCCGGTGTGATGAACCGGTTTACGATATCGAAACCAAAGCCTGTCCGTTCTGTTTCCTTTATTTTTACTGTCGGCCATTGCTTTCTGTCCCCTGAGCTCATCCCATTACTATGCATGGCATCATATCATGCATTCTAAACCAGCTCTCGCTGCATTAACCTTTGCACATCAGCAAAAAAAAAAAAAACATGCTAAAAATCTTAGGGAGGTCACACAAGGTGGAAGGAGGACTGTAAGTGGTCTAGGAAGAGCCGTAAAATGTGCAGCATTTTCCCTCCTCTGACTGTCTTGGTCTGCACTTTTACAAGTCCATTACAGAGGGATAAGGGACTTAAAGATACCAACCCCCCCACCAGAACCCAGTCTGGCTCCCAGAGGAGACTCTTTTTTAAACACTCAAAATTTTCACAACCTGCTGACCGGCGAGCTCCGCGTGTTTAAATTCAGAGGAAGAGCACCTGAACTTTATCTCTGCCGACTTTTAGCTGGACATTTAAATGTATTCCCCAGTGGTTCACGATGGCGCGCACACACAAAAAACAGAGGTAAAAATCAATTTAGTTAAAGATATAGTTTTGTCAAGCGGTGCTATTTATTGAATTTTTTTTTTTTTTTTGTCACACTGAAACTACATAACATGCAGATTACATGAGTGTTGCAGCAACTCGTCTCTGATGGCGTTTTAGGAAAAACTTGTCTGTGATTTAAGAAAAAATAGAGACAAGCGAAGAAAAACTACACTTTGCTTTTCTTTTCTTTGAGTTTTTTTAACAAGACAGAATACATTATTTCAGACTGCAGTGCGGCACTGGAGTTCGACAGCAACAGCAGGCAGTAAAATGCCGTCTAAAGGAAACATAAAGAAATACTTTGTCTGTGTTTGGAAAGGTTATGTGGAGCAATTTGAACTTTTTTGTGTAAGACCATGTTACAGCAAAACTAAATCTTAAAACAAAAAAAAATTGCAAATGCTTTTGAAAAAGGTGCCACGAAGTTATCGAAAATAATTTCAGGCAGCAATTATTAAAAGAAAAAACACAAACATTGCAACATCCTGGAGAGACTATTGATTATTGAAAAATAATAATAACCCTTTTGTAGAGTCCAGCGCTGATTAAATGTGCTGTTTTATAGACGCAGAGTCTGATTGATTTTATAAATGTATCGGGTTGTGAATTTAAAAGCAAATGTCTGATCTTACATGACTTGGACTAATATGCAGGACAAAAGCAAAACCTTGACCAAAATTCTGACAAAAAAAAAAAGACGTATCTTATTTTATTGTTGTTTATAATGGTTAAGTTCAACATTGCAACAATTTTTGTGTCCTTTTATAATCTCATTATGCCAAGAAAGCCACTTTGTTTACTACAGTACTTTCATTAGATGACTAAATCTGTTTCTATAGAAATTATGCTTTTCACAGCCACTGGTCAAAATTAACAAATACAAATTCTATTTCAGCACATCTCTTTCAGTCTGTTTCTTTAAATTAACCTTCTATATCTGGATATAAATTTGTTTGCTGATATTCTGGTTATGTAGTTCATTTTAATTTCACTTTTTTCTTTTTATAGCTTCTGAAAACGTCTGTAGTATTAATCATATTCTCCCAGGTTGTACTTTTACCAGCATGTTGTCTGTCTTTACTGATTCATTAACTGCGCTCTTTAAAGTGAAGGTCTGTTAAATTGGAATCAAATGCCCACAAACGATTACGAGGGGAAGCCGAAAAACCAACTTCCATCTTCACCAAAAGTCATTTGTCGTCAGCGAAAGGCAGAAAAGTCGACAGTATGAGGAGGTAGATCCAAACCGCAGCCCTCAGACCCCCGAGGCTCTTTGTTCACGTCTGCTGTAAGAGTCTTAACAACAAAACAACTTCAGTTCCCCCTCTGGATTATTTGCCTAAGCACAGTAAGTCACCACATCCTCTATTTAGCATTTCAACATTAGCGCCTCGGCGGCTCACTTCCTCTCCGGCGTTCATTTGGAGTTTAAAAGTTCACTCGAGCATCTAGCTGAATTGTTTAAGACGACTATTATTAGTGTTCGGGGGAAAATGATGAAATCAGATACGTAGGTAAAATAGAAACTGTTTTTTTTTTTTGTTAAACTCATTAAAAAAAAAAAAAAAAAAAGTATGGCAGACTGGGGTACGACGACTCGTAATAGTTCGGCTGCCTCCAGATAAATTTAGGTTTAATAATTAGTTGCGAGGTTTGAACAAATGAACTCTGTGGTCCAGAGTTGCTAATGTCAAATATTCAAATAAATGAGTCACACTGACGGCACACTGACCTCTACTTGACTGGAAAATAAGAATAATTAAAAAAAAAATAATTGTGGTGTAAGAAATTTGTTGAAATGTCCATACAAACCTTAGTGGGTAGAAGTGTTGGCAGTGCAGTGTTCTATTTACATCTGAAATTGGAAATTAATTCTCGGATATCAACATGTGATCATGTTGCAATCGCAAGATTTAAAAACTGGAAGCTTTCCTAACTGATGAGCTTTTTGATCAGGATAATTACTTTTAGCGACAAGCTAACATGATTCCATTTCTTTGCATTTTGTACTTTCAATCAACAGGATGGCTGCAGAAAGTTGCATAGTATTATTATTACTGTGAGAAAAAAAAAATCATCAATACACAAATACAAATGAAATTTTGTTTCTGCAACTATCAAAATGTTAGGTTTGTTAGGAAAACCTTAACTTTTGTCCTCCATGTCGTTTCCTGTTAACTTTAGTAAATTTCACTACTGGTGCATCATGACTAAATCAGCACTTTAAGCCAAACATGCTGTGAGTATTAACAGAAAGTGTCTTTTTAATCCTCACTGAAAAAGTCAAAGTCGCGATGTTCTCCATCTTAAAACGTCTAATTAAAATGTTTTGTGGTTCTGCCTAAAACAAGACAAAAACATACAGTAGTACTTATTTCAGTGGAGCTTTCAAAAGAACATTGGAGAACACCTTTGTACATCTCTACCCTCATTCATTTGTAATAATAATAATAAGAAGAAAAATGTTACCTTTTTTTTTCCTGTAACATAATGTAGATGTTTTCGCAACTTCAAATTTAAAGTGATTTCCTGCAGCACAGTTAGTGGTAAAAGCAGGCGACGCGTCCCACTGCTGAACTGCAAGAAACGACCTGCGGCACAAAATGTCATGTGCCTCAAAACGGCCAGGCTCCTTTTTGTTTTTCTTTCATTCTGATTCCAGTTTGATTTAAAAAAATAAAAATAAAAAATGAAATCACAACTTGATCCTATTTGCATATTATTGATTTTAAAAAAAGCGACAGACTGATCTTGATGCTGCGTTTTGGCATTTAAAGCAGAAACCCACTGATTGGCCTGATGGCTGGGATAAAAGGTCACCCTCTGGCGTCGCAGGGTGAGTCTTCATCCTGACGGTTTCCTGCTGTTTGCGACCAAACCTCAGACTCACGCCGCACGCTTCACAACCCAGAAGTTATGCATTTGCCACGTACACACAGACCTTTTTTTTTTTTTTAAAGATAGTGAACACCTCAATGAACAGCCCTTTCATGAGAGGGATGAAAGAAACCGAGAGCCATCTGAGTCGCGCTCCGGAACATAAATCACGTGAGGATTTTTCACAAAACCGCGCGGCGTGGCGTCGTTCATCACGCCACACGTCCGTGGTCCTGTGATGACTTTAAGTCGTCCTACATCACTTTCGGTCCACCCGGCTGTTGCCTGAGCGCCACTCCGTCCCGTCAGGACAGCTCGCCCACGGCGCATGAACAGCGGCGAGACTTTCCCGCTGAATAATAAACCGCGGAGCGGAACTGCAACAGGGCCGTTTCTATGTATAGCTTTCAAAGTTCAGGGCGATCGTACGGATCAAATGTGATGTAAGCTGACTTATGTTTCTCCGGTCATTTATCAAAGAGATTTAAGATGTTAGATGATTTATGTTGTCCATACACACACACTTCTGAGAGAGAAAGAGAGAGAGTTACTAGGTTTATTCTGGGGTTTTTTTGTTTTGTTTTTTTTTGGGGGGGTTGTCTGCCCTTTGAAAAACCAAATGTTACCTTAAAGATTTATTTATTTATTTTTTACTATTATTTACACGGACATTTTTTTAGAAGCGTTGCCATGGTTTCAAAACGGAAAGGGCTTGCCAAAGTCGTTAGGATGAAATCAAGGTGATGCTTTATGGGTGGGATTCACAGCCAAGCTGTAAAGCTCGTCTCACTCTGCTTAACAAGTCCAAAGAGGAGAGAAAAAAAAAAGGACAAAGTTCAAATTACAGCAGTTCTACTTGGTCTGCTCAGAAATGGCGGCACCTAAAATTAGGTTTATTGGCAACGTACGCAAACCATCAAGTGTTTGCCATAAACAAAATAAATAAAAACAAATGAAATAGCTCAGCGCGACTGACACACAGGTGAGCGGTCCAAATTATGTACACGGTAAAACTTTTAATGACTGTTGCGGTCTCAATATTAGTTTTGCTTTAACCACTTTGACTTGTTAAAGCAACACTATGTTATTTTTATTTTAAAAATACAGTACAAGACAAAAAAAATAAAAAGATCGAGCTCCTATGCCTGCTTCATCCAGTGCTAACTACAGACATACAGTACTCAGTCGGAAACAACCAATCAGAGCTAGGAGGAGGGTCTTAGCGCTGTCAATCAAGCTTGTGTGCACACCACTCACACTCTCCCGCTTGCTCTCCGCTACACTACTGCGTTTTTTTGCATGCATTTCGCAGGATGCTAGATGTGGGGCTGTTTTCATGATCCCCACAGTCACCATGACATTTTTTCTCCAAGGATTTTCTTCATTTTTGATTTTTATCCATTTCGCCCTCTGGATTCTACCTGATTCCAGGGAAGAAAGCAAGTCCTGGGCATTACTGAGCCACCGCCGTGCTTCATTTCAAGCATGGCAATCTTTTTTTTTAACGTTTTTTTGTCCCTAATGGCCTTTATTTGAATGTGCTAAGACAAGAAAGTAGGTAATAATGAGAGAGAGAAGACATGCTGCAAGGATCACCGGTCCAGGAATCAAACCTGCGAAGGTCGCATCGAGGACTAAGGCCTCCATATGTGGGTTGTGCTTAAGCCCTGCGCCACCGCATCACCTCAGCAGGGTGATCTTGTCAATACACGCTCTGCTCTTCTTCCTCCAGTGGCAGCACTGACCATGACGGCCTACAAAGCTCCAGTTTCCATTCAGTGATCCACAGACAGAAATCCCAAACCTCTTTGGCAAACTGAAGCTAAATGTTGTTTAGCTTGTGGTTCAGCAGTGGAGAACAGCTGAAAGTTCCAGTTTGAAACAATAAACCAAATTTAAAGTCCAAATGAAATAATTTAAGTGATTTTACTCCAGAGCAGCAACAGTTGATCCCAAAATAATAAATAAAAATCTGACTTTAGAAACAAAGGTGAGTTTTTATTAAAATTACACACAGCTAAGTTTTCACTGCAGTCACATGACTTAATCAATTAAGTGAAGTGGATTGGTCTTTGATAATGCGTCCCGTGCACAGGTCAGTGACCACACTTCGACTCGCAGTCAATTAATTACAGGACTTCAACCACCAAGCTTTTTCATGCTTGACATTTCATCACAGCACCTTCCCGTTTTCCTCTCTTCTCTCTCAACCGAGAGCCGCCGCTCTCCCAAGCTTCTTGTTCTTCTTTTGCCTTACGATCCGTCAATACAGTTCCTAATAGCGCACGAGTTGTGTTAATCAGCACTTTTGTCGGGCATCACAATGTCCCCAAAATTGCTGGCTGCACGCGCCGCTCGTTGCGCGGTTGTGTCACAAAAAGCTGGTGATTAGCTCACAGAGCAAACGGCTGGCTCTCAGTCACTGAGATCATGCGCAGTGTTTCTGCTGTCCTCTAAATGGCTTATATGGCACATCCATAAAAGGCTCATGACACATTAATGAACAGACAATCAAAATTTACAACAGTTCAAGGATGTGATATGCAGCTCGTGTGGCAGCACTCCAAGATGAAGAGCTGTTGGAGGGAGGAGAAAAAAAAGTGTGTTTGATGTGCCTAGAAGTGTCTGGCTCTTTAAAATATGTGCCCTTTGCATGCTTAATATGTCATTTAAAAGACGGATGTAAAAATTAATGTTCATTTTGTAAAAAAAAAGAAAAAAAAAAGGCAATAATCTTTTATTGATGGAGGGTTTGGAGTAATGAAAACATCCACTCAAGCTAACTGCACTCAGTGACTTCCTGGAGGCAATTTAAAACATTTAGTCGTTCTATTATATTGTACAGGATTCAAATTTGGTTTATTGTGTTTTTTTTACTGGACTTATGGTCAGATGTCAACTTTTACATCCTGTTAGATGAGCAAAATGAGCAATTTCTGTAGTCAGGAAGAATTGATGAGCGTCTAACTGACTTTTGGCAACAGGTCTGATGATAATCCTGCATGTTTTTATAAGTCTTGAAGCGTTTTGCCTCATTAGAACCACTGAGTTCTGTGTATTTTATTGGAATTTCCCGATAGACAAAGTGGTACATACGTGTAAAAGTGAAGACATGGTTTGTAGAGCTGGGCAGTAAATCAATAACTATATATTTTGCAACAGACATGTGATCAGTATCAATATACATGCTATGGAATTTTCAATAATTACACTTAACTCTGATCCAGAGTCGCAAAGCATCCTGGGCGACGTAGGAAAGACTTCAGCCGCGGCTAGCTAATTAAGGTGAGCGGCTTCGGCTCACTTTGGTTCCCTAGCAACAACCTGTTGAGTGACTCGCGCAGTGGCGGTTTCTGGTTTTGCCACCGCACCTCATAACTGCTGAAAAATAATAAAACAGCGACGTGAAGAAGGGAGAAAATGAGTATAATCACTAGAGCAACTTGAGAACAAATTGTGAGCAAAAAAGGGAAAGGTCACGTCACCAGTTTGGCTAAATTTCAGTTATTTAAAACAAAAACAAAAAACTATCAGTATTGACTGATATAAAACTGTCATATTGTGACATATTTTGTAGCACTAATGTTTTTTTTTATTGACAGAAAAATCCGAAAAACAAATTTTCCCTTTTTTAATAAAAACCCAAAGTGCAACCAGATGTTGCCACGTGTTGCCCAATTAGTAAACCCAGTCTAATTTTATATAAGTGTCTCAGTATAAACTCTGCTGTTTCTATGACAACTCAGAGGTTTGTTAAGAGAACATTTGTGAAGAAATGGCACCAAAAATAAAAAGAAACCCACCAGATATGTCATGAATAAAGTTGTTGAGGAGTTTAAAGCAGGATTAACTCATTAAACTATATTCCAAAGTTTCAACATCACATGGCACTTGGGTTCACTGCACTCAATCGTGCTAAATTCAGCAAAACCAGCGAGGTAGCGAATTACCTTAAGTTTTTAGCCCTCGGTTTTTCTCTTAAGCTTTATGAAGGGTATAAAAATGAGACTGGGAGCTGGACCGAGTGAGAAAACTAAAACTTACCACTATCATACGGAGGGAAACACATAAAGAATCCTTAATTATTTGTTTTCTAAATAAAAATAAATAAATGCATGTTTTGCATTTTAGAAGCAAGGTAGACCATTGTGACTCGGTAATGTTAGAAGTGGCTCTCCTGCTGAAAAAGTGCGAGCACAAAATCCCAACAGGACCTTTTGAAGTTTGAGGAGTGTGATTACCTTTCCCAAGCACTCTGGACTGTTTTTCATCTCAGGATTAGTGGAGTATGCA
Source organism: Xiphophorus couchianus (assembly GCF_001444195.1). NCBI lineage: Eukaryota > Metazoa > Chordata > Actinopteri > Cyprinodontiformes > Poeciliidae > Xiphophorus > Xiphophorus couchianus. The sequence continues at coordinate 26,919,484 of NC_040245.1, read as the reverse complement.
CACACGATGCGGATGATGCATAGCGGTAATATTCCTCCATTCCTTTCTCCAGACAGTCGTGATAAAGAACCTAATGTCTTCAATTGTTCCTGAGTGACTGCCTTCACGCCTTTTTCCATAGCATGAGAAAAATGATACGATTGGCTTAATTCATCGAGGGTCTCCGTGAAGCTCCGCGGGTTTTTAATGCCATGCTGAGTTTGGCCTGAGATGATCTCATACAGGATTATACGTATGAGTGTGCATAAATTAAAAAACCAACAACAACATCAAAAAAAAGAGAGGCAGCTTTCATTTGGAAAAGAAGACAGAAAAGAGTGGGGGGGAAAAAGTCCCCTGTCACTGTGACCTCTTCGCACAACATCACTTATTGATTGATTACCAGTACTCAGGGTAAAACCCCTTACAAGGACGAGTGGCTTCACCTCCCCACCTACCGCCTACACACACACACACACACACACACACATCCACACGCAGACAAAACACAGAAGCACAAACATGGGTCCCTCCAGCGTTGGCATCGAATAGGTCTCTGAAGTACACTGCGCCTGTCTTTGTGTTTGATGACAAACTGGGCGGTGAGACGGGATCTCCAGCTATTCGGACAAAGTCAGAGTGTGTTCCGCTTGGTAATGTGTGTTTTGAGGTGAACTTGGACTGCAGCAGTTCGCCGGTCAGACTAACGTCATGAACGGATATTATACGAGCACATTCTGTACACAAGAAAAAGGTTTTCAGAAACCTTAGATACGTTTTTAACATGGTACGATCTCATTGTTTTGCATAAATTAAAATTAGAGGTTGCGTTCGTGTCTTCTTCTGAGGTTTTTGTATTGTTTCCATCAGTAGCTTTTTGAGCAGTGCCACCACAGGTGAGTCGGGGGAACAGTGCAGTGTGAAAGCGAACCGCAGCAACTGAAAATGTAACAAATGTAGAATTTTTGGTCCCCAGTGGAACCAAATCTTGCGGACTGGAACATTTTGAAAACACCCATAATGTAAAACCCGAGTTTTGAACGCGTCATCTCTCAAGCTAGCTTAAGATGAACTTCATCACATGAAATTAGACAGCAGAAGACGTGCATACTGACTGTAGATGGATGTACATTGTGAGGCAACAATACTCTGTTAGGCTATGTAGTAGAAACATTGGTTGTCAGCAATAGGGCCACGCTACTGTTACGCTGTAACCATGGAAGCGATGCCGGATGGATCCATGCCTATTCCATCTAAATTTTGTAGATGGAAACTCACTGGATTACAAAACATTTTTCCAAACTCTGCTTGTCCACTTTAGGTGAGCTTGTGTGAACCGTCATGTCGATGACAGGAACGGCACCCAGTTGGTGTTTCTGCTGCTGTCGTCCACCCGTTTTAAGGTTTGACATTTTCGTTTCGAGACAGTATTCTGCATAACTTGGCCGTAGTGAGTGGCGGTTTAAGCTTCTGTTGATTTTCTGCGATCTTGTACCAGTCAGCACGTTCTCCCTGGGTGTTCTCTCTATTTTCACCGGACCCAGGAAGGTGGTTGTGCATAAAAATCCCCATAGATAAGCAGTTTCTGAAATACTCGGAGCAGCAGGTCAGGCACCAACAACCATGTCACTTAAGTTTCCTTTACTTCCCCGTTCTGAAGCTTGGTTTGAACTCCAGCAAGTAATCTGTACCATGTCTACAAGCCTAAACGCATTGAGTTGCTGCTTGGCTGAGTCGCTACTTCTGTTAACAAGCATCTGGAAGGCTGTACCCGATCGAGTGGCCGGCGAGAGCATCGGCTGGTCAAACTTGGGTTGAATTATTCTGCAATAGCGATGCTACACTGAATACAGATTCTTTGAAAAATTGAGTTTTCATTCATGAGGTATTTTTTTTCCCCCCAAACAAAACATAACAAAATTATTAGCAAAAATTTCATTTTATTGCACAAATTCAATAAAATGTCTTGTAATAAATGGATTTTTTAAAAGTAAATTTGTGCTATAGAAATAAAGTGTTTCTATAGCCCACTTCAGTGACAAACTTCCATAGAAAATAATGCAGTAACTAATAAAACAAAAAATGAGCATTACCTTTTGTCAAATGCCATCATCGAAATCATCAAAAATAATCAGCCTGGTATGTATTGATCGATGCTCCAGTCATTATTAGTCAAAAGCAGCTCTATACAGTGTTAACTGTATAGAACTCAGTGTTTTCAGCATTTTTGCGGTTTTCTGGAAGTTTGTTCCAGAGAATAAACGCAAACACCTGCCAACATCAGACAGGTGTTGATCTGTCATGTCTGTCAGCTCAGCGGGGACATGACTCAGATCAAAACATGTTGACATTTATTTCTTCTTTAAAGCATTTTTTGTGAGTTGAAATTTATTTGGCATACTCTCCAAATTCCAGCCTTTGCCAAAAAATGTTTTTAAATTGCTGAACAGTTAACAACTGATGGCTATATTTCTGTAAGCACACTAAGTGAACTTTTACTGTCATCTTTCTAGCTTGACTTGCTTTCTGCCTGAACAACAGCTAATGATTACTATTTGTTGGTAAATGTAAACAAATATGTTTGTTTTCTTCCTCTAACAGTCCACACTAACACACACCCAAGCAGCTCTTTGGATTTTTTCTTTTTAAGCAAATCTCTACTCAGTCAGTCGGATGCTAATGAATCAAGCTTTCGGTCAGACGGCAGATAGGAAGTGGCTGTGATGGATAAAAATATGAGGTTATGGCTACGAGCTGCAGGCCAGGGGATGAGGGGGCATAAACTGCCACCAAGCAGCTGTTAAGCTCTGCTGGCCCGCTGTGTGTTATTTATTGCTGCAATGGTTAGCATCTCAGCAGGGCGCCCCGCAAAGTGGGTCACCACATTATCCACCTCCCTTTTTAGCTCCGTCTCTATCTCACCTCCTTATCATGCGAGCACTTCGTCGGCGCCGACTCTGACACAAGTTTTGCCGTAGAAATTCACTCTCCTTCTCCAGAAGTGACACCTCTCCTTCTAGAAAAGGATTTGTTTGTCTCAAATCAAAACAAAGATAGATATTGCTATCTATCTTCTGACTTTTTCTCTCTAAATTCTTCTATTTTCATCTGTCTACTTGTGCAAGTCTCATTGAAACACAAGAAGAGGAATATATACATACAAGGAATGCACGATATTATCGGCAGGGTATCGGTATCGGCCGGTATTAGCCGTAAAATTTTAAATAGATCACTGACATAAAAGTCAAACCAGTGACAGTGATGCCTGCAGCACAGCGTCATAAGAAACTGTTAAGTATTTGGTGTTTGTCACTTGTTGTTTGTGAACGGGTTGAGTTTAGTTTTGTGAAGATTTGCAATTTTGCTCCGTTTGAGTGTTTGAGCTATGACATCAGCTCTCTCTTGTGTTAGAGAGAGCTGATGTCATAAATAAATTTGACATAATGCAGGTTGAAAGTGTTACATCATTTTCAGCCTCCTTTTTACTATTTGTTATTTTGAAGCAGGATAAATTGACAAAGATAAATGCAGTATTTTAATTCCACAATAGAGAAAGCCGTATGGTTTCCATAAGTAGGTGTAGGAAAAAAATATTGGCATTGGTATCGGTTATCAGCCAAACGGGTTTCAGTATATTGACATATCAAATATCGACCAAAAACATCAATATCGTGCGTCGCTAAATATATATATATGCTGTATATATATATACTGTATATACCTAACAAAATATTGGACATACTGAGTAAAATGTAGGAGTGAATTATTTTTATTAGGAGATTTTCTCTTTGATTAAAGAGTCATGTTAGGAATAATAATAATAATAATAATAATTCAAAATTTAGCGGAAAACCATTTAGTTTTTTTCCTGTCTTGTTCTGGCTGCCAAAAATGTCCAAAATGCAATTTATCATGTCCTAATGAGGACACTGTATCTGAGTCTTATTTTTTCTTTTTATTCTGTTTCTATGGTTTGTAATTGAGCACCAGGCCATTTTCAATAATGTTATATTTCTATTTATTGTCTAGCAAGAAAAGCAGACTCCTCTCACTGCAACCAGATCTACCTATTGGTAAAGATATAGTCACTTAGTCACTGGAGACTACATGCATAACTTCACACACAGACGTTGGAATACAGTATTTTTGTAAAAACCCCGTGTGTTCAAAGTTTAACGATAAACACATTTCTGTAATTCCTTCAAGTCCAACCAGAATCCTGGCAAACATATGAAGGAATCCGAGTTTCCGACTCGTCCTCAGAGAGCCTGATTGTCGGGCTGCGGGGCGAGAAGGATGCGGCCTGCTGAGTCATCAGGGTTTCTCGCAATCCGTTGCTGGAGCCGGGTTTTTTTTCGGCCCTCGAGGCTCCGGGTACTGACAGGTTCCCACAACTCTTAAGAGCCGTGCTGATGATTTGCAATCCCCTCTACAACCAGCCTAAAGCCTTAATCAGAATCTCAATCCCAGCGGCCCCCGGGGCATGGGTGGGGCAGCTGCCTATTCCCACAGCCGGGTTGCTAGGAAACAACGCTGAGATTTAATAAAACTGAGCACCTGCGTCTGAACTGCACCTGCTACTCCGAGGGAGGAATTATTCAAATCAGCACCTCTCCTCTAATCTCTCCGTCCCGTTCATCCTCGTTTCTTGAGAATTGGTTCAATCTTTGAAGTCATTCAAAGAGTTGGAAGTCAAGCTCTCTTTTTTTTTTTCCATCTCTAGCAACAATTGTAACAGCCCTATCCAACTGCTGTTTACTCAATACTTCATGTGTTTCTGGTCCAACGTGAAACCCAGAAATGATCAAATAAGCAAATATGCCTGGCAATGACTACAAAAAAAAATTATTTTGTTCCTCTCATTCCTAAATGTTTCAAATGCCCAAACAAATGTCATAGCCGACAACCAGCCTAAATTTGAAAAGCGGTTATCGCATAGCCATTGCTAAAGACTACAATTCTGAAACTGCTCAGAAAATTGATGTCGTTCACAACTTCTCCTATTGGTCACTGATTGCTTTTGATGAAGGAATAACATTATAACATGATATCAAGTTCATAAAAGTTGATTTTACATCATACTGCCCCTTTAAAAATGAAACTGAAAACAATTTTTGTGTTAAATCTTTAGATCAAGTATAATAGAAATTGGCGCATTGAAGACATTGTCTCCTGCTCACCATTTGCTCTGAAAAGCTCGAGTCTTTCTCCTCTGCTTCCTTTCGGCACAATACTCGGCGAACGCGGGACGTGCAGAGAGAGAAGATTGCTCTGGAAGTATTGCAACCAATTAAAGAGAGCAGGGCTTGCTCTTTCTACCTTTTTTCTTTCTTTTTTTTATTTTAGAACAACTCCACACATGACAAAGTGCTACACTTGTAATCTAGCCCAGTGTCTCTGCACCAACTGCTGCTCATCAATCCTGACCACAGCGGGGGCTGCAAAGGGGGCAAAGAGCAGGAGAAGTGTTGCTTTGCACCGGGGTCACTCCATCTTCAACCTTGCACCAACCTACCAGTGAATCTCCGGCCCCTGTGCCGCCTCATCCTCAAGGCGCTATAAATGTTCAGCAGTGCCCGTCCGACATTGCAGTCTCTCCTGATCTACTGAGGATCGACCCTCGGGACCCGATTCTCGTGAGCGACGCGGACAGAAGAAGTCCGTCGACTCTGCGGCGAGGTTGCTAGAGTGTCGGCGCCGTTTCAGACAAACATCTAATCATCGGCCTGTTTGTCGGAACGCAGCGCCGACTGTAAACAGCGCTGTGTTTTTTAACCGAAGACCTTTTACATTTTTAATGAGCGGCATCGTTCGTCAGCCTTGGTTCCGGCCTTATGCAGACGGAGCTGTATATCCTGTGGCATAAAAGCTGAAAGGTTCCCTTGACATTGGCCGGTTCTGCCAGCCTCCGCTGTGAGTAACGTCTGTTGGAACGGGTCCGCCTGTCGGCCCGCGGTACTGCCAATGAAGCGTGCTGCGGGAGTGATATAAGACCGTATACAGCGAAGACCCACTGGTGATGCTGCATTTTGTCCCATTAGGCCTCAGTTCATTTCCTCCACTCCTCGCTGCCTTGAATTTGCTCCATCCCTTCCCAATGTTTTCATTCTATTCTATTTTTTTCTGTTTGTTCATTTCTGTCTTCCATTTGTCGCCGTAATGAACATGCTGTTTCCCTTAAAACGATGCTGCTGTTTTGATATCCCTCATTAATTGCGCAGCTACATGGGGGCTTTGAAGCAGCATTCCTAATCTTTTAACCTTTGTCACATCCATACATTACATTTCGTTGTACTTTATTGGGATTGTGCGATCAACACGAGCAGCACGTAAATGTGAAGCAGAGAGAAAAATCATACGGGCCTTTAGAAATATTTTTCTAAGGAAGAAAGTAAAATTTAAGTACATCATTTTGTTCCTTCTCTTCTATAATATCACAAGCCCATTTTTGTCCTCTCTCGTTTCAAGTCTTGCCACAAATTCTCAATTAGATTTAATAAAAAATATTCTTTGATAAAACCCAGTTACAGCTGTGGTTGTATGTTCAGATTTGTTTTCCTGCTGGAAGCCAATCAAATGCCCACATCTTAAGTCTTTTATTTTTATCATTGCCTTGTATTTACCTTCATCCATCATTCCATTGACTTTGACCAACTTCTCTTGCCCCTGGCATCAGGAAATGTTCCCACAGCACCTTTCTGCCACCACCATGTTTCACTGTGTGGATGAGGAGTTTCATGTTTCAATGTTGGTTGTCCACTTTTTGTTTTAGCACATCAGAGAATCAAGCCCATAGAAGCGATACCATCCACAGCACTAGTGTCCTGTTATAACCTTTCTCATCGATTAATTAATGACTCTGATTTGAAATAATTTGGGTGTGATTACTCACAAGAGCAGCTTGCTAATGTTCCTTCCGTCCTTCTGTCCGTAACGACGAGTCGGACCTCGACCTCACGCTAGCCGAACCAGCACCGCCGAGGCCTCTCCGGCTCACTAGCGGTGACGCCCGCAGTGTTTATGCGCGCGGTCATATTGTCCTCACGTCTTCGGCTATGATGTTTACTTGATACACTTGCTGTAAATTTACTTCCAAAGTAATCCTGTTTTCCAATTGACTTACTGTCAGAATGTTAAGTGCTGCGCTGTGTGCCGCTGTCTCCGTTGTCAGGCTTTGACAGTCGCTCTTTGCTGTGACAGATAGTAGAGACAGCAGATGGAAGAACATTAGAGATCAGGGTCGCGCCACCTCTCTCTTCTCCCCCCCCCCACCCCGAGTGACTGTACAAGCGGCCTTCTTAAGCCTCACCCATCAAACCGACACACCGATGGCTACGGGAGGGTTTCCGCTACTGTAAAGTCTGCTCCCCTGAGAATACGAAGCCCTGTCCGCTCCTAGTAATGCTGAACAGGAGCTGCGGTGCTCGGGTCCTGATTCCAGCGAGTCAAACGTTGAAAGAAAATATGCGCACAACAACCAATATGTGTATTGAAGCCTAAACCGGCTCTGGCCTGAATGTGTCAAGTTCAAACGTCAGTTTTTCCTCTTTTGTGTGTTGGATGAGGCGACGCGCATGAGCAGGAATAGCAGCTTTATGAGGGCGCCATCAGTTTTAATGGAGTCAGTGCGGCTCTGTGTGTGAACCATGCTGTTCGCTGCTTTTCCCCCTATGCCCTTCTCTCACGTTTGACAGCTATGAGAAAATGTTAATTAGGGGCAATATTTTTTTTTTCTGGTAAATGCACGTTAGAGTTGAGTAGAGTTGAGCTGAAAGTCGGAAATGCGTGTAACCTGTTTTATGTTGAGTGATGCTCCTGCATACCCTTACTGTGGTCTCCGCTATCAGTGACATGTTTATGTGTTAGTTGTGTTACCACCCCACACCACTAGAGGCAACCATTCAGCTGTTTAAAACACCTCGGTGGACCTAGCTCCACCTTCAGACACAGCTCCACCTTGTAGCTCCAGTTTCCAAGGCGAGCTACCGCCTCACTGAGCAGGCCTCCTCAACTCGGCTCCTTCAGACAAGCCAGCAGCAATTAGCAAACAGCAGGTGGAACTGTGCATCTGCTCAGTTCATTATAGGAACTACTTCTCAGTGAAACAATGGTAGGAAAGTTATTAAATGGTTAATAGAGGAGCCATGTTGTGGTGACTTCCTGAAGGCGGAGTTTCAGAAAGAGTAGGAGCTTCTTAAAGAGACAGAGGCCCAATTTCAAGGTGATAAATTATGAAGTAAAATTTATTTTAAGTCCACAACCGAAATTAACATAGTTACTTAGTTGTGCAGTAAAATGGGTCTATAATTCTGCCCCTTTAAACAATGGAGCCTTCATTGCACACATGTGTCTTTAAATGAATAAAAATAAAACAATAAAGCAAGCCGCGTCCTGTTGGGCCAAACGCTGCAGAATGCTCGACTAAAGCCTCTGAGCTCCATATTAGCAAAGCCGAAACCCCAGATTTACTTGTAAACTCGATCGCAGTCAGGAACACATTTGTTTGGAGACGCCTTATGCAAACTGCAACCCTGGCGTGAGAAAACAAAAGAACGAGTGCAGGATTTGCCGTCTCCACTTGCCAGGAAGTCGACAGCCCCTCCGATCAGATGAACACCAGTTTGTGATTAGAGCGAGTGCGATTTCCTGTGCAAGAAGAGGAGAAAGAAAATTGGGCAATAGTGCTTTTAGGAAAAACGAAAGCTCAACAAGGACTAAGTTGCTGAAGACGGTGCTCTCTTTGAAGCAGGAGTTAATGTGAATATCCTATTCGACTACTGCTGTGCTATTCTTTGAAAAAAAAAATTGGACATGGATTTAATTTAAGCTCTGAAGTACGGCGTGGCTCTCTCTCTCTTTCTTTCTTTCTTTCTTTCTTTCTTCCTCGAGTAGAAAGGCTTTGTTCGGAGAGGGAGGGAGATGAGTGGCTGCGAGCACACTTAGGCATCACCAAAGAGTTTCAAAACAATGACAGATGATTGAATTATATTGAATATTAGCTTTCGGTTATATTCTCAGTGGCCCCCCTCTGTAATAGGGAGTCCTATATTGCTTCATTTGGAACCGTTATTTAATATTGTACCCTATACGTTTGTGGCACTTTCTTGAAAAGATATTAGGCGTTTGAAGGAAATGCAATACGTTACAGCGGAGCCGCGTCATTACCGATGAAGTAACGATGGCATTTTCGTAATATATCGACAAAACAGGAGATCGCTTTTCAAGCTAAGTATTAATAAAACCACGGTGCGTCTACAGAAGCGCAAGCGAGTTAGTCACAGGTTGCTCGGTGTGATGGATGTGACATATTAAATCGATTTGTTGATTTCTATCCGGACGCACGCTTCAAGTGGAGGAGATGTCACGAAGTGAAGAATCAAAATACATCTTCAGAGTTATTAAACCTCCTGACTGAATAGTTTAGCTGAATGTTACCGTACTTAGGAAAACTCAAAACCTTTGTTCAAAAGTGCTATGTTTATTATTATTATTATTATTATTATTATTTTGAGTGCCCCAATGATCCTAGGAGCTATGCTGTCTGGGGCTTCATGCCCCTGGTAGGGTCACCCAAGGCAGACAGGTCCTAGGTGAGGGACCAGACAAAGTGCAGCCCGAAGACCCCAATGATGAAGGAAAACCTTGGACTTGGTGTTCCCTCGCCCGGACGCGGGTCACCGGGGCCCCACTCTGGAGCCAGGCCTGGAGGGGGGGCACGATGGCGAGCGTCTGGTGGCCGGGCTTTTACCCATGGAGCCCGGCCGGGCTCAGCCCGAAGAGGAAACATGGGCCCCCCCTCCCATGGGCCCACCACCCGTGGGAGGGGCCAAAGGGGTCGGGTGCACTGTGTGATGGGTGGCGGCCAAGGGAGGGGACCCTGGCGGTCCGATCCTCGGTTGCAGAAACTGGCTCTTGGGACGTGGAATGTCACCTCTCTGGTGGGGAAGGAGCCGGAGCTAGTGCGTGAGGTCGAGAGGTTCCGGCTAGAAATAGTTGGTCTCACCTCGACGCATGGCTCTGGTTCTGGAACCAGTCTCCTTGAGAGGGGCTGGACATACTTCCACTCTGGAGTTGCCCAGGGAGAGAGACGTCGGGCAGGAGTGGGCATACTTGTTGCTCCCCATCTCGGCGCCTGTACGTTGGGGTTTACCCCGGTGAACGAGAGGGTAGCATCCCTCCGCCTACGGGTGGGGGGACGGGTTCTGACTGTCGTTTGTGCTTACGGGCCGAACAACAGTTCAGATTACCCACCCTTTTTGGAGTCCTTAGAGGGGGTACTGGAGAGTGCTCCTCCTGGGGACTCCCTTGTTCTGCTGGGGGACTTCAACGCTCACGTGGGCAGCGACAGTGAGACCTGGAGGGGCGTGGTTGGGAGGAACGGCCCACCCGACCTGAACTCGAGCGGTGTTCTGTTGCTGGACTTCTGTGCTCGCCATGGATTGTCCATAACGAACACCATGTTCAAGCATAAGGGTGTCCATATGTGCACTTGGCACCAGGACACCCTAGGCCGCAGTTCGATGATCGACTTTGTCATCGTTTCATCGGATCTGCGGCCGTATGTCTTGGACACTCGGGTGAAGAGAGGTGCGGAGCTGTCCACTGACCACTACCTGGTGGTGAGTTGGCTCCGGTGGTGGGGGCGAAAGCTGGTCAGACCTGGCAGGCCCAAACGTGTTGTGAGGGTCTGCTGGGAACGTCTGGCGGAATCCCCTGTGAGACGGAGCTTTAACTCCCATCTCCGGCAAAACTTCGAACACGTCCCGGGGGACGTGGGGGACATGGAGTCTGAGTGGACCGTGTTCTGTGCCTCCATTGTCGAGGCGGCCGATCGGAGCTGTGGCCGCAAGGTTGTCGGTGCCTGTCGCGGCGGCAACCCTCGAACCCGTTGGTGGACACCTTCGGTGAGGGATGCCGTCAGGCTGAAGAAGGAGTCCTATCGAGCCTTTTTGGCCTGTGGGACTCCGGAAGCAGCTGATGGGTACCGGCGGGCGAAGCGGCGTGCGGCTCGGGCGGTTGCTGAGGCAAAAACTCGGGTGTGGGAGGAGTTTGGAGAGGCCATGGAGAAAGACTTCCGCACGGCTTCGAGGCGATTCTGGTCCACCATCCGGCGTCTCAGGGGGGGAAGCGGTGCAGCACCAACACTGTTTATAGTGGGGATGGTGTGCTGCTGACCTCTACTCGGGACGTTGTGGGCCGGTGGGCAGAGTACTTCGAAGACCTCCTCAATCCCACCAACATGCCTTCCACTGAGGAAGCGGAGCCTGGGGACTCTGGGTTGGGCTCTCCAATCTCTGGGGGCGAGGTCGCCGAGGTGGTTAAAAAGCTCCTCGGTGGCAAGGCCCCGGGGGTGGATGAGATCCGCCCGGAGTTCCTTAAGGCTCTGGATGTTGTAGGGTTGTGTTGGTTGACGCGACTCTGCAATATTGTATGGACATCGGGGGCAGTTCCCCTGGATTGGCAGACTGGGGTGGTGGTCCCCCTGTTCAAAAAGGGGGACCGGAGGGTGTGCTCCAATTATAGAGGGGTCACACTCTTAAGCCTCCCTGGCAAGGTCTATTCAGGGGTCCTGGAGAGGAGGGTCCGTCGGATAGTCGAACCTCGGATTCAGGAAGAGCAGTGTGGTTTTTGTCCTGGTCGTGGAACACTGGACCAGCTCTACACCCTCAGCAGGGTCCTGGAGGGTGCATGGGAGTTCGCCCAACCAGTCTACATGTGTTTTGTGGACTTGGAGAAGGCGTTCGACCGTGTCCCTCGGGGAGCCCTGTGGGGGGTTCTCCGGGAGTATGGGGTACCGGGCCCTTTGATACGGGCTGTCAGGTCCCTGTATGACCGGTGTCAGAGTCTGGTCCGCATTGCCGGCAGTAAGTCGGGCTCGTTTCCGGTGAGAGTTGGACTCCGCCAGGGCTGCCCTTTGTCACCGATTCTGTTCATCACTTTCATGGACAGAATTTCTAGGCGCAGCCAAGGTGTTGAGGGGATCCGATTTGGTGGCCTTAGGATCTCATCTCTGCTTTTCGCAGACGATGTGGTCCTTTTGGCTTCATCAGATCGTGATCTGCAGCTCTCGCTGGATCGGTTCGCAGCCGAGTGTGAAGCGGCCGGGATGGGGATCAGTGCCTCCAAATCCGAGGCCATGGTCTTGAGCCGGAAAAGGGTAGAGTGCCTTCTCCGGGTCAGAGGGGGTGTCCTGCCCCAAGTGGAGGAGTTTAAGTATCTCGGGATCTTGTTCACGAATGGGGGAAGAAGGGAGCGGGAGATCGACAGGCGGATTGGCGCAGCGTCTGCTGTCAAGCGGGCGCTGTACCGGTCCGTCGTGGTGAAGAGAGAGCTGAGCCAAAAAGCGAAGCTCTCGATTTACCGGTCGATCTACGTTCCCACCCTCATCTATGGTCATGAGCTTTGGGTCATGACCGAAAGAACGAGATCGCGGATACAAGCGGCCGAAATGGGTTTTCTCCGTAGGGTGGCTGGGCTCTCCCTTAGAGATAGGGTGAGAAGCTCAGTCATCCGGGAGGGACTCAGAGTAGAGCCGCTGCTCCTTCACATCGAGAGGAGCCAGTTGAGGTGGCTTGGGCATCTGGTCAGGATGCCTCCTGGACGCCTCCCTGGTGAGGTGTTCCGGGCACGTCCCACCGGGAGGAGGCCCCGGGGAAGACCCAGGACACGCTGGAGGGACTATGTCTCTCGGCTGGCCTGGGAACGCCTCGGGATTCCCCCGGAGGAGCTGGAAGAAGTGGCTGGGGAGAGGGAAGTCTGGGCCTCCCTTCTGAAGCTGCTACCCCCGCGACCCGACCTCGGATAAGCGGAAGAAGATGGATGGATGGATGGATTATTATTATTATTATTATAGTGAAAAAAAAGACATCCACTGTTGGGGATATAGAAGATTCTGAATTCAAATTTAATTCAAATTCAAAAATACTTTATTGATCCCAAAGGGAAATGACATTGGAAGCAGAACACTGAACATTATATCAGCCAAACTTGCCTGGGTGGGGCAACTCCCTCAGCAACCGGTCCGCGCCTCAGGAAGAAGGATTTCACCCCTTCAACCTTGGGTCTGAAAACCGCTCAAATTTGAGAAAAGAATGGTTTCACTACAAGATGATTAGGGGGGTTGAAACAGACTAGCCAGACTCAACTTAATCTGACAGGAGCTCAGTGGGATTTGTTTGGGTGTGCAGGACATGTCCTCATGATCTGGTTGATTTGGGAAACTTCTTACAAGACAGAGTGAGCACACGTTTCCAAGACAGGATGTGGCAAGCTGACAGACTCCTACCAAAGAAGAGTGAATGCTAAGAAATCGATCATAAAGGGCTCAAATCAAGCTTTAGTTTAGCATTGGGTACATCAGCTACTTGGGGCCAGCTAGGCCTGTAAGGATAAGTAATTTATCGTGACCATATACGATACATCGTCCGTGGAGTTATTGTGATAAACGATATTATTGTTGTTTTGAGACCATTTTCAAGTAATATAATGGTAATGGCACAATAAGACTTTCTCAAAGATCAAAAGATTTTGAACAATGGAACTTTAAGACATTTTAAATATCCAAAATAAATAAAAAATAAGTATGAATTACTTTCCTTAAAAAAAAAATAAAATAAATAAACTGGTTGACTTTTGCAGTTTTTGGTAGAAAAAGAGAAAAGAGGAAAACGATAAATCACACAAATGGAAATGATTGTGTTTGTTTTAATTTATCATGCGATTTATTGCTTATTGTCACAGCATTTCCAGTTTGTCGTATTCGTTTTTCAGCTGAACCGTGGCACACTAAGAGCAGAGCCAAGCCTGTAAATGATTTATTATTGTCTTACATTTTATGTCACATACATCCGGCATTTTAATCAGTGTGTTTGTAAGACGGCTGATTGTATCTGAACCATTTTCTCCATAATTAAGTCAAACTATTAAGGCTGTCTCAAACGCTGCTTCTTTAATTTTTCATTCCTACGCCTACAAGGCGGGACTGTGTGTGGAAATCGGAGGAAAGGATGGCACTAAAAGTGAGAGAAAGCAGCATTTGCCAACAAATGCTGACCGGGCTCGTCTTTATATAGCGGGACTGGCAGAAAAATAAACTCAATGCGTCTTAATATTTATGAATAGGGTGCGCCTTCCCTCGGGAGGCTCGCGGAAGAGGAGGCAGCGTTTCTCTGGCAGATGTGCTGTGCAGCAGGAAGACAGGTGCTGGCCTGCTTAATGAGCAAAGGGAGGCCGTGTGGACTAAACTCGCTCATCTGTTGCCATCACGCCAATGATGAGTCCATTTTGGGACTCATCATGGGTCAGTTCTGCTCTGTTTACCCTCCTCCAGGACAAAGTGCATTTCCGAGCCAGCCATATGGAGTCGGGCTCCCCGAGTGAAACCTGTTGGACGGCTCTGTGAAGGCGGGCTTGCAGTTCAGCTTCCTTGAGAGACTACCGTTGCATCTGCTTCTCAAAAGAAAACATATTGTTCAGAGTTATAAATTTAGATGAGGCAGTTGGGGAGATTGGTTCTGGAGATTCTCCTTTTAGAGGGGCGGTGTTATGTAGTCAACTTTTTTGAGCTTTATATCAGGTTATGATATTATTCACTCATCCAAAACATACTGGAAGTGTTGCTTTAATTCTTTCATGCATGTTTGAGAAATCCTTTCGTCTCCCGTGGCAACCATACGCCTGGGTGGGCCTGGCTCTGCCTTCGAGAACAAAGCTCCTCCTCCGCAATTTCGAACCTGAGCTTCTACCTCACAGAGCAGCCCTCTCCCATTCAGCTCCTTCAGACTAGCCAGCAGCAATTAGCAAACACCTGGTGGAACTGCGAATCTACTGAGTTCATTATACGACCATGAGAGCAGCGCTGGTAAAAACACTGTTAGCGTTAATAGAGGAGTGATGTTGTGATGACTTCCTGAAGGCGGAGTTTTAGAAAGAGCAATACTTTCTTAAAGAGACAGAGGCCCAATTTCAAGGCGTTAAATTACAAAGTCATATTTCTTTCAAGTCATATTTGACATATTCAGCATTTTTCTAACAACTGAAGGTAACATAGTTACTTGATTGTGCTACAAAATGATCCCATGTCACTGGAAAACACACAACACTGCCCCTCTAAAAGCTAAACTAGAGCTCTGGCCAAGATGAATTGAACCAAGAAATGCTTTTATTTCAACCGTTGAGGTTACTCCGGGTCTGGTTAACTTGGCATTTTAGCCGCGCATCTTTTCCCGCGGAGAAAAACTCCCAACTCACTCTGAGCTGAAAAGCCCGTCTGAGGATTTTACCCGAGATCTCGCCATCACATTTCGTGATGATCTTTTCCTCCAGAGGACCCAGACACGTACGAGAGAGGCTGCCCGGGATTAGCAATCACGTAGCGCTCGCAAAGTGTGCTCCTCCGTGGGATACAGCGGCGTTGCGCCGCGCGGAGGGCAGGCAGGAGGAAAAGTGTACATGAGCAGAGCTGCTGGCTCTGGGTGAAGTGCGCAGGCAGTTCTGTGTTAGTCCCTCGGAGGGCCCTGGAAGTAATTACAGAATTCAAAGTGGTGATAGAAAATGGACTCTGCCTCACATTCTTAGCTGCTCCGAACAGACACTGAAATTTGCAATTAACTTGGATACTCCATTAGTTTGTGAAAAAAGCCCTGGTGTTGGTGGTGGGAGGCTGTCAATGCATGTTGTATTGCTTTGCTGTTTGGTGTGATTTATTGAACATAAACGTCTCTAGTGCAGTAGTGTTTTGTCTTTTTTTTTTTTTTTATCGGGGGTGACTCAGCAAACGTTAGCCATCAAACAGAGGTTGAAAGCTAATCTGTGCAGTACCTTATAAAGGGTTTGCAACAATTTAACTTTTCAGCACCTTGACATGCTGCTACCACAATCCTAGAGGTTTCTTAGAGAAGATCTGTGAATAAACGGCATTGGGAAGACAGAGGAGCAGATTAGATCATTTAAAAACCAAGTATAGGAAAATGTAGACAAGACAACTATAAATTGTGCAACTTGCAAATTAAGTTTTACAGATGCACACCAAACTGCGACTGAGTATTAGGACGTCAGTAAGGAAATGAAAAATAAAGTAAAACGAAGAAGATACGAGAAATACAAAAAGAAAGTCATAATATTGCAAGAATAAAATTCTAGTATTACGAGAATAAATATTATGAGAATAAAGTTGAAATAAAACAAACAAAGTCATGGTTTTACTTCGGATAATATTACAACTATATTTTGGTAATATTATGATTTTATTCTGTAAATATTGACTTTATTTTGCCTTTTTATTATTATTTTCCAAAAGCGTGGCCATAGCGCACCGTTGTACCAACCTGTCAGACTGAGCTTGAGCTGGTTCAAAATGAAGAATGAGGTGAAATATCGCTCTTTAGATGTGCAACTGTCAAAGAAACACACCCCTACGGTCTGGCATGAATGCAGAAAAAGATGATTCTGCAAAGAATGCTTCGTGGAGACCGAACACGTATAAAGAAAGCATATGAACATTTTTGCTGTACCTCAATGTTTTCAGGTTTCTCTTCTTTGAGGCGGCTCGTGTGGACGAGTTAGACAGCAAATGCAAAGAAAAGGAAAACAAGTCAGAGAACCCAGGCCTACATCATACATGAGCGAAGGACAGATGAAAGGTTTTGGTGGCAGCTTCAGTCCCACAGCACCACTTTGATGGTGGCACCCTATCTCCAGCTATCTGCCCCCACCCTGCTAACCTTCTGGCATTTCATCCTCTCTATCAGCCCGCTGGAACATGGCAGCTACGTTAATCACCGTGACTTCACCGAGCGTTCAGTTTGTCACCTTCTCTACTGCGACGCTCTGATCCCAAACATCACCGGGATCATCACAGCCAATAGTTAGATCCCGACAGAGGACTGTAAGTAGCATCGTTAGCATCAGTGACATCGGCACTGGATAATCGCTGGTCTCTGGTTGCAGAAACTGGTTTATCGACTACAACTCCATCGTGCATCAGCTTTATGGGCCGAGGAGGAATTTCTAATTCTTTTAAACAAAAGTAGGATTTTCTATGAAACTATGGCAGGAAGGGATGGCGGAGTGTTGAAGCCACAACAAGAAAGTAAAATTGCAAGAATAAACTAGTATGAGAATAAAGTAGCAGTATTAAGAGAATAAAGTCAGAGTATTAAGAGATTAAAATGAGAGCATTGCGAGAATAGAGCTGAGTGAGAATAAAGTCAAAATAATACCATATTATGACTCTATGATAATATTGTGATTTCATTCTCAAAATATGACTATTCTTGAAATATTACAATGTTATTCACACCATACAGTAACTTTATTCTCATATTATAACTTTATTCTTGTAATATTTTGATTATATTCTCATACGACTTCATAGTCATAATAGTGACTTTGTTCTCGTAATATTGTAACTTCATTTGCGCAATAATATAACTTTATTGCTGTAATATTTTGGCTTTATTTTCAAAATATTATGATCTACCAGTAATATGACTATTCTCGCATTTTTTCCACTTTATTCTCATACGACCTTATATTCATAATAGTGACTTCATTCTAGTAATATTATGACTTTATTCTCAAAACATTCTCGTAATCTTATTACTTTATTGTCGTGATTTTACTCTATTAATTTATTTATTATTTCTTAGCATGTCCCCGATTCTCCCTGGTAACAAGGAAACCAGCCCTGCAGCTGATTCCTATCTAGAATAACCCAGAGGGTGTTGCACTACTTCCTACTCCTGCCTCTACTCTAAATAAACTCTGGGTCCTTGTAAGTAAGCCAAGGCTCAACCGGGGTCCACTTTGCAAAGGGTTAGCTAAGTCTTCACGCATCCAGAGTCGCTGATTTGATGCAGTTTCCTGCAGACAAACACGCCCGGCGCTCGGATAAACGACGGGTCGCTCGGGCCGGAGGAATAAAAGCAGCTCTGTGGATTGCCTCCGTCTCTCCTTTTGACCTCTGAGCAGAACCGACGCGATTCACTACAGATGGTCCGCATGCGCCTCACTGCTCATTGCTAACCCAGGTACCATCGCTGTCACCTTGTTACCTCCAAACCAACACACACACACACAAGTCACAGCCAGCCGTCGAGCCGGGGAGCTGGCATGTGCCCAGAAAAGCCCTGAAACCCGTCTCGGTACAGATGGTGGGGGGGGGGGTCTCTCTTGGTGGAAGGTGTAGTCTTTAACCGTGTGAACAGCTCTGTAGTGGGAATAATATCTCAGACTAAAAAGACCTAAAGACAGAGCACTTTACTTGTAAGCAACAAGCGGAGGAAAAAAAATAGCTTTGTATTAACTTTACTTCTTTACAGAGTAAGAGTGCTTCCTGTTTAAGTCAGAACAGAAACTGAAAAGTACAAAGATGATCACAGAAATCCCTCCCTTGACTCGCAATAATTGCCCCGGAAGATTTTTTTATTATTTTTTTTGCTCAACAAAACTTTGACAAAAATGTTTTGTCATAGTTTTCTGAACCGGCTGTGTCATTCATTTAGCATAAATTCTGCCTCATCCCTTCTGATTTTAGTTGGCAGTTCTGTGGTGGAGCCTCTTTATTAGGTAATAAATTATGTTTTTATTAATCTGATATGGAATATATTACTGGACAAAAATTTTCAACCACAGTCCTCTCTTTTGACAAGAAAACATGTAATATTTTTATATTAACCCCATCAAATTTTATTTAACCTCCACGGATTGGGGGGATTTTTTGGAGCAGTTTCCTCCACAGCAGGGCAGCTTTGGTGTTTTTCTTGTCAGAAACGTTTCCATCTCTAGCTTGAGGAGAAAAGCAGCTCAATAAATTTGACTGGCAGCCAATCAGAATAATGAGCATGGCAAATAAAGATTTTCTGAATTCTCCCCTCTGTGGGACAAGAAAGGCTATTTCCACCTTCTATCACCATCTTGGATAAGTTATTTTAACTTAGATTTTATAATAGTGATAGAAAAAACAGATTACATTTGTATATTTAAAACAAATTGTGGGTTTAAAGTATATTGGATTCCTTTTTTTTTTCCGTCCAACCGCCTGGAGGGACAGCCCAGGTTGCCATGGCCCCCACTTTGAAAAACATTGATCTAGTCTGTGGATGGTTGTGAGATTAAATCTAGATTCCCTCATCAGATCATATGTCGATGTCCCCATTATCAAGGTACTTGCCCCCTAAACTGTCCACTGATCTGCATATTGATGTGACCGGTGTGACTTTGCCGATGTGATTTGTAGTTTTAAAGCAGTTTGAGAGGTTAATATGAACTGAAAAGCTCTATATAACCCCAGTCAACGCCTTGGTCTTAGTGTGAATGAAGTCAGTAAAAGCTGCAATCCTTCCTTTGCCATCAAAACAACCTCAAGTGGGCTTCTGTTTTGCCTCCTACTCACATCTCCGTTTAGTTCATAAGAGCTGTTTTTTGGGGGTTTTTTCTCCCCAGCAGAGTGGCACACAGGACGTAACGAGGATGTTAGCAACCTCTATCTTGGAACAATAATCAACTGACCAAGTGTCGGCCCTTCACTCAGAAACACAGAGGAATGATGTGAACACTGTTTACATTATTAACAGCGTCCTCCCCGGCTCCCGTCCTCGTGGCGGACGTGCGGCGGTGGAGGATGTGCGTCAGGTGAGATGCGTTTTCAGATGTTTGCTGTAGTGTGTTGCTCGCTAGCGCATTTGTTCGAGTCAACACCGCGCAGTGGGTGAGGCTCATTGTCTTTGAAGACGTCAGAGAGAGATGAAAGGCCCTTTCCTCTCACTGATGCTGAGCTCTCTCTCTGTTTCTCTCTCTCTCCTTGTTATCCTGCTCTACCTTTTTCTCTTCCCTCCATAATCCAATGACTGCTGTGCTCTCGCTCCCCCCTTTCTCCTCCTTTATCCACACACATTGTTGTATCGACATTCATAGTCCACAACATTCCCTTCTTTAGCGGAAAATGGATTTTACGTAAAGGGAGTCCTGAAGCACTTCTGCCATGTTAAATGTCCCACAGGATTTGTGAATGGATTGATATTTTCTGACTGGTTACAAAAAAGGAGGAGATTCACACACACACACGCACACACACACACACACCCCTGCAGGTGACAAATAGACGTTCGAGCACCAGAAGAGATTATCTTCTGGCTCTGCATGTGGACGTTTAAATCCACTGCGCCCCAACATGTATTCACTGATTTTTACAACAGTTCTCCACATGAAAATGTAGGTAACTAAGAAAATATGATAATAATAATTATAATAAAAATAATATTAATGACGGTACGGTACTACATAATTGGGATGCCTTGATGTTTTTTCTATCTGATTAAACTGAATTGTATGCCAATGGATTTGAAGCTCAAACTCAATAGCAAGTGGCTAAAATTGGACCCAAGGTTTAATTGGATCTATTAGGTAGTTAATCTATTAGCTAGCTAACAGAAAGCTAGCTAATCTATATGTTAATAGATAATCTATTAGATAATCTATTAGCTTTGTGATAGATTATGATAGCTAATCTGTCAGATAGCTAACAGATAGCTAAAAGCTCCTAAAATTTTAAGTTTAGGCGATACCAGCTCCTAAAATTAGCTAGCTAATAGTTTAGCTAGTCTATTAGCTAGCTAATAGATAGCTAATAAAAGTTTGAGTTATGCCTAAAGTTAAAGGTTTTGGAGTTGAGGCTACTAAACTTTTAAGTTGAAGCTACAAAATTAAAGGGATTGAAATGAACTGAATACTGTTTGCAATGCTGTGCCAGTGGAATGTGTTGAATATTCTCAAATTGTGTACTTAAATATTCTCGGACTTCATGGTGATTGAAGGCTGCTGTTCTCTCACAAACCTGTGAGGTCTTATCAGAGCTGGATTAGTTTATATTACACATACTAATCAATTGACCTCTGAAAGCAATTAAGGGTTCATTCACACCAGCCTTGTTTTAGTCTGTTTTAATGGAATTAATTTCTCAGAACAGACCAGCGAATACATAAACATAGAAAACTACAACAAAGTCAGAGGACTAGCTTGCCGTAGTGTGTGTGGTGACAGCAGTTATTAGCAGCAACACATTATTCAAATAAACTAGATGTTTTTCTAGAAAAACAGCTAAATTTATGCTAAAAACAGAAGAGATGGAAAAAGATACTTTACCATGTCTGACACAGTCACAGTCGAGTCCTTAACTTGTGACTGACTAACGTTTGGGTCATTGCACTTGGGCTTAGCAAGGACTTCCCTTCACCGACTCTCACCAAATGCAGATGAGACAATTTTACTCCTTGATTACAGTAAAGAAGCACGGAAAGACCAAAGAGTGTGGGACCAAAAGGGCTGACGAAAGGCCTTGCTTCCTCGTCGGTCCCGGCCCAACTCCTGGCTCAGCTGCTCGTCTTCATCTGTGGGAGCGTGAATGTCAGAGCTGAGAAGAGATTAGCACTTTCTAAATCTTTACCTGAATTAATGCCGAACCATGTGCACCTAAAAAGGTGATTAGTCTGTTTAAGTATTGAAGTACTGTAGTTTGAGTATTACTTTTTCATTTTACTTTTGTGTATATGTTTTTTTTCACCCTTATTTTACAGATGAAAAATCCAGTCCAGACAGAGATTTTCTCGTTTCTACCATCTTCCATCATCAAAAAAATAAATAATAAAAAAAGATTTTTTCTTTTTAAATTTTTATTTAAATGTCAAGGGTTTGGGGGCACGCTGAAACTAGTTTCTTGCAGGGATAAAGTGAATAATAATAATTTTCATGTGAGAAGAAGCTAAGAGTTGTATGTTTAAAACTGATGGGACGTGAATCTAGAACTCAAGCACCGCATTTTCTTAAAGGTGTTGTCATGATGGATTACTATTTTCAGACCCACATGCAGAACACAATACAGGAGAGGTATGTATGGTAATTGGTTTATTGTGAAATGGTAGGTAAAGGATGTGGAGGCTCTGGTCTGGTCCAGGGAGGAAACGGTTTCACGGAGCGACCGGCTCTCTAAAGAGGCAGAGCAGAATGGTGAGTTCAGGGTTGTCGGAAACGGAAGAGTCACAGAATAAACGGAGCTTACTTGTGGTTCGATGGTGTGAGATCCAGGAGGGTTTACTGGGAGGTTCGGGGTCTTTGTCTTTAGGTGGTCCAGGTGGTCCGGTGCCTGACGGCTGGTGTGCAGGAAGAAAACGGGGGAGTGCGTCGGAGGGCGGACAGGTAGGCTCGGGCTTGGCGGGGACAAAGGAGCGGTGCAACTGCCAGTCGTGGAATCCGGGGGGGGGGAACTTGTAATCAGACAGAGGAGGTGAGTCTGGGGGCTCGGGCAACCAGTGGGTAGGACCCACGGCGTCACGAGGGGAATCTCGATCAGAGAAGCAAACAGGATCCGTAACAGCTTCTCCGGAGGGAAAAACCGTTTCTGGCTAACACTCGGGCGCTGAAGGACTGGCAGGAGCCTCCTTTAGTACACGCCGCTGATGAGTTGATCAGGTTCAGGTGTGCTTGATGGCGGTCTACACACACACTCCAGTCGGGTGAGTATGGCGCCATCTGTCGTGAAAGGTGAGTGTATGCACAGAAAAACCCACAAAAGAACCAAAGGAACCCCGAACCACAACAGGTGTATAATTTAAGGTAAGCCTCTTCACAGAAAGAGGACAAAGCAAAGCAAGCAAAAAAGTAAAAGAACAAAGGATGAAAAATGCATTAAACAGGACAGATAAAGACACTTAGAGGTGGGCGCCGCTAGCTAAGAAGTTAATTGCGCCAACTCTGAAGCACTAATCACACACAATAGTTCAGCTAGCACTCTCAGTAGAGTCCAATCTGTTTTTGCACACCCACCTTTTAACGGTGTTTGGAAAAGACCTTTCACTCCTGGTTTCAGTTTTATAGTTGTTAACCTATAGCTAAGTCTGTTGCTGATCACTGTAGGCCTTCAGTGAGACAGCACACAGGAGGACATCAGTAGATTTGAACTGGTTTGTATGGTGGAATTTCCAGGCATATAGTGTCTTTTTATAGCACAACAAAGTAACTGTTTCCTTCAGTTGTTTTAGAAATGCTGTAAATGTCAAACATAACTTAAAAGAGATTTGACTTCGCAGTTTGACGCCTTCTAATTGGGCCTCTGTCTCTTTAAGAAGCTCCTACTCTTTCCGACACTCCGCCTTCAGCACATCTTGACAATAATGTCTGTTCATTAAGCCGTTTACAACCGTTCTTAGCAGCATCAGACCCCAAAGTAGTTTGTAGGATGACCTCAGCAGACCTGTAGTTCCACCAAGTGTTTGCTAACTGATATATCTGCTGGTCTGGAGGAGCGGTGCGGGGAAGGCGCCTTCAGTTTTTAGCTTCATTGACTCAAGTTTGTCCAACCTTGCCTTTGTGGGAATAAAACAGCGAGATACACATTAAGCTGGAGCTTAACCCGTCCACTTGTTGACACTGTGTACAAGCTTACAAAGTTAATGTAAGTGACGGTGGTCACAATATAAAGTTGTGTCATTAGCATTTGTGCTAATAAATTTCAGCCAGTTGAAGCATGTAGATGTTGAATAAGAGTGGTCTGAGAATGGAGCTTTGAGGAATCCCCTATGTAATATTGATTTACACTGATTTATTATGACTGTTTTGATTCATTATATATAGCATGCTTCCAACAGGACCTTGAGGGGTTTTTTTTATCTTGTTTAATTTGAACATTCCTTCACATTTTATGTTTTGATGAAAATATAATACAGTGTTACTGCAGAAGTGTCCAAGGACTCCTAAGGTTACTTTAGAAACAGTGCCAAGCTATTCCCTAAACGGGGAAGCATTACTTTGTAGAGCAGTGGCATACTATTTCTTTCGGTGCTGTTATTTAAGAACCAAAGATAAATCGATAGAAAACACACCAGCGGCTGCTAATATCAAAGCAAAATGAGCGCAGTGATGGATTACAGCTCACTAAAAAACCTAAGGGGCCAATGCATGTTTGTCACACAGCAACTTGTAGCAGAACGAAAACCGCGGCAGTAAAGCAATTTGTACCCCGTCGCACACCGAGATTCTCTTTCTTGTTTTATTCAACACAGGATCTCTTCAACTGATCCGACCGCAACACATCTCAGTCACGTCTCACTGCTGTGGAATAAAAGGTTGGAGATGGAGAAAGCCATCCATCGAAAAAGGTTCGCAAGTGGGAACAAATTAGGGAAAAGGGGCTCAGCTATCAGAGAGGAGGCAGTACGAGTGGTACAGTAACGTTGGGGCCATTTTCCCTGTTGTGACCCGGTCCGATCAGATCGACCGTCTGCAGGTGTGACCACACGTAGCTGGTGTGTTCCAGCAGGGAAAATGGGACAATAACCTCGTCCACCTTACACCCTCCTTGTTTTTAGCCTCTGTCTGTGACTCCCCCCGAGGTCATCCTGCTGTGACGCCGCCTGTATTTAGCAGGTAATTGGTTAAGCGGTTGTGGCAGCTAGAGTGAGCGTCCTATCAGAGTCTGGAATCACTGCTCGGTTGCAGATATTCGTTGTGACTCTCCGGCGTTGCCGTTTCCATTTAAGCCGGGGCAAGCCGGGCTCGTTTTCAAAGAAAAATTCTCTTTTCAATTAGGTGGCGTCAAAGTGCCTAATCTGGAATCAGACATGACTGTTTGAGGCCCGCGTGGCGCCGTAATTATGCCTCAGTGGGAGCCGTGGCCCCGGAGGAGAGCCAGGTCTCCAAGGTCGGACTACAATAAACGACTTCTGCTGGCCTTTCCTCCGCCCCGCCGAGCAATCTTTGCTTCAAGCCAGGTGGTTTTATTATCAGGCACCTAATTAAGAAGCCATACTTTTCATTGGCTGGGTAATGGCTGTGAATGGTTTTATTGCCCTTTAATGCAATAAGCTAATTTATAATGCCTTACAAGGCTTCTTACGCCTTGAACCATTTCATATTTTACAACCGCAGAGTTGAATTATTTTTTTATTATTATTCTTATTATTATTTGTGATGTTCCAATTTGAAGTTGTGCAGAAATTGTGGAACATAAGGTAAATAAAAGAGATCTGTAACATGTGGTGTGTTTTTGTATTCAGTGACCCTAAGGTATGTTTTACCAAGTCTTTTGTTGAAACATAGCTCAAGCTCAGTCAGATTTGGTGGCACCTATGGAGTCTTGTCTCAGAATCCTAATTTAATTTAGTTCTGGGCTTTAAATTGTAATAATAATAATTTTAATTGTAATAGCACAATAGTACGCTTTGTCTCTAGCCATCAGTTGTATTCCTGGCTGTGTGATCATTGTTGTTTGACTGAACCTCTGCATACCGTCTGAAGTGTTTTGCCGTCTTTACCTGGTTTTTTGTCCCATTCTGTATTGTATTGAACTTGAGCCATGCTTCTTAATTTTGGCTTAGGTTTTAAGGATGATGTGTTTCTGTTTCCTTACTTCCACATACAGTTTTTTTGAATGATGTCCCTGTGGAGTAGCCTGGTTAAAAAACAGCTCCCTCTGCTATTAGACGCTTTCCTTGCTGGAGGCTCAGACTCCAGGGTTTTAAGCTTTATTCGCTAACATTTGGCCATGACATATGTGATGCACCAGTTCAACGCTGTGAAGCTTTTTCTTCTCTCACGAAAAGAATCCATCCACGATGGAATGTTTCCCACCTTCCATGCCCCGACAAACATTCGCCTTTTATCCATGGCTTTGACAACCGCCGATTTAAAGCAATTTGCTGTCATCTCCTTAAACTCTACCTAAAATGTGTTTCTGTGACCTGAATTAATCAAATCTATCTACAGAAGGTTTTTTACGGTCATTTTGGTTTCATCAGAGATCATAATATGATGTCTGAAGTCACCCGATCCACACAGAGGACAGAACAGCAATCAGTAGCATGGTAAGCATACATTGAAATAAAAATGTACGTCACCTTTTTTTTTTACCTTTATTACGTTTAATAACCTGATAAACAGTTTTTGTAGGCATAAAACGGAATTAGATTGTGAAGAAATCGCAATGAACGGGAATTAAATATATTTAGAAATTGGCAAATGGATGAACTGGCAGAGGGTGCATTCACACATGTTTAGTCTACTTTAATTGAACTTTAGTTGGTTTGTCTAGAACGTCTGGTTTGTTGGGGAGGTGTGAATGCGCAATCAAACTCTGATGCGGACCAAAAAAGCGAACTCTTGTCCGCCTAAAGACCTATGTTTCAGTTTGGCAAAAGTGAACTCTAGTGCGGTTCCCAGGCAGATATGATTGCAAGCAGACCAGAAACCTCTCCAAAAGCAGGAAGGGAACTACAGATCAGGGTTTTCTGGGTAAATGTGTTCAAAACACACGTGCGTGTCTAGTGCTGGTGGGAGAAAAGGCTCGTGGTCTTTCACCAGAGACGAAAGAGAAATCCTACAACTGATCAAATGTGACGCTACTCCATTTTTGTTTACATTTTGTGACGAAGGAAGTTGTGCTCGTGTCCACTTCCGAGGTTTTTTGTGTCGTTTTCTTTAGTAGTTCTTGGTGCAGCGCCACCACAGGCGAGGAGGTGAACAGGTTTTTCAGTTAGTTTGGATCGGTGCGGTGTGAAAGCGAACCGCAGCAGCTGAAAATGGAGCAAATGTTGTAATTTAGCTCCCCAATCGGGCCGAATCCAGTGCGAAAACACCCCTGGAGTCTTACCGACATTAAACAAAGCAGTTTCGTCATGTTTCTACTTCGCAAGAAATCCATCAAACAAAGAGCAAAAATGTTGTTTAAACTAAATATGCATCTTTCCATCTTAATGTTTGTATTTTAATTGGAAAGGTTGTTGGGGAAGAAACACAATTTAGATTTAATTTCAGCGCAACTTGCATATTTACTTTCAAGTACGTCATTATTCACGTTGAAAGCCACTGTGACCATGCAGGTATTTTACAGGCACAGGGAGCTCAGCGCTGAAGGTAACAGGAGGACACTGAGGAATCAGGTCCCATCTGAATTCATTGTCTTTGTTTTCTTCCTCGCCAGGACATGTCTGAAAATAGATTTAGAGCTGCAGTCTCCAGTGTCTTCCTTACCCTCTCTTGTTGCTGTTTTCCAGCGTGACACTGTTTAACTTCCATTCATCTTCATCTCTTTACATTTCCAGGATGTGTAATATTTATTTATTTTTTTCCAACTTGGTTCCTAATCCCTGTCGTACGTCCTGGCCTTCTCGCTCATTTCATTTTCTTGTATTTTTTCCCTCTTTCTCCATCCACCTCTGCTACCCTTAAAGGGCGTCGCTGTTTCCTCGCACCCCTCTAACCAGTTTACGTCCTCCAGCGGGTTTGTTCCCTATTAATAGCGCATAAGGAGAGGAGAAGAAGAAGAAGAAGAAGAGCGAGAAAGGGAGTGAGACAAAGTTAAAATCGCTGAGAGCGGAAGAAAAGAACCGCAAATGGTTTGTGAGACACAGACACACACTCTCACACACACACACGCCTGTTTCAAGGTAGGCAGCCATCAGCCTTCTACTTGCCCCAGATCCTGTTATTACAAAGGGCTAAGCTTCATCCCACTCACTCAGCCCCTACAGGCAGACTGCTCCATGGCACTCCCTTTTTAATGAACCTGTGTGGGTTTAACAATGCGCACAATGGGGTTTAAAATCAAGGCACTCCCTCTGGACACAGCGGTTTACCAACAGCAACGGCTCACATTTAAAGAAAAAGAAAAAAAAAAAAATCAAGCTGTGAGCTCGGATTTGTCTGTTTTTCAGTTATAAAACACAAAGAGCTTTAGAGAGAATAAACGTGACGCTTTTCCACAGAATCACCCTTCAAGAGAAGAAAATCAGAGACTTAATATCCAAAGCTAAGAGCTAATTGGAACCCAAAAACGTTTTTTTCTTTTCTTTTTTGGGGGGTACATTTGTGTCTTCCTTTAAAAGAAATATGCCTCGACTTTTATCTCGGGATGAAAGGTGCGGTGCTTTTATTATCGGCGTGTACTGAAATGTTTGTTTACAACTCGGGAAGCTCTCGGGGAGCAAAGAGCGTCTGCGAGTTGTAAAGAGCGCGTTTACGAAGGAGACGGCGGCACGAGGTCGGATCAGAACGGCCTCCTTCAATCACTTGGACACGGATCCAGACTTGCTCTGTGATGAATCGACTTCCGTCTCAATTTTTCTCGGAAAAGGAAAAAAAAAACAACCCACAAATAAGTGGCTGCTAAGGAGCGTGAATCTGATGGGCCAAAGGGTTCATTATCCTTTCATTTAGAGCCTTGAGGGACACATTGCTTAAAGAGAACAGTGATATATCCGAGGGGAAAATAAGTTGCACAACTGAAAGAAAAACACACACACACACAACAACTTGGGTATAAGGGCTCTTTATCTGAGATTGCAATCACAGAATTGCGGTGCTTCAGGCACAATGGACTGCATATCTATCACAATAAGAATGCAAGAAACGGGTCCAGCAAACCGAGTCGGAGGTGAGAAAGAATAGAGTAAAAACTGTAGTGGAAATCGAAACCGTTTCATATTGTTTTCTTATAAATATTTTAAAAAATGGCCACGCAGCATTTTTTTTTTTATTTTAACTGCTCTTATCTCCCTTGTAGGTGTAATAGAGATGAAATGCTACATTACTGTCAAATGTTTAGCAATCAGTAATGGATGTAGGATTTTTATTTTGGACTTTTTTTTTGTTGTGGATAGAATAATAATTGCATCTTCTGTGACACCACTAATTGTTCCCAAACCTGTTAACAGTTACTTGAAAAAAAAGCCGATCAAATGTTTTCTGCAGTCTAATTAGTAATCTATGACTTTGTTAGCCTGGTGTATAAATAGATGAGAAAAGAGGCCCGTTTCTTTTTAGCCACTGGCCTCTAAGCTTTATCTCACCACCACACACACTGAGCGGTGTGGTAGTGGGGGGTTTTATTTAAAAAAATAAATAAATAAAAAAATCTTTAAAGCTCACTATTGGAGAAAGAGTGGCATCTTTGGCTCATTAAGCTTCCAAGTAAACCATTAGGCTTTATCAAGCTGACAACTGGTTGTCAAAGCTTCTTTCTGCTGTAACCATTACAAAAATAAACGGGTATTCTGTTCAAATGTACTGGGAGTTTAACTGTAACCACACAGTTTGACTAGATGAGGCTCAGACTGATGGTTTGCCACACACGTCTAATGTGGACAAGCACTGAGAAACGGATAAGTAAATGAAAAAAGAAAAGCCATTCAAACCCAGGATTATGTGCAGTGTCATTCTGTGTGGCTGTTTTCCTTTTTTTTTTTCTGTCACAAATTGTTAAAAAAAAAAAAAAAAAAGACTAAATGCTGTTGTACTGACAGATTCTACAAAATATAATTTCTGTAGCAACACCAGACAATTAGCTGATTTTCTGTTTCCACAAAAAATAGAACTGTTATATTTCTCATCGTCAGATGCAAGATTGTTCATCTACAGTATGCAACTTTTATTAGAATTGTTTTTGTTTTTTTTTACATTTCTGTTAAAACTAACTCTGATGGAAAAGACAAATAATTTGTGAAAAAATTGAGCTCCTCCGTCTTCTCTCAGTTCTCCAAGTACAGAAATGCACCGGTCCGTCAGAAACAGCCAATCAGAGCCAGGAGGAGGGTCTAAGCGCTGTCAGTCATCCTTGTGTACATGCCACTTACAGTCCATCCTGCTAGCCCCTCTTGCTCTTTGCTATGCTACACTCTGAAGAAATGCTCTGGCTCTGACCAATCAGAGCCAGAAGGAGGGTCGTAGTAGCGCTGTCAGTTATCCTTGTGAACACGCTGCTCAATGTGCTGATGGTGGAGAAACAATTCAATGTTCAAGGGAAACTGTTTAGCGGCAATAGCAGCTCAAGGAGGAAGTGGAGGAAGTTGGATTTTTTTTCACAGTTCTAACAAATATGTAAAAGTGTTTTTTCTCAAAGTTACATACTGTAGCTTTAAGCAAAGAGTCAAGCCACCTAGGATGTAATAAAATGACCTTGTCTCCATCTGTCTGTACCCACTTTCAAAACGACTGCATTTAAAATACAGGCTCAACTTTAAAAAAAAAAAGTGAAGAAAGTTCCAGTTCCTTCCTGCACAAGAGAAAAACTTTAAGTGAAAGGCCCTTCCTAAAAGAGCTAATCACCGAAATGACAAACATTTTTTGAAGGCGGCTTCAGGGCTGAAGTATTTCATTTTGAGAGCAAGGTGTTATGGGTGTCATATTTGGAGCAGCAGATTCGTCAACACTCCAGTTTCCCACCATAGTCACACTTAATAGGGTGTGTAAAAAAAAGACAGAATATTAGCAGATGATATGTTGGGCTTTGGGTCAGGTGCACCACTGACAACAAGGTTGTTGGTTTTTTTCAAATTATGCCACTGAATATGCTGATTTTCTGTGATTGCAGGAAAATTGCCTTGGAAAGGCCATGCCATGACACCCTGCGTGTCGTACTGCCTGATTTTAAAATTGGTGGAGAATTATATGTTGGAATGTGAAACATGTGGCTTTTACAAGAAGCTGATCCGAAAGTGTGTGAAAACTTCAGACAAAGGTCTGAAAGCAGAAGAATCTGACATACAACGGCGTCGCTCGTGAACGCAAAGCATGCCATTCAGTTCTGATGGCGAAAAGCAAAAATAAATATTAAAATAGATTCAGTTTCTGTAGAGCGCATGGTTCCATCTCCTGATGTGACAAACAAAAAACCCTTGCTTCACCAGTCACACCTTCACTCTAGTTTCCACTTGTCTCTGACTCGATATGCTTTCAGTGCCCTGTCACATGACAGCATTCTTTAGTGTATTTCCATTAGAAATAATGTGGTATTTCTAACATAAACTGATATATACACTGTAGTTGTCAGGTGAAAAGAAACAGTGGCATAGTTTTTGAAAAGCTTCTCTGGTTCTTCTCTGCAAAAAAGAAAGCATCACTATACCATAATTTCTCCATGACATTGATTAACACCAATTTACTAGCACCATTTGTTAATGACAATTTGTGTTATTAACAAATGCCGATTTGTTAATAATTGGGTTGGTTGTGCAGTTTCAGTCAGAGTGACGATCCAGAGAATGTGTTTGTGTGTTTTCACACGGATAGTCTGGAAGACTGGGCTCTACTGGGCACCAAAATGACGACATTTGTTATGTTTTCAGCTGGTGTGGTTCAATTTCACACTGCACTGAGTCAAACGTACCAAGCACTTTGAAGAACCTGTTCACCCCCACACCTGTGGTGGCGCTGCACCAAAAGCCACTGAAGGAAACGACATGAAAAACCTCAGAGAAAGACATCGAGCGCAACTTCCTTCTTTGCAAAATGTAAATAAAAATGGAGTGGCGTCGGATTTTAGAAGCTCTAGGATTTCTCTTTTGTCTTAGCCAAAATACCACAAGTTATTTCTTCCGCTAGCATTAGACACATGTTTGATTTAATTTTATTTACCCAGAATGCCCTGCGCTGTAGTCCACTTACTGTTTTTGTACTGGGCTCTGGTCCGCTTGGCGTTCACATATGCATTCGAACCTCACCAGACTTCACTTTAATCGAACCGAGATTTAGGTTTGTTGGCGGACCAGAGTTGGGTTTTTTGATCGGCATCAGAGTTCGATTCACATCTGCCCGAATGAGCCAGACTTTCTAGGCAAACGTTCAGTTGAAGCAGACTAAACGAGACTGGTCTGAATGCATCCAACGTCTTGATAGTTTATAAAACTTAAAATATACTGCTTAAGTTTACCTGTCTGCTGTTTGTCTTGGTCATTTTTATGCTGTTTATTCAGTTTATCAATTCTCTGTAACAAACCTCTGAAGCCTTCACAGTATAGTATTTAAACTGAGATGAATTTACACTCACACGGACTGGATTTTATTTTGTATCAAAATAAAGGAAGTTATATATATAAAAATTTTGACAATTCTACTTTTTCTTCCACGACAGAAACTTGCACTACTTTTTAAGTTGTCATTTTTGGTCTCTTACATAAAATCCCATTGGAATTTGTGTCTCAAACATGAAAAACTGCGGAAAACCTCATGAGGTACAAATGTTAGCAGCATTTATAGCTTTATTCTCTTTTGTTGCACTACAGGCCTTTGTTATTATTGTCAGCCACCGCAGCTTTTCTCTCCTCTTCACCTTCAAAGACGGTAAAGAGTCCAACTCTCTATAACAGATCAGTTTTGTATGCTTAACATTCAATCACTTCTTCCGTTGTCACACAGGTCTAAGTTTCCCTACGGCGGATTCAATTTCCTCTCATGGCTGTATTTCACCTCTATGAAGATATGTTCTGCTTTCTGCCGACTCACCAAGACGTACAGAAAACAACAACAACATCCATAACCAAAGACACATTCACAGCCATTTACTCTGGGATATGAGGCTGTTCTGCGTCGTCCTCGATCTCTCGGCATTTTCGCACAGGATGTTGTGCGCCTCTTGTCGCCCACACTTGTTTCATGACTAGTGGTGGTATCTCTACAACAAACGGCTCAGGTGCAGCTGTGCGGCCTCCGTAGGTGTGTCCTAGAGGACAGACAGGTAAACAGACTCGGGGCTTGTTCGGTTGTCTCCCTCCTCTCCGTTCCAAAGCAGGAGAGCGAGCCAAGTGGCAGAAGAGCGAGTGCCGAGAGGAAGTATTTGTTTTGCGTGTGTGAGAAAGTCTGATCAGACGAGAGAACAGCGTTCCTCAGTGTATATACACGACGAATCGTCCTGTCGCGTGGTCCACTGCATACGGGAACTAATTACGGATATTCATTGACTCCCAAAATAAAAACTGCTTTTGCAGAGCCAAGCATGGTCCTGTGCAGGTCCTGCGGCAGCATTAGTCACTTTTGAGCAACTGTGGTAACTACGCATTTACATTTTATTTTATTCCAAATATGTCTCTTAGAAAAAATTGCGTACACCTCTTAATGTCGCGAAAACCAATGAAAACCAGCAAAATCTGAGTTGATCATGTTCAAACCAAAAGCAAGATTGAGTCAGACCTTCAAAATTAAGCCATCCAGAATCATGCTAGCGCTAACTTGAATGTTAACAACTGCAAAGTATGCAGATAGCATCTTTGAAAATGTTCAGGACATTTATCGTATCGTCATCATTTATCGCGATACATATTTTACCATAAGAATTTAGATGTGTCATTGTCATGATAAATTCCACCTAATGATGTTCAAATCCAACCAAAACTAGTTTTACTATTTTCTCCACTGGTTGTTCAATAAGTGTACCAGTAAAATTGAAAATATGATTAAGTCCAGTTATTGTGTGCAGCTTAGTGATACAAAATCAAACTACTTTATGTCTCTTGTGTCCTACAGAAGCATATTACAAACAGGAATGTTTTTCAAGACCATTATTTGTGCTTGTGTGGTTATTTACTGTGCTGTTACCTAAAATAATAAAGCACAAATGAATAAGAATAAATAGTTCTTATCGTCGCTTTTATCGTTATCTCAGTAGTACCACAAAGTATCAAAATAAAACTTTAAGCCCATATTGCCCACCGCCTAAATATTTTATCTATCGCCTAGATGTTGCAGCCATTTAGGTCTTGGCACAAGCTAATTTGTGTCATTTTTTTAATTATCTTTTTTTGTCTGAAAATGTCCTCTTTTTTTAAATATAAGGGTTTATCATCTGGAGTACAGATAAAACTACAAATTTAAATGATCAATTTTGTTTTACAGTTGCAGCGTTATTGGACATTACGGTACAAGGAGGTGCAATAGCTTTTATGACGGCGTTTGTTTTGTGTAGGACATTCTTTCGGAGACACAGTATGGCTCATAAAGCGAGCAGCTGTCTGAGCGCACCGTTTGATTTCTCCCTGCAGATATGGGAGTTTGTGGGTATTGTCAATGTCTTTGAAGGATTTGTGTGTGTGTGTGTGTGTTACAGTTGGCAGGAGGTGAGGAAATGCTGCTCTGTTTGCACCTCTTGCTGATTGCAGTGGCTTCACGCTTGTTCTTTTTTCTGGGTAGCTAAATCCACTGGTGGTGGCTGTCACACCACAGGTCTGCGGGAACTGATATATATTTTCACATCGCCTCTCTCCTTGAGATGTCTGGACATGTAGGCATTAGGACACTTCCTCTTCTTCCTCGTCCTGCTGCATCCTGTTGCGTTGCAGCCAGACAATGACCTGCCCGCACCATGTGCCATCTGGTCGTTTCATCAGAAGAAATGTCTTTTCTGGGTCAGTCATGTTGAGCTGAGTGATCCAAGGTAGCAGACATATTACTGTATATTCTTGCATGTTTCACATTTTAGCGTCACAGCAAGCTGGTGGCATCAAGAGGGTATCGAAAAATGTCACCACGAGAAATGCGAAAACGATATCTGTGGCTGTGCTAGGGCTATAAATTTATCGCATTAACGCATGCGATAAATTTGAAAACGATCTATTTTAACCTCTCTCCCGTGGAGGGTTAGCTAGTTCACACGGGGAACGACAGCGAACGTTTTCAGTCACTCGGGGTGAACCCCAGCAGACACCACTGCGGCAGCGACAAAAGGTTCAACGCCGCTAGCCCGTGTATGAGCTCAAGATTTCATATGAACAAATTTCGCAGGGGTGATAGTAGATAGCGATAGTCGCCTCGTCACACAAGTTCCATAGGAAATTAACGAAGAGAGAGCGACGTTAGCTCCCGTGTGTGGAGCCCACGACACGGCCTTGTACTGCAGTCAACAACGCAGAGTCGCAGACGAGACTGAAAAGATGAGCGGAGAGTCAAATGTTTATTCTTAGCACAACGTGTAGGAAGAGCAGATGCCACGGTCGGGCAGCGGGGGAGCAATGGGAATGTCCCGTCAGCTAGACAGTTTGTTATACCACAGAAAAAATAAAATTCTCATAAAAGGGCATGCAGGCCCCGTCTTAGGACTGTGAGAGGATTATATTACACCCCGATTGAGGTTTGGATAAAACCAAGGTAGCATGTTGCCAACTTATTGCAATAATAAATTATTGTTTCACCAAAGTACAACCAGTTTTAGGTTAACATTTCTAAATTAACATCTAAAACAAAATCACTTATTTTAAACCATCCTGAATATGAAAACCTGAAAAACTGGTAAGCTTCACACAATTTGGTTTGAAACAATAAACTATTTTTTTGGAAAACATTCCTGTTTACATTTCAAACTAGCAAAGTTCAGCGATTAGTCAAGATTAATCATAGTGCTAGTGTAATTAATCTGATTCCATTTTTTTATTCCTTCACAGGACGAATTCGCACATGAATTTGCTGCTGTTTTGAGGTTACACTCTCTAGACAAATGTGAATAAAAAACATGTCTGCTCCCAGAACGTTCTGTGAATAGCTGAGCTGCCTGTGGTGACGACCAGAGAGCCATGCGTGAACAGCATCAATGTGCTTCAGAGCCTGGAATTTAGAGTGGCTGTTAAACTATTTATCAACAGAGAATGTTGTTTTGCCTCCACAGAGAGGGACCTGGCTGAATTACAAGCACCTCAACACTTTACTTGCTGATCTGTAAAACTCCCAAAGGGTTCGCTTCTTTCCTCCTTGCTAAGGCGGTGAGAGAGCCTATGTGACAAATATATTGCTCGACTTCCCAAATTTACTGAAAACGAACCTCTGCGGACACCGAGTCTCTTTACCTAGCGTTCGTAAAACCTGCGAGGAATGAGGATATTGAAAACGTTACGCAATGCTAAACCTTAGTGGAAAGGGGAACGTGACTTTTAAGGAGCTAAATAACATTCTGCATCCCTGAGCAGAGTGATGTCTGTTGGCAACATGTATTTGCTGTCTTTTACTCTGCTGAACGTATTCAAAACGGAAGAAAATGCATAAAAAACGAGCAGAAACAGAAATTTGAACAAATTCACAATTAAGCTATACCCAAACTGTTGGAAAATCTTATTTTAAGAGCAGATATGCCATTTTAAACCCACCAAGCAGTTGATGTAATTTTACTACACTCTACAGAAAGACCTCATTTGGATCTAAATATCACCAGCTAGATTTTGACCACATCTAGAGCAGTTTTGTTTTTGCAGATTTATTTATGTTTTAACGAGCAAACAACTGAAAACCTGCGGACAAATTACACATCTTGAAGACACTGAACTATAAAGTCGCTGCATGTCACTTCACACGCATCCAGCTGACAACTGCAAGTGATGGCCGTCGTCCTGGTAACAGGGCTCGGCCCTCTATTATCTTACAGGCAGGTTTCTAATGTCTCATCTTATGCTTGTGACAAGGTAATTGATCCTTCTCGTCTCATAACCGAGAACACTAAGCTGACCATTAGACGAAGATGTAAAAAAAAAAAAAAAAAGGCAACATTATGTTAACTTCTCTCCAGAATCATCCACAAGCTGCAAATGATCAACTGGAAAACTACTGTGAAATGTGGCTATCTTCAAATGCTAAGCATAGAGGAAAAAAAGTAATTTTTTTTCACAATGAAAAATTTCCCCAGGGATCAGAAGGTTTTTGTTTTGTTTCAGAGTAGAACAAGAAAAAGAGGAAAAACCTGATTTAACCTTGACCCCCTGTGAGTTGGGGAATGAGTTGAAGGTTTTATACCTGTGGCTGCAAGCTGTGCAGTGCAGTTAAGATGGAGTCCCAACTCATCTCAAAGAGCTGATGGATGTTTTTTTTTAAAAACCTTCCCCACTCTCACGCTGAAAATGATGGTTAGGCTCAGCTTCCTGTCCCCCTCCTCCCCCGTTCTCTCCTCCTACAACGCCTCCCTTTTGTGAAGAGGCAAGTATTAAAAATAGAAGGTGTTGCAAGACTCAAAAATAGACATGATTATGCACGCTGATTATATGAAGGCTTCTGGTTGAACTCATTTGTTTTAATAAAGGAGTTTATTGGAGTATCAACAAAGATGCAGCTGAGAGACGTCAACAGGAGTTAGACAATGTGAGGTTGTCACATTAAAAACAAATAAGACACATCATTAGGTAGACTTGGAGTAACATCCATAAGATAGCATTAACAAAAAGCTAAATTTAGATTTGCCTTCAGTGATTTACTGAAGGTTTTATGTTCTGCAAGGTTAACCAAAAGAACTCAAGTTAACAGACTGTTTTAGGCAAGTATTTAAGATTAGGTGAGTAGAAGTGAAGAATATGATTAACAATCTCATACTTATAGTTCTCATTTTGCGGTTTAATGATTTATATAATGTGTTTGTGTTATAGGGTGTAACATTTATGCTACACAAAACCTAGGTCCGTTTTTCTAAAGAATCACAGGTTTGATATATTGTGGATTTTTTTTTTTCTCAACCAAACAAAACATTTGTGTCCAAGTTTCAACTATTTTACCCAGAAAGCCATTCTTAGATGACAGAAAAGGGGTTAGTGTGTTTAAAACCAACCCAGGAAGCATCGGGCATAAACTGGAAGCCATTAAAACATCAGCGTCACTCTCCACTGTCGATGGGATTTTGCATCACCGTTGATTAAGAGGGTGCTAATCAAAGAAGAGGTCTCACAAAGCCAACAGATTCAACCTCCTATACTTGATACCTACATGTCTTTTGCCTTTTGGAAGATAAAAATGAGCCAAAGATCAAGCTATCTGTGCAAAATGACAATAATTTAGTTGGGAAAACGTACTGTGAAGCTTCCCCATTGCCTTTTGAAGGATAAAAAGAGAAGCCAAACATTTAGCTATTGGCCCAAAATGACAATGATTTAGTTTGGGAGACTCACTGTGAAGCTTTCCAATCTAAGTACATTTTTCAAATGTACTTAGATTGGAGGCATGCTGGTGACGGCGTCATGTTGTGGGACTACTTTGCTGACCGTGATGCTGCTGAATTACACAAATTGAGTGGAATGACAAAAACAACTTTACTTGCAAAAAGCCCTTCTCAAATTGACAGCTAGAATGTTTGAACTTGATCAGTGATGAACAAAATTCCCAAAGCAACTTTCCCAAAGCAAATCTTTAACCCTAATGACATTTTGTTGTTGTTACATTTCAAAGTCAGGCACATATAATCAGAAATCAACCAATTTTAAAATGAACTAATTAAGAATAGTGGCCAATTATCTAACCAAAATTATCCCCAAACATAAAAGCATATAAAAGCTTGGTAAGCCAAAATTTCTAACAGTTATTTGTATGTATTTACTTGAACCTTTATGTGTAATTTTGACCTTCTGTGGAAGAGAAAAATCTTCAATAAAGAAAACTGAAACAGTTTATTTCTTCTGTTTTAAGTGACGCATGGTACCTGCATTTAATCATATTTTTGAATTTGCAGATATTTATTGATGCTTTCGTGGAACAAAGTGCAGTAAATAGTAAAAATAACAGTTCAGATAATGCTAGATAGGAAACTTTATTTATACATATATTAAGGCCGTCAATCGATTAAAAGACTTTATCCGATTAATCATATTCTAGCGCTGGGATTAATCAGCATGATTAACGTTGTAAGGTTGAAATGTGAAAATGCACATTATCCTGAAGATGTTAAAGGAAATCTGTCAGGACGGTTTAAAAGAAATCATTTTGTCATTTTGTTTCGAAAGTAATTTAAAAAATGTTAACTATAAACTGCTTGCGCTTCGGTGGAAGGATAATTTCTCATGGCAATATGTATTGATGGTTTTATCCAAACATCCATTGTAAAGTTTTTTAAAGCGAAATTTTCCGCTGAGCACTCCATTAAACTTTTAAGTTTAATCGCACACCCTAACGTGCTAACACGCTAACGTGCTAACACGTCGACAACCCTAATTTATCAAGTTGATGATAAATCTAAATTCTTAGCACGATAAGATTTTTCACAGTATACGATAAGCGATGCGATCGATGCCCGCCCCTGATGTAAACTTCTCGACTCGCAGTAACGCCCATCGATGTTCCGTTCATCCTTCTCGACTCTACACCATTGTGCTGAATCGCCACACGCACTCAGAGCTCCCAACTCCATCAAATATGTTGTTTGTTGATGTTTTCTCATGTCAGAGAAGCAGACAAAAAAAAAGAAAGAAGGAAAAGACACAACTCTTGTCTCACCGTCACACTGGGACCACCCCGCCTTGTTTCACACACATGAGCACGGCAGAATGCAGGGACGGCAGCAGAGCGTGTTCCAATACGGCGCGGCTCCCTTTCTTCCAAGCCGTATGACAGTTAGTCAGTTATTATAACTGTCAAAACAAGTGTTTTCTCCACTCTGAAAAGCTCAGTGGGTGATGGTGTGGGAGACAAACAACAGAGAAGGGAGGAGGAAGAAGAGGAGAAGTTGAGCCCAGCGTTGGTAATCTGTGGCGAGAAAGCTGGAATAGTATCCAAACATGGAGGAAAGAAAGGCAAAGAGGCACAATTCAGACACTTACAGGTACAGACAGCTGGAGGGGGGGCACTGTCTGCGTTCCTGCAATTATCCGTCTGTTCTACAAGGATTTCTAACCCAACCGCTACACTATAGACTGCACAATGGAGTCTGAAACTGATCACAGACTGTCTCGCTGTGGACAAAATCAGCCCTGGAGGCACGCTTAAGGGAGGAGAGACTGTTTGGATTTCATTGCGGGCTTCTGATCGTCCTGAAGTGTGATTAGGTGAACGCCGGCATTAACGTGCCATTGGCATTTAGCACAGATGGCTTGCTTGACAAAAAAAAAAAATCAACAAAAGAACTGCAATAAACGCGCCGTTGTGATTGAGGAAGTCGTCGATTGTTGTTCTTCAGAGTGTAGGGAAAGTCACGGT
Organism: Xiphophorus couchianus; assembly: GCF_001444195.1. Lineage (NCBI taxonomy): Eukaryota > Metazoa > Chordata > Actinopteri > Cyprinodontiformes > Poeciliidae > Xiphophorus > Xiphophorus couchianus. The sequence goes on along the minus strand of NC_040245.1, from coordinate 26,879,821 downwards.
TCAAGACTCCCGTAGTGAGAGTAAAGGGTTGGACAGGTCAGAGCTGAAAGCAGCAACCTTAGCTGACCCTGCTGCAGAGAGAGCTTTGTGGCAGCGTTATGGTCAGCATATATACTCTATACTCCACAGTCTGTCACCAGCATTATCATTATGCTGCCAGGTTCTTATTGGAATTTCTTGAACGGTCCGCAACTACATATTCATTTTCCAATCCTTCACTTAGACGCTCTGTTTCTCCATCATTACCATACATTGATCTGAGTAAGAGCCTCGGCTTTGACAGGCTCCGGGAGGCGTGGCCCTGTGACATCCACCTACTACCTCATTAAACTGCTATTCATAATCCCCGTGGCCTTTAACGTCGACTCCATGCCAACGGTGTTTTTGTGTGAAACAATCTCTCATTATGACCAAAAATGAAAAAAAGGTGCCGTTTGAAACCAATGTGATTTCTTATTATGTCGATAACAAATGTGGTTGTATTATCTTATTAACACAAAAAATGCTCAGAGCTGGTAGCAACTGGTTTAACTAAACCAAACGGCCGACAAGACGCAACAAGACGAGGACCAAACAAGGAACACAGATGGGATTAAATGCACAGGGAGACAATCAAGGGAAACAAGGAACAGCTGCACTCAATCAAGGGGCAGACGGGACAACACAGAGACTCTACAGAACACAGAAACCTAAATAAACACAAAAAACCCAAATCACTACACCAATATCACTCAGACATAAATAAATCTTGAGCAACTGTGCCCTTCCTTCCCCTTTTTTAAGCATTTAAGAAGCAAGCTTTTCTATTAATTATTGTTTTCCCTTCATATTCCATAAATCACACCGATCTATACATGTACTTACACAGAAAAACTGTCCACTTCTAAGCATATCACAGTTTGTTGTTTTGCTAGTCCATCAATCCAAATCCTCTCCATGTAGATCTCATTTCCCTATCGTGTTCTCTGTAGACATCTTTCATTATTACAAGCCTCTGCTTAGGTTTTTTTTTTCTGCTGACTGTAAGCATTTTGGGGCAGTTGCTCTAATGACTGATGCTGCTGTTTCTCTCTAGTACAGTTCAGACGACTAAATATAGCCGGCTAACAAAGCCAAAACGGCTGAAGCAAATGTGTAGATTTGCTCTCTTGTCGTTGCACCTAAACGGGTTTTAAGGTCTGATAAGTGAAAGAAAACAAACATTGTAAGAAATGCCATAAAATGGATCATTTGGGGAGGAAGATTAGGGCTGCAAACAGGATCTTTGTGCTCTTTTCAAAACATGTTCCCCCTCCTCGCCTATGGTGGCGCTGCAGTACAGGAGGACACAGTGTGCAACCTCTGAAGAAGACACTGAACGCTACTTCCTTCTTTGAGAAATGTTCAACCAAAATCAATCAACAACATAACCCAAATGCTCAGAGGTTAGTGGAATGTTTAAAATGTCTCTAGGAGATGATAAATGGTACTATATTTTACATTTTTACTGAATGAAAGACTCACATATGTTTAAAAAAAAAAGTTTTGGTTGAAGACATAGAATAAATAATTTTAAAAAATTTCTCATTGGTCCAGGAGGGCTTTTGAAAAAGTGGAAGTGCCTGTGAAGAAGAAAAGGCCTTTTTAAAATTACAAAAAGTTTTAGTGGTTCAATCAAAAATCTAAATGAAAGTGTGAAAAGAAATTAAAATTGTAGGCCATGGAAAGACAGGCTTTTAACCTCAAAGGCGTTTTTTTTTTTTGTTTTTTTTTTAAAATAAATTGTGATTGAAATTCTAGTAGAGAATGAAAAAAAAAATCACTCTGAATAATAAAAAAAACGCCTGTCATTTTAAAAAAAGAGTTCATTCTGTTTTAACAATAAAGCATCAAAAACGTGCTGCTGGCCCACATCTGCCTTTTAAAACTGTGAAAGCAACAAGGTTTGGCTCAAACTTTGTTCAAAATTGTGAAATGACTTTCTGTTATAAAGTCACTTTAGCCTCAGTTTTGTATGATGGCGGTTATTATCACACAACTATACTCTGTTAGCAGGCCAGTCAATGAAATCTGGTTCTCTCCTGAACCGAAGTTGTCAAAAGGAGTTCATGCTTTTAACTTGGCTATGAGACGGACTTTGTTACAAAACCCAATTTACTGCAAAACATATGTCATAACTTGCACTAATATACCTGCAGTAGACAATATGTTGAATTTTCCTTGTAGACATTGAGAAAATGTTTGCATTTCTGTTTTAAATTCAAGGAGTTAAATCATGTTCTACAGTTTTGTTTTAAGGGGTGTTTTTTTAAATGTAAAATCAACTTTTTTTGAGCTTTATATTGTGTTATAATTCCCTAATCCAAAATATACATAGAGTTTTGCTTTGATTCTTTCATGTATGTCTGAGAAATCCTCAAAAATCTCCCATGGCAACCATTCTGGGTGCCTAAATGCTTGCTCCCACAAAGCTCCGCCTATTTCCACGAAGCTCCTCCTCGGCGCTGCAGTCTCCAGCCGAGCTTCTGCCTCCCAGTTTACCCACAGCTCCTTCAGACTAGCGGCAGCAGCAATTAGCAAACACCTGTTGGAACTGCTAGTTTGCTGAACAGTTATAAACAGCATCACGGAGGAGCATTGTTGTGGCGACATATTAAACAAGGTGTACCAGAAGCAGTGGGAGCTTCTTAAAGAGACAGGGGCCACTTTCAATTCAGCAATTTATTATTTTTGATATATACAATATTTTTATGACTTTACATAGTTACTTGACTGTGCTACAGTCTATGTGGCCAGAAAATACATAATTTACCGCCTTTAAGTTGTTGTGTCAATAAAATGAAACCCTGATACTTAACTAGTTGTCATTCCATCTAAACCTCAAACTGGTTTGTGTTTATGGAGCAAAATTGGGGCCAAATAGTTTGTTACAAAATAAAAATAGAAAACTTGAACTGAAAAAAAAATTGAAGCTGAAAAAATGATTTCAAATTGAAAATTAACCTATTGAAACGAGATTTGAAACTATTTTTCAGATTCAAGATATTTATTTATTTTTTCTCCCCTCCAGGGGATCTTTTGTGGGCTCTAGTGTCCCTTATATGAAAGTAGGCTGACGGGAGAAGACATGCGACAAATATCGCCGGGTCCGGGAATCGAACCCGCGACGGCCGTGTCAAGGATTCTAGGCCTCCAAACGTGGGTTGCGCTATCCCCTACGCCACCACAACGCGCCCAATTCACAATATTTTTTAGTTTGAGATTTTTTTTTTCTCACAACCTCTATGGCCCCAATTTAGCTCCCTGCTGGCCCCCGTGAGTCCTTAAAGAATTAACTAACGACAAGTCCCAGAACTTTAAATACCATTGAACCCAGCGCTGACTCACAGATAAGAAATGCTTAAGAAGAAACATCTTAAGTGAATTCGAGCCATTTTTTCAAATCTCATACTTGAGATTTTTTTCCGAAAACGCTATTTGTTTTCTTCAGGCGCTTCATTTCAAAGGGTTCCAAAGTTATTTCAGCCAGACATGCGTCTCTCCTTAAAGTTCTGCCTGCACACACAAGATGTGAGGCTTATTAAATGATGAACATGTAGCCCACTGTAACTGGATCTAAAAAATTTAAAAGGACGATGGAAATACAGCCGCAGAAGTAGCTCAACTATAGCTACAAGTGCTTCCATCTACAGAAAGAACCGATCTAACCATCCGTGTCTCTCTCTCTCTCTAATCCGCTCCTCTATTGTGCTCTCCGAGGATCGCTCTCATGTTTTCGCAACTTGCCTATTAGAGTGTACATCTAGCCGCTGCCACATTAAAATCCCTTCAAGCCAACACTTGTGGGCGCAGATAAAGATCCTCTCTCCTTTTTTCTTTTTTACCGAATAGTTTGATCCATCCCAGAAAGCGCACACTACATTAATATTCCCCCACAGATCAGAGGCAAAAAGAGCGTCGGACCCATGTGCTGTGCTGACTGTGTGTCATGTGCGCATCATCTGGAGAGCGGAATGGAGACAGAAGGACGGGATGAGGCGGGGACGCTGAAATACGGCAAAAAGCGAATAAATTTTTCATCCGCCAGTAGCCGCGTTCGGCACAACCCTCCTCTGGGGGGACCGGGGGGGGAGCAGCCGGCTCTGATTTCTGCAAGAGTCCACAAAGAGTCATTGGTGCTGCAAGTTTTCAAGGCATTGAAATTTGAAAAAGCACAAAAAAAAAAACCATAAGAGGTTGGGATGGCTGGATTTGGTGGCCAAGTAAACCGAGGGAACGACTCAGGGACTTTGGGTTGTGTTTGTTGTACTTGGCGTCTCGTGGAGGGCTGATGCTCCTGGCAGACGTCCCTCACACGGTGTCGGACAAAAATAAAAACAAAAACAAACAAAAAAACAACACACACAAAAACAGGATGCTTATCCCTGGAGAAACTCCCCAATCCTCTGTGCCAATTTGGATCCTGCTAGATGCATGATGGGAAATAAAACCATTCCCTCCCTCCTTTTTCACTTCCCCTCTGAATACGACTCTGACCTGAATACAGATTCATATGAATAGCCATTGCCTTGTAGATGACAGCTTTTTGACTATTCATTACCCCTTCTCTCTCTCTCTCTCTCTTTACACACACACACATATAATATACACTATTGCCCCAACGAAGGGGAGATTTGGGCCGTGAAGACTACAGCATCATGCTCTGACATTTGAACCGAAGAAGAAGGACGAGGAAAAGCGTGAAGAGAGAGAGAGAGAGAGAAAACAAGCAAACATGACTGCGCTGTTGAGAGCTGCAGCCCCAGATTCACAATCACACTGGGAATCACAACACGTTTAAATAATTCAGGGTGAGTAGAAGAGAGACATTTTTGCAGTTAGCAAAGAGGCCGAGTAAAATCACTGGGAGAATAAGAATCCAACGGCAACCACAACGTCTCCCAGTTTGAGTCATTTTGCTGAAGTATTCACACCCCTACGACTTTTTCACACTCTGTCACATTTTGCCACCGGCTCCCAGGTGTTTTATCGAGTTTCCATACATCATAGGGCGACGCAGAACAGAGGATGTTGTCGAAGTAGCAGTCGGCCTGTTACGATAACGAAATTTTGATGGACGATAAATTGTTCCGATAATTATCGCGATAAACGATAATACTGTCGTTTTGAGAGCCTTTTCAAGTAGCATGTTGCTAATGGTATAATAGTGCAAGTTCGCCGTCTCAAAGACTAATAAATGTTAGTTTTGTAGAGAGTACTAAACACTGCAGGAAGATATGTTAAACATCCAAAATAAAGCAACCAAAAGCAATAAATAAAACGGAAATAATTTCCATTCTGATGATTAATATTTTGGAAGGGCAATTTTGTTTTCAGACATCATAATCCATTTTATTTGTGGTTTTTATCGAGCTCATTTTAACATATGTTGTGATTAACTGATTAGTTGCTTATTGCGACAGGCATAAAAGGCAGCAAAACATGATGCCTGCTTTTGCGACGTCTAAAAAAGATGTGCAGTTAGATTCGATTTGCAGCAATTATAGCCTTTTTTTGCAGATTTTTCTCTGTAAAATGTCAGTGAGATTGGCTGGACAGCATCTGTGAACAGCAATTTTTCACTCTGTGAAAAAGGGCCAGATCTGTGACAAATCTGTGAATAGTTGTTCGGAATTACTATGGAACTCCCAGCAGCTACTCCAGTTAAAGCTGCAAAAAAATGTTTATTTTTTTTTTTACATATTTGTTGAAACTGTCACCATGTCGAGACAATATGGTACGAGAGAGATAATCTGTGAAAATAAATGACCTTTCTGGCCCTCTCCCAGTGGTAACTAGAATCAACCAATCACAGGCAGAAGGCGGGTTACAGTGCTGTCAATCACTCGCTCGCCCCTCTCCCTTTTGTTCTCGTCTAGGCTGCAGCTTCTTCTTAATAGAAGTCACGAATGCTAAGGTTAGTCAGCATAGCCTCTGATGACGGTGGATAAACGGTCTTTGTGTAACGGTAAGTTGTTTCTCCGGCATTTAGCAACTCAGACCAGAGGTTGATTGACAGCACTAAGACCCTCCTCCTGCCTCTAATTGGTTGTTTTTGGTTGGGAGCGTTGCGTTTCTTCAGAAAGCAAGAGTAGCTCAGGAAGGAGGTGAGGGACATCAATCTTTTCACAGGTTATCTGTCTAATGTTATTCTGTTACAGCATGGTGACGGTTTTAACTATATGTAAAAAAAAAAAAAAACATATGTATTTTTTAGAAAAGTTACATACTGCAGCTTTAATACTTTGGTATATCAGAATGAAAGGGTGTAAATACAAACGCACCTCACCCTTTTTTTGACGTGTCATCAGTTTTGAAATTTATTTCACATCAAAACGGTTTTCCCCCCACAATATACTTTTCCTTGCGCTTCACAATCATGTGCTGCTTTTTGTTTTTGTCTGTCAGATAAAAGTTAAGAAAAAAAAGGTTAAGAGGTGTGAATACCTTTTTTCTGTATGCCTTTAAATATTCTCTAGATTTTTCATAAAGAAACTGTCTTAGCATCATTTATAATTTCTCACTAGACTGAGTTAAAGATCTGATTCATGATGCTTCCATTTTTGTCAACTTAGAAACAAGGGAATCCTTAAATTAGCCATGCAAATTAAAAATAAAACATTTTTACACTGAAAGTGTGTAATTAGATGCTTGTTGTGGGTGTTGGACTCCGCCTGTAGGTCAAGGCACATCTCAGGTACTAAGCTAAATGGGAGTACAATTATCTTGGTTCACTTTTCCAATTTGTCAAAGCACCCGCACAGCTTCTCTGGCAACAACTCTACCTCTTCTTCTTTTTTTTTAAGGCAGGAAGGTAGATTCTAATTTGCTCTCAGATAATTCAATCCAATTTGGATGTTCTACTTCACCTGACCCGGGCCAGTAAGCCAAGTCCTATTATGTCCCAAGTTTCCCACCACTTGCAAAAGCAAAAAAAAAAAGACAATTATTTGAAGCTCTTGTGATTTTTGCCACTCTAGATAACAGTGGCAAAAAAATCCCTCCAGTTTACATTAATTATTCATTTTGGAGGCTATGCACACAGAAGGAAAGAGGAAGTGCTGTGGCGAGATTGAATCATTTCTGTTGACACTGTGTCGGGTTAAGTAACGTCACGGAGCATGTCCATTATTTTGTCTTTTTTTTTAAATGCCGACGCTACGTCCACAAATTCCTCTGTCTGCCGTTTTGAAACGCAGTTGGCTTTTTATGCTTTCGAATTCAGAATAATAATAATTTAAAAAAAACTACAGAGATGGGCCTCTGCCAATCAGACGGAGGCACTGACTCAGAGAGAAACCTCTCACCCTGTTGCTATCGTCTTCTGAATGCGCTTGTTTGTTGTTTTGACTGCAGATAAGCTGCAGCTCTGCGAGTCTTTAGAGTCCGGCAGAGGCTGAGCGCGCTGGGTCCTTGGGGTCACGGGACTGGCTCTGAGAGGTCACGGCCTCTGTGTTCCGACACGGTCTTTAGAGGATGCAGCCTTCCTCCAATTTACACGCAAATGCGGACACGCAAACACACCCCCAACACATCTCTTATCAGTCTTAAAGCGAAAAGAGGGTAAGAGCCCACACAGCGGGATGGAGACGTACCGAGCAGCGGGTTGTGTCAATCCGGCGCGGATGCTGCAGTCTTGCTGGTTGTTGAGGCAGGAGGAATTTTGAAGAACAATGCTGTCATATATCATTTAGTATGATCTTATAAAATAGTTAAAAAATAAAGTCGATTTCGAAATGATTCCTTTTATCTGTCTCAGTTGTTGCATGTTTAGAGCACTCGTCTTACGTCCACCTGGATGCACTGAATTGAACTTGTAGAACAATTTTTGGGCCAACTTTTGAAAAGGTTGGAGGTGTATGAATACTCCCTGAAGGGATAAAAAAGCTCCATCCTCAATGCCTCTCTCGCTCTCATACCATTTTGCGCCAACCTCCCCGCTCTTTAGCTTGGCACTTAAATACCTGCAGAGACACAGGTGCCACATTCACCACACCTTTCAGGTCACATTGTGTCATAACGCAAATCCGCATGGTGATGCACAAGGTACGGCGCCATGTCAGACTCCTCGCCACCGTTTGCAGTCTGCCGCCCACCAGCACGTTTTCTATGTAAAGCAAAATAACACACTTAAGTGAAACGATTGCCTCTGTAAGTTGCTGCGAACTGACATCAACAACAACCAGGGGGAAAAAAAGCACTTATCTAAAAAGATGTGTGCTTACCACTTAAATGGAGCATTTTCCACAGCATAACAGAACTTTGTACGATAAGCTGTTTTGTTTCCGCCCCCCACATACATGATAAGATCACATTCATCAGGAGGCTACGTGGGCCATGATGAGTAGATGAGTAATTCATGGCGAGTTGAGAACTGCAGCATTGTAGCTCTATAGAAGTGCTTGCACCTGTCAGTGGGAGGCTGGAGAGGCCTCATGCATGCACGGGATCGAACAACAATAGTCGGCGTGCATATGTGTGCCGGTGCTCACGCGTGCACACCTGCGGCCGGATCGCCCCTGGCTACGCCCACGCCGGCCCCCGAAAGCTATCCGCCGGATAATCGTGCCGACATCTCCCAGTTTCATAACTGGGAGGAAACTCCATCCAGACGTGAGATGGAGTAAATCTCATCTGAAAAAAATGCGGACAGCAAGCGTGAGTTGTGCGGTGGTGGTGGGGGTCTTCACACCATCCTCCACCCGTTTGCAAACAAGGCGAGAGATTTGAAAATGAGAATTGAATTGAAATGTTGTTCTGAAGTGGACGCTGACGGCTTTCTCCGTGAGCACAACAACAAAAGCATTATTTTCACATTCGTACGACATAAGCAGCGTATTGATATCCGTCCTCCAAAACAATAAGCAGTTTTACTAGAAGGGTTTACTCTAGAAACTGTGTTCGATTGTAACTATCAAGCTGTTCCGAACCTTTCCCATTCGGCTCCAGTGCTCACCCACAACAGGAATGCAACTTCTGAGTGCTAATAATGAAAATAGATGATCTGTTGACTTAAATTTTCTGATCTTCAGTTTGAATGGCCTTTGCTTTGCTTGTTTGGATCGCCGTTAGCCATTGCCGTAACAACGGCTGCTCTTCCTGGGATCCACATCAAACATCGGAAACTCAAACAAATCCCACCACTTTGTGACACTGTACATAACTGTTGACATTAAAACAAAGTACAACACTTTTCAGTGTGGAAGTTGCTAAAGAAGGAAGACTCTTAAGTTGTTTTTTTTGCAGCAATCCTGTGGTGTTTAAAAGATGAAGCAAAATAAAAAATGTTTTATTTTTAATTTGCATGGTTAATTTAAGGATTCCCTTGTTTTATTTGCATTTGTCTCGAGCTGTACCGTTTCCCTGCCCATCCCACTGCATGCTGATTTTCATGTTTATTATTATGAAAGTCAGTAACAGGAGTGTCCTCCTAATACAAGTCTTAAGAAATATGAATGTATTTCTCCTTTAAGACCGCGTAGCAATAATACAAACCTCTCCCAACACAAAGACGTTTCCTTTCTCATCCTTGCAACCTAGATTTTTTATTAATCATCGTGCGCCCTTTCAGTGACATTGACTACCATGTTGTTTGTTGTATGTCACTGACACAGTGACTCACACATAGACTCAGAGCAGTAGAAGAGGGAGTAAATATCTTTTGATTGAGTAGAAAATTACAGAAGGATCACTCAGGAGTTTTTGACAACCTAAAACAAGAGGAGACCTAATCTGTCTTCCCATCATCAGTCATCACTGCCGTCTTTTTTGTCTCGAGTGACATGAATATATCTCAAGGGTATTACTACAAAGCAGGCTGCATGTTTCTAGACCTTGAGCATGCAGTAAATGGGAGCATACATATCCTGCCTATAGTGGGTCTTTGAATCTGTACTGTTTGTCTTGCAGCTCGGAAACTTCCAAAGCAAAACTGCCAATAAAACGCCTAATTATGCTGTAACAGACATACGCCATGACAGATGACCAATAATAGATGAACAGATGAGCTGAACTAACAATTGGTTCAGTTCTAATTTTGTCAGATTTCTTCGAGGATGTCTAAGGGTGCATTCACACCAGTCTTGTCTAGTCCACTTCAACTGAAATCTAGTTTGTTTGCCTTGAAATTCTGGTTTGTTTGGGAAGATGTATATGCCCAATATACGCACCAAAAAATACAGACCAAAGCAACAAACTCTGGTGCAGTTCCAATATGTGAACATGTGAAGGCCAAGCCAACTGGACACAGCTCCAAAAGCAGGGAGTGTAGCACAGGGCATTCTGGGTAAATTCAACCAAACTTAGAAATTCTACAACCGCTAACATCTGACGGCACTCCATTTTTGTGCAGAAGGAAGTTGCACTCAGTGTCTTCGTCAGAGATTTTCATGTTGTTTCCATCAGTGGTTCTTCAGTGTTATCTTCGTCTAAGATATTTTAGTGTTATGGATTAGTGAATATTAATATATGTTTCTTATTTATTTCGTTCAAACATTTACAGTAGTAGTGGTTATGTTGGGCTTTTATCGGTTTTAAAAATGCAGAGAAAACGGCAGAGGAGTAGCAAGGAACTTCAGTAGCAACATGAAAGCTAATGCAGAAAAACGTTTTATTTTATTGTTTTGAGCAGTCTGCCTCTATTGGAAAGTGTTGGCAACGCTTTGGAAGCATTTTATACACGGTAGGAATATTTCCAATGCATCAGATTTACCGAGATGACTGCTTCAGCTAGCCATTTCAACAATGCTAGCATCGCTAACGTTAGCTAACGTCTCTTTTACTGAGCTGTTGTTAAATCTCTAAACCTTTCTCACACTTTAATAGTTTTTCATCTGACTAATAAATGAACAAAAACAATGAGCCCTGCGAGGCTCATTGTGTATTTATCCAGCTTAGCAATATAAACACAACTGAGCTTAGGTGAAGAAAGTGAACAGCTGCTGTGTCGTATGTGTGCTTATGCACAACAACACCAATAGTAAAGTAGAAGAGTTCTAAAATGGTAGAATACATGCTGTTACTTGAAATATTTTGAACATTGAATAAGCTTGCATTAAGTATTTTCAGCCACACAAAATCATTTATCTGTACTTCGAAATTAAGTTTGAAAGCAAGTACTTCGAATCAACTTTTGGTTCCGGTCCAAGACAATATAGTAAAAAACTTTAGAGTTTTTAAAAACGACTGGGAAAGTGCCACACTCTTTTGCTCCACATGTATCCTATTTAAATTGGTCCACATCTCAGACCTTAGTCCTCCTTTAATTTTGAAGATAGATAGCCTGACGGGCCAGAGTGTCAATTTTAATAAAAAGAAATACAGGTGGAGCCGAAACGGCAGAGCGCTTCTGTCACTTTCTTATGAACGCCCCTTACACCGATCCAAAAGAGTATTGCCACATAAAACATGTCCAAGCGTGCCACGGGAACAAAGTTCTCTGGTTATAATTTGCTATCATGAAGACTGAGATTGGGTGGCTATAAAACCCCTTTGTCTGGGAAGCGGCTCCAGAGGACGCTGCGTGCCGAGCTGCCTAACTCAGAGCGATTGTTAACCTCCCTATCCATCACTGGAGGGAGAAGCCCTGACACAGAGAACCTGCTTCTTCCATTAGAGCCCTGACAGAGCCTAATTCCTGTCCTTGCATTCGCTCCGGCTTTCTGTGATCGTGTATCTCTCGGATACAACAATGGAGTCTTCGGCCTTTCTCTGTGCCAGTGAGTGCAAGTAGCTGTCTCTTCTGCAGTGCCAATTTAAATTTTTTTTTTCTTCTTTTTTTTTTGGATCCCCTTGATGCTTTCGTCTTTCAGGAATGAAGGAAGCTCATGCTGGTAATGGTGTGAATTAGCAGACAAACACACTGGGGGGAAAGAGGAAGGTGGAAAAAAAATAATAATACCACCTCCTATTGTGGGCCTAAACACATGAGAACACTTCTGGTAATAAAGACTTGTAAATGAGCTTTATACACAGTGTGCTGTCTTTTCTGGGCTGTTGTTTTGCTCCTTTGAATAATTGACAAGGCCGTACTTGTGGAGACGGGGACAAATCTGCCGAGTTAAATGTCTCAGCCAGACAAATTTTTGGGTACCGAACGCCATCAATCCCTGCTGCATGGAATTGTTGCCACTGTGGCAGTTCATAAATCTTATGCAACCCCGGTTCGGTGATAAAACGCGCCCGCGTTGCAACAGCAAACTGTGTTTATTGTTTCGTCGGAGAGCCGGCGCCAGATGACATCTACTATATTTACCCCCTCTATATTGCGTTCTGTTTCTCAAACACACTTTCACATCAAGCGGGGGTCTCTGCGTCGGGGACTGGGGACGTATTAAGCGCGAGCGCTGAGGGCAATCTGGAGGCTCTTCCTGGCCATCTGGGGAATAAAGACACTTGTAGTTTAAGTAAGAGTTGGAGCTGTCAGAGGTGCACACATGGCCTTGACAGTGATCTTATACTGGGGGTGTTGGGGCAGATCCGTGGCGGTGTTCCCTGTCAGACTGTGGCATCTCTGTGTTCCCAAGCCTCCCGTGGGAATTGAGCAGTGTGTGATTGAGGCTTTGACTAGGAGCTGCATCTGTGAGACACAGCATACATGGTAGTGACTATCTATTAGTTTGACTCTTTGTTTTTTTTTTGCCTCGCTCCTTGTCCCTTTTTTTGACTGCAGGCGAGGCAGGATGGAGCTCTTTCTCCTTCAAGGTCCCTTGCCAACCATGCCAGATGGACGGAAACCTTAGAAGGGAAAAAAAAAGAGCTTCAAGCTTCCTCCTTTTTTCCCCGTCACCAATAAAGTTTTTAAAAAGAGAAGAAGCCTGATGTTCATACAAAGCAGCCTTTCCCTAAACCCGCTGGATTCATTCCCCTTGGATTTTTGTCACATTTTCCCATGGCAGAACCACAAACTTTTTAAAAAATGTTATGAGGATTTTTATGTGAAAGGTTAAAACAATGCTCGTAATGCAGATGTGAGCAAATCTTTGTCTACATTCTGTTTATGTCAGGGGGGAACTGTTTCACATTTGCGATGTTTCCAGTGAATAAGGAACGAAATTAAAATCACATGCGAATAAGCTTGTTCACGTCCCATCGTCTTCCTGCTGCTTCCTGTCGTCGTCTTCGTCTTTTCCGCCAGCTTTGCGTTGTGAACACGTTTTCTTTCTCAGTGTAATTTTTTTCCCCTCCCCCATGACGGTCAAGAAACAAGATGGCCTGAGAGAGGAGATTTGTGTCAAACAGGAACACTACTTTATAACCTGAGGGAGCAGATAAAAGGCTTTTGTTAGGATGCACAAAAGAAATCTCACTAACTCAAGGTGGTTTGAATTTAAAACGAGCCTCGCTCGATTTCACCAGTTCTCCACACTGTTTCAGTTCCTTCATCTTTGAAGCACGGCACTCTCAGTGCAACCTCTTGCCAGAGAATGAAAAGGCCCTGCAACATCAATTAGGGCGGCTGGAGATGCAATGCAGCCCCCAAAAAAAAAGGGGGAAAAAAAAGATATTTTAAACGTGCGCTATTTGTCAAAATCTACTTTATTTGAAAGCAGCATGAGCTCTGAGAATAGTGGAATAATTAAAAGCTTATCGCTCCCACACAAAACAGCACCTTGGATGCCTATTGTAAGTTTGATGGCCAGTATTTTTTTATGATGCAAGGTCTTAATGACTTGAATGGTTTTCACGAGCGAGAGCCAAGGCTGACGAACGATGTTTGAAAGAAAATACCTCTTTCGAAAAAAAAAAAAGTCAAGGACTTCAGTCTCGTTCAAGTCCCTGAAATGCACAAGGAAGGGAGAGTGTGAGAGGTCCCTGTTCGTGCTCCAGAAATAGATTTCAATTTGATGAAGGTGGCTGCGAAACACAGCTGGATACTTTGCGCTCAGATTTAGGAAGATATGGAAGAAAAGAAAAAAAAGAGGGAGAGTAAATTAAAACTCCTAATTCCTGCTCGTTCTCGTCCCCTTTATGTGAGTTTTACAAGGTCAAAACATGGTCGAATTGGTGTAAGTGACGAAAATTATTACCATTCTGAGACAATTGTCATGGATTTGCATATAAAAAGATTGGTGATGTGGAAGACCTTGGCCTATATTCTGTAATTACTAAACCTCCATCCGTCTCTCTTTCTCTCTCTCTTTCTTTCTCTCTGAGTTCTGCCTTTTATTTATTCATTACGCTCTTCTTTTTTGGATTCTATAGAAAATCCTCCTGCTGTTCTCAAACCGTCGCATAATACAAGGCTGCTTCTTTAGATGTACAATGCATGAAAACGATGGCGATTTTTTACCGCATTCATACGAATTCAATTTGAATGTGTGTGACTCTGTGTGTTGTGCATAACGTCAAAGGGTTCAGTTTTGTTGTGGTTTAATAGCAACTTCCTCAAAATGTTTGCTTTATCTATTACACTCTGTCCTCAACTGACTTTCGTATTGTTTTGTGGGTTGTTGTTTTTTTTTTTGGCAAATTCATAGTGTCAAAAAACAGGAAAACAAGGCTACCTTCAGGACGTTACGGTACGATTGATTCCCACGGTTGTGTCAGATTTACAGATCCTGACGAAAGTCGTAAGCCGCAACGCGTTGGCCTACGAATAAAGTTGTTTCTTTGTACTTTGTGGTACCGGAGTTTTTACCTTCTCATATTTGCAGTGGTGTTATACATTTCCATTCTCAGACGATGGATTGACCTGCATTCTGTGAGATTATGAAAGCCTAGAATAGTGTTTTATAACCTCACTTCAAATTACTCTGAAACCTTACTGCTGACGCAGGATTTTACTGGCATTAAGGCACACATAGTTGGACTCTTTATAGCAGATAGAAGATTTCTAAAGGCAGTACGGCTGGAGGATATGGCTGAAAAACGTATTACGATTAGATGAGTCGATATCGATCATTACTGATTAGCTTTTTCTTTTAAATATCTGAAATACTGCCAAACTGGTGGCGTTACCTTTCCTGTTTTTCCTCAGAGGTTTTGCACGCATTTTCTCCTTTCACTCCATCCCACTGTTTTTTTTTACTTTTTATTTTTAAACAGTTAAGAAGAGGTGTGGCAAAACATGAAACTGCTGCTGCGCAAGTTACTCAACAAGTTGTTGCTAGGTAACCCAAGAGTTAGTAAGTTAGTTGACGCCACCGATCTTAAACATTCCCTCAGACGTATTTTCTATTGATATTAATCATGTGTCTATCGCGATACGTGTTGTTATTGATTTAATGCTCAGCTATAGAAAGCAGATTACTGCATTAGATTTCATCGATTGCTCAGTGAGCAGCTGTCTGAACGTTGTGGGTTTTATTCCGGCTTCAGCATGTCACACTTCAACGTGTGGAAGACTCTTCAAGTTGCCTACCGATCTGCCTTTGAGTGGCACCAGAGTAAAAGCGCAAAATACAAATACATTGGACACTTTTCAGATATGTTTGTGTAAAAATATACAAGCTATTTTTCTTCCAATTTACCTAGAATCCCATAAAAATACATTGAAACTGGAGATTATAACGTAGCAAAATGTAAAAAAAAAAAAAAAAAAAAGAAAATCGTAGAGAGCACCGTAACGGAACATTCCAGATAAAAACAAGGAATAGGAATAACAAGAAAATTAGTTCGATCACACCAGATGGGCTCAATCATTTACTCTGGTTTTATTTCGATGAACTTTGCCGATGCCACACCACAGAGTCCATAAAGGGAAAAATGAATTCCAGCGGATTGCAGCAAATTGCCAGTGCTCTGACTGTTCCCTAAGAGTCGACCGCAGTGGTGGCAGGAGCCTGGGCAGAGATGGCATTATCCAGAACAAAGTCAGGGCAGATACTACAAGAGGCGAGCTCAGATGTGACTGTGACAGTAGCCTGTCTCATTAAACGCCGGGAATGACGAGGCCAGGTCTGGTGGAGCAGAAAGCGAGGGCAAGATGCACCGCCGGAGAGATGATGGTTTTGTTTCTTTCAGTCATCTCGTTCCCATTAGACTGGTTTGAAAATTTGCCTCACAGTCCACGCTTGAACAAATAAAATAATAATAATAAATAAATTAAAAGAAAAAACCATCTGTAAATGTGTAAACTCTGGAGGCTGAATTAGCCGTTGTTTTCACATTAACCACCCCGAGATAAAGAATGTCTGACTGCGGTGTGGATGAAGAGCGGGGATAATCTGAGTAATAATAAGCTATAAATCACTGTAGGAGTCAAGAGACTTTGCCTGTTGGAAATTACCCACCAACCACCTCGCCGTCTGTGCTGCTGATTGTTATAAAGTCTAACTTTGCATAGTTTGAAAATGATGCTACATGGTCTCAGAAACCTGAAATTTAAAAATTAATATGTCTACCTTTCACCTCTATTAGGGGTGTAGAAGAAAAAAATCTGTAAAGAATCGCAATACGTAGACATGGGAATTCTTATTCTAAATGCTCAAAAAATGAATGGAGAATATGTCATTGCCGTTCCAATTTGCATATCGCATTACACACCCACTCATATTGTGACATAGCTTCAGCTTCAGCTGATTAACTGGAATAATCGGCAACTAATTTAGTAATTGACTAACTAGAATGTAAAACTCAAAAAAAGGCCATTTGCTGAAAGAACAACATATCTATGCGATGGTTTGTGAATAATTCTTTGAAAGTCAGGCACCTAAACTTGCCCAATAATGGTAATTTAAGTTACAAAATTTTAAGCACAAATTTGTTTTTGTTTAAATGAAAACTGAAGGAATTTGATGCAGTATGGAACCTTTACTGGATTGCTTTAACACTAAATGTTGTACACAACGCCCGTTCCTTTCGTCAGTCACCTAATTTAAACAGAATCTCTAGAAAATCGGATTCAGAAACGGAAAAATCAAAATGGAACTGCCAGACACTGAAAGATATGCATATTTATGCTTTATGTCCCTGTAATTCATCCAGTTCCTGTTAAAATAATAAAAAGATGAATCAAGGGGCGTCACGTGGCACGATGGTTACACCTTATGCAAAAACCCGAAGACCTCGACACGAACCATCCTGAGTACTACTCCCGTCCGCGGCTCCTTTCTCTCTGCCCCCTTCCTGTCAGATTACATCCAAATACAGACCAAAACAGTTCCTAAAACAACAAAACAAGTAAATCAAAATTAAAAGTTTTTAGTTTTGATCAATTTACTGAATATAGGAAAGAAAAACATGCCGATGTAGTATGTAATATTTGACTTGCTGATTGGGCTAATTCTGCCCTCTGGCAGATTGACTGATACCTCTCTACTAAAACTGCGTTTTATTTTATTTTATGTTCTAGCCTTTTACCTTTTTGGAGGACATGCCACTTCATGTCCTCAATGCCACAAGGGCAGAAGCCCAGGTGCCGGTGTAACTGAACTGCTGTTCTCAGCACACAAAGGCAATGTCGCCTGGGGAGGAAACCTCAAGACTGGTGGGGTAAAGGAGGGGGGCGGCTGTCACGGTAACAGGAGAGCACCTGGGATTACTGTCAACGGTCTCCTGGACCGTCTTTGTCGTCCTCTCTGCCTCCCTAAAGAATCCATGGGATTCCAGTTGACATTGACCTTTAAACTCCAATTAGCCACTTAATCACAATTTAATTATTAATATCATAAAAACCAACAGGGCTTCGGTTGTTTGTCTCCTTCACCTCATTATCATCCACTAATGACCCTCCTTGCATCTCATTTCCACAACAAAGGGGGGAAAAATGTCATTTGCACAGAAATCAGGTGGATTTTATTCCTTTTTTTTCTCCTTTTCTTGTTGAAACTGCAATAGACGGGGTTTTTTTTTGTCTGTGCCCTTTTTTTGTTGTAATTTTTCACCCCTGTCTTCTATTACAAATCCAAATGTTGCATTTTAGACTCGCCTCGCCGCACTGCATCCACTTCCGAACTCTGACCCCATGCGACCCGATTGATTGCGAAATGGTTGAAAATGGAACGGTGAAATGGTTCCCAGAAATAAACGCACAACTCGATGCTTGCTACACACACACACACACACACACACACACCCCGCCTCTCACGTGTGTACCTACTAATTATATGCCATCTTCTGTTAGGAGAAATTTGATCAAAAAGTGCCATTGCCTCCCACAGAAACACTCCTGTGTTTTGTGTGCTGAATAAATGGCTTTTGGGGTATCGAGAATCTCCTTCGGCTAAATGAGACATTTTGAATTCACTGACAGAGGCCGAGCTACACTGTCTGGCTGTCTAATAAATGTGACTCAGCTATCCGATGATTGTTTCTCTGTCAATTATCTGAGACTCTGTGTTTTCTAGGACAGATCTCCAGAATACCAATCAGTCACTTTACTTTAGTTCGTTTTTTTTTTCCTTCTCCATTCTACTGCATCAAAGCTCCGGCTTTAAAAACAGAAACTAACAAAAAATTTTTGTCTTTTTTTTTTTTCTTCCTTCTTTGGTGCCCATGTTCTTCACCTCCATGCATCTACTTGATGTTTTGATTACCATTTCTAACAGAGGGGTGGAAGGTGCTCTAAGATTTGCACTTCTAAACAAGTGTCAGACGAGAGTAGAAACGTCGACTCTGCGCTCAGACTTTCTATTTTTCAGGCGGCTTAGAAAGATTTAAAGGGATCACTTTGAGGTTTGTATTTTTTTGCTCCCCTCCACATTATCCTCTTCGCTTCTTTTCAAACCTCCTCTCCTCTCGAACTCAGTCGTCGCCCCTCTCTCTCTCCTCTCTCTCTCTCACATAAAACCCGAGTTAACGCCGGAAAGTACGACGGTGCGGAGCTGACATGGAGTGATGGCACATTCCGAGGCTCTGAGAGGATTAGTCCAGCGATAAAATGAGCAAGGAATCTTTTTTTTTTTTTTTTTAAACACAAGTCTCTCTTGGCCTTTGTGATGGCTCAAAGTTTACTATAAACAGTAACAGATGGGGCTCTTGTCAATATCAATTTGTGTCAATATTTCGAATTGTTATGTCTTTTGGGAACTAGAGCTGATTAACTGATTAATCACGATTAACCACAATCGTGATAATCAACTAATTGATTAGTCAATTGAATAATCACGATTAATCGATTAATTGGAAAAATCGGCAACTAATTTAGTAATCGATTAATCGTAAACTGGAGTATATAGTCTCAAAAAAAGGCAATTTGATGAAATGCCAACATATTTGGACCAGTAATTAAGCCGAAACTCTACAAATATATACATTTTGAATTTAAATAAAACAAAAACAAAAAATGTAAGTAGGTTCTATCCACAACTCAAATGGCATAGTTTTAGCTTCAGGTGATGAATCGGAATAATCAGCAACTAATTTAGTAGTCGATTGATCTCTAACTGGTATATACAGACTCAAAAAAAAAAAAAAAAAAGACCATTTGCTGAAATAACTACATATTTTGACCAGTAATTAAGCTAAAAATCTACAAAGAATATGTGCATTTTACATTTAAGATTAACACACATATCCAGAACTCAAGTGGAATAGTCTTATCTTCAGCTGGTTCAAATTCTGTAATAATAATCATTAAAAAAATCTCCAATGTTTAGCACCTTTTGCTATCCAATTACTAAACTGTCAAGCAACAACAACAAAAAAATCCACAGATGTTTGAAGTGATTATTGGTGTGAAGTCGAGCAGAAAAGGCTGAGCTTTTCATGTTGAATCGAAGCATGTTATGTTATGTTATGTAATTCTATGTTATTGTATTTTGGGCAAAAATGTTTATTTCCTTACTTAAAAAAATGAACTGACTTGTTTTATTTGCATTTTTAAAATCTATTTCTAATATCGTACAACAAAAGACTTCAGTGGTTAAATGAAAAATCTGCTGAAAAAGCCCATTTTTAAAATCAGATTAATCGTCTGAATAACTGATTACTAAAACAATCGTTAGTTTCAGCCCAACTGATGACGCCGTCTGACTCCATTTTGGAAACATACCTGTCAGCTGCAAAAAACTCGCATACAGATTTTGCTTGGGAGCACTTTGTGTTTATGAGTCACACATTCCTCGTGTGAGAATCTGTTTTTAAAAATCAAGCTTGAGGCTCGCTTATTTTCCAGGGCCACAGGTGTATTTCCTGTGGTGTATTTGCTCTGCTGAAACCTTTAATGACAAACCCTCCAAATACTTGAAAAATATACAAGAAATCTTCTATTCCTGTAGTTAATGCGTCAATTTTACAGCTGCTTTCGAAACCGTTCTAACCGCCACAAGTTATTATTTTTGCATTGTCCTTAATCTGCCGAGCCGGAAGGTTAGGGGACACAGTGACTTGTTTTTGTATTGTGTACGTTTAAATAATACGTATATTATGCGAGATCTATTTGCACTAATTGCTAGCGATACATTTGCTGATCTGAATGCACATACTTGCGAACATAAGGCTTTAATAATCTGGAGAGCCGCATGTGTGTGTGTGTGTGCGCATATTGATGGTCCTCCACACTGATTTAGAGAGGTTTTTTTTTCTTATTTGCATTTCACCTGCCAATCACTGATCAGTGCTGATGATGGGATAATTTTTCAATTCCAATCTCTGTCTGATTGATTTCCAAGTCACTGTATTAATCTCCTTTTAGCAGTGTTTTCA
This sequence comes from Xiphophorus couchianus, assembly GCF_001444195.1. Taxonomy (NCBI): domain Eukaryota; kingdom Metazoa; phylum Chordata; class Actinopteri; order Cyprinodontiformes; family Poeciliidae; genus Xiphophorus; species Xiphophorus couchianus. The sequence goes on along the minus strand of NC_040245.1, from coordinate 26,859,217 downwards.
CTTTTTGGAGCTTGTGATGCTTCTAGTGCTCAATACCACAAAGGAAGAAAGTTATGTGTCATATGTAAAAACCCTTAGTTGCTAAGGGTTTTTATATTAAGTAAATAACTGAATCAGATCAGTAAATTGTGCTTAGTTTTTCAAAGTTGATCAAAGTGACCAGAAATCTGTAATTGCAAGTCTATAACTTTTTTTGTTTGCTTGTTTAAACATACTCTACTTTAAATGATATTATAATGTTATTCCCACATCAAAAACACACTTGTAATGTCGCTTTTATTCTTTCATGCATGTTTGAGAAATTGTCGAATCTGTCATGGCAACCATTCACCTGTGCGAAACACCTGGGTGGACCTAGCTCCGCCTTCAAGCTCCTCAGAGCTGCAGTTTCCAAGACTCTGCCTCAGAAAGCAATCCTCCCCCTCAGCTACTGCAGACTAGCCATTAGCAATTAGCAAACAGTTGGAGGAAAGGCACATCTGCTGAGGTCATTATACGAGCTACTTCTTAGTGAAATGCTGGTAAAACTGTTGTTAAAGGGTTAATAGAGGAGTGATGTTGTGATGACTTTTTGAAGGCAGAGTTTCAGAAGGATCAGGTGTTTCTTAAAGAGACAGAAGCCCAATTTCAAGGTGTCAAATTACAAAGTCAAATTTATTTTATGTCATATTTGATGGACAGGACTTTTATAACAACTGAATGTAACATAGTTTTTTTTGTTGGTTTGTTTTACAATAAAATGGCACTCTGTGCCTGGAAATCACATAATACTCCCCCCTTTAATAGTTGTTTAACTTTTAACAAGCTAAAAAACCTTAAATAAATGTAATTTTTTCTTTCTTTCACATGCAACCTCTTTGAAAGTTCTGAAACAACAAATGTCTTTAACTCATGAGATATTCAACATTTAAGGATCAATTTAAATGATCTTCTCATAGTAGCATTGAGTCAAAGTTTCTGCAGAATCCAGACTAGAAAGCGCTCTGGCTGCTGAAAGATTTCTTCTTTTTTTTTTTTTGCTTTTAGTGTCTAACGCAACCCAGTTCTCTGTGTTCTCCGGTAAAATTCCTCTTTAAGTAGCATCAAAAGTGGGATATAAGCAGTTTCTGTTTGAAATAGCATCACAACGCAATAATGATGTAAGTGAATAAAAGACGGAGGTGGGTTGATGTCGACGGAGATATTGCTAAGCACGTTTTTTAAGTCTTTGCAAACTGATTTTTTCTTCTTTTTTTTTGTTTTTTGTTGAGCTGTTCTGGAATGAACAGAAACCTGCCCCTTTGACTGCCAGGTCAATGGAGCTTAGTTTATGGGTCAAAACAGGAAGGGGGGGGACAACAATAACAACAAATAACAATCCAAGCAATAAATGCAACTAAATGTTGCTTTTCAGCTCATAAATCAAATGCCTGTCTTTTCAAGTCGCTCTGTGCATGTGGTGTGTCTTAGCAAGGGGGGGAAAAAGACTCAGCTGTTAGCCCCTTATACAATAATCCTGAATAACATGTAGCCGCAATTACAGCACGACACACCATAGTAAATTCAGTGGACATCTTGTCCTTTCCGTCTGAAAGCTGCTCTGACAGATCATCCCTTGTGCCCAGTCTGTGGCTGACTGGTTTTGAGAGAAAAAAAAAAAAAAAAAAAAAGAAAGAGAAAAATAGAGAGAAAGAGGGAGCGGGAGACTGTGAAAGAAACGGAGACGGAGCTGACATGTGTGCTCGCACGGCTACATAAATATAGATCTGTACACCCAGATGTAGAATCACTCAAAAGTGCTCAAAGTGACTGAGAGGAAAGACTCGCGTAAGCAGTGCATGTTCAAACAGTTTTATTTCTTTTTTTTTTGTCTTTATAGCTCAGATCATGATTTAAGGGTGTAAAAAAAATGGTAGTGTTACAAAACCTGCATGTGTACTTCATTAAAAAAAAAAAATATATATATATATATACAGTATATATATATATATAAACGAGAGAGAAGGAGACGCAGCTCGGCACGGCCTAGGAAGGAAGGTTGCTGCGGCACGACGCTCTCCTCGCATGTGTTTGTGAATGGCGGATCGGTTCACAGCGGCTGCTGCTCATGATGCATCATCCTGGCTCCCCATAAGATGTGTTATTTCAGGTGCAAAAAAAATTCAAATTCACCAGAGAACTTTCTCCGCTGTTCCTGCCAACGCTGACGCGTCCCTGCCTCTCTGTTGTAGACTCAGACTCGTTGGCATACAGAACACATTTTGGCAGAGCGGTGGAAAATCAAGCGCTTTGAATGCGCTGCTTTTGAATTAAGAGATTTATAGTCGTCTTGGATTGCGCGTAGGGGGTGGGGAGAAACAACTGATTTACATACAAAAAAACCCCCCAAAAAGCCTTGGTCTGAGCAGGGATGAGGCATGCAAATTGGATCCCCACCTGTCTGTTCTCTATTTACTGATCAACGCGCCAGTAAATGTTTGTGTTGAGAGATAATCTCAGCCGATGATCACTTATTATCCTTTCTGTTTCTGGAAAGATTGTGTTGTGCTCGGCTGACTTCTGAAGAGAATGCAGAAAGTGAGTCTCGTTTACTCCCCACCTCTTCCACCCACAACCACCACCGGAAAAAAAAGCAAACAAAAAAAAACATCTTTAGGATAAAAAAGGTATTGGCAGCATTTGGCTTCTATGCACCACAACTTCCAGAAAACTGCAAAGCAGCTGAAACACTGAGCTCCTCTGAATTACCATTCCGTCATAAAGAGTAAAATGTGAGAGACAGTGCCCAGTGAAGCTGTACGTAGCAGGAAGTAATCCAGCACTCCTCCTTCCTCACACGTTGCTGCTCACTGCTGGTCAGCTGGCTGCCCTGATTGTGTTTCCATGCAGACAAAGTCGCCTGTAAAACGCCACGTAGTTACAGCAGCAGCTTCATTTTGGGCACTATCATAAGATTCCCAGGACTCTCAGAGGGTGAAGCAGAGAGCTATCTAGCACTTAGCGGAGAGGAATAAACCACAACGTATAATGATGTAACGCAAGGATTCAAAATCGTTTGGCAGCATAAATTTCAGCTGTACATCACTTCCTCTCATTGACTCACTTTATTGTTTTCTCTCAATCATTTGGCTATTCTTGCCCACATTTTGATGCACGGTGCAAGTGGCGCTCATCCAACAGGAAATGAGTCAGGGTATTTTCGTAAAGGGGCAGTATTGTGTATTTTCCAGGAACATGGTTCATATTTTATAACACAATTAAGTAAATATGTTACCTTAAGTTGCTATGAAAATGCTGCATATGTCAAACATAACGTTTGACATTGTAATTTGTCACCCAGATATTTGGCCGCTGTCTCTTTAAGAAGCTCCTACTCTTTCTGACGCTCCACCTTCAGCATGTAATTTTAACACTGCTTCTTCTTTATGCCGTTTACAAGTGTTCTTAGGACCGAGCAGTCGTTAGCATAACGAGCTCAGCAGATGAGCAGTTCCACCAGGTGTTTGCTAATTGCTGCTGCCGCTAGTCTGGAGGAGCTGAGAGGGGAAAGTGGGCGGGTGTGACACCCACTTTTTCCCACACCAGGCTGGCAAACTGCTTGAAATAAAAACTAAATCAAAACATATTCACAT